>NC_133332.1:216721918-217021918 GCF_042186555.1 Aquarana catesbeiana
CCCATCGAGGCAGAGTTTTTTTTTTTTACTTTTTGAGTCTGTCAGCGCTGTTATTGAAGATGGATGGACATCGCGGGACACTTTTTTTTTAGCCACTTCATCCCCGGAAGGATTTACCCCCTTCCTGACCAGGCACTGCTTTGTTTTAACTGACAATTGTGCGGTCGTGCGACATTGTACCCAAACAAAATTTATGTCATTTTTTCCCCACAAATAGAGCTTTCTTTTGGTGGTATTTGATCACCTGTGTGGTTTTTATTTTTTGCGCTATAAACAAAAAAATAGCAACAATTTTGAAAAGAACACAATATTTTGTACTTTTTGCTATAATAAATATCCCAAATTTAAAAAAAAAAAACAATTTTTTTTCCTCAGTTCAGGTATTTTTCTACATTTTTTTAGTAAAAAAAAAAAATCGCAATAAGCGTATATTGATTGGTTTGTGCAAAAGTTATAACATCTACAAAATATTGAATAGATTTATGTCATTTATATATATATATATTTTTTTTTACTAGTAATGGCGGCGATCTGCGATTTTTATCAGGACTGCGACATTGCGGTGGACAGTTTTGACGCTATTTTGAGACCATTGACATTTATACAGCGATCAGAGCTAAAAATAGTCATTGATTACTGTATAAATGTCACTGGCAGAGAAGGGGTTAACACTAGGGGGCGATCAAGGGGTTAACTGTGTTTCCTAGGTGTGTTCTAACTGTAGGGGGGATGGGACTGACTAGGGGAGGAGACCGATCGGTGTTTATACTTAGTATAAACACATGATCGGTCTCCTCTCCCCTGAGAGAACCTGGATTTGTGTGTTTACACACACAGATCCCGGTTCTCACTCTGTAACTAGCGATCACTAGTTGTTTTTACTTTTTTGACACTTTTTTGGGGAATGGGTAGGGGTACGACGTACCCCTACCCATTCACATAGGGGGGCCGGGTTCTGGGGGCCCCCTTGTTAAAGGGCACTTCCAGATTCCGATAAGCCCCCACCCGCAGACTCCCACAACCACCGGACAAGGGTTGTGGGGATGAGGCCCTTGTCCTCATCAACATGGGGACAATGTGCTTTGGGGGACCCCAAAGCACCCTCCCCATGTTGAGGGCAAGCGGCTTGGTATGGTTCAGGAGGGGGGGTGCTCGCTCGTCCCCCCCTTTCCTGGCCTGCCATAGTTGCTTGCTCGGAAAAGGGTCTGGTATGGATTTTGGGGAGGACCCCCACGCCATTTTTTTTTTAACATTTTGGCGCGGGGTTCCCCTTACAATCCATACCAGATCTGAAGGGCCTGGTATGTATTTTGGGGGGGGCCCATGCTGTTTTTTTTTTTATTTCGGCATGGAGTTCCCCTTAAAATCTATACCAGACCCAAAGGGCCTGGTATGGACTGGGGGGGGGACCCATGAGGTTTTTTTCTTAATTCTCTCATAGGGTTCCCCATAACCACTTCAATACACTATATTATATACTGTACACTGCACTATATACCCTGCACTGTATTATATATACTACACTGACTGCACTATATACTCCGAACTGCAGCATATATACTATACGGACTGCACTATGTACTCTGAACAGCAGTATATATACTATACGGACTTCACTATATACTCTGCATAAAAATTGGGTCTTAGGTGTTGGTAGTGCCAGAACACTGTAACTCCTTCTCACAGTTACTCTTGTTGGGGGTAGGAACAGGCCCTGCTGTTAAATATTATTTCAAAAGTTGTAATTACATGCCCCTGTTTAACAGGTACTCATTGATGTCCGTCTGCTGTGGGTGCAGTCGCTGCAGCATTGCTAATATTGAGTTCCACCTGGTGGGCATGTCACAAATGAGGCGGTTGGTGGGCAGGGTACATTCTCATTGAATGTCAGCCAGCCGAGCACTGGCATTGTATGACTGGCGGAAATGACCACAGACTTTTCTGGCCTGCCTCAGGAGATCTTGTAAGCCTGGGTACCTGGTCAAGAAACGCTGCACCACCAAATGCACGTGGGCCAAACATGGAACATGGGTCAATTGTCCTTGTCAGAGGGCGGAGAGAAGGTTGGTGCCATTGTCGCATATAACCATTCATGGATCAAGCTGCCATGGCATCAACCACCCCTGAGCCTGCCCCTGCAGAGCTGACAGAATCTCTGCCCCATCTTTTAGCCTGACTGCTTGCATAGCCACTTGAACCTTTATGGAGCACTGCTGGTTCAGAGGACATTTCTGCAGAAGAGGCCATAGAGGAAGAAGAAGAGGAGGGGTGGAGCAGAGAGCATTGGCAGAATTACCACCAGCTTTTTGGAGGTGTGGTGGCGGAACAAGCTCCAACAACACTGAACCCTGTCCTGCATCCTTCCCAGCTGCCAGCAGAGTTACCCATTGCGCCATGAAGGAAAGGTAACATCCCTGCCTATGCCTGCTGGACCACGAGTCAGTGGTAATATAAACCTTGCTACTGATCGCCCTGTCCAACGAGGCCAAAACATTGCCTTCCACACGATGGTAGAAAGATGGAATGGCCTTACGTGAAAAGAAATGCCGTTTTGGAACCTGCCACTGTGGTACAGCACATTCCACAAATTCACAAAAAGGGGCAGAGTCTACCAGCTGAAAAGGCAGCAGTTGCAGTGCTAGAAATTTGGCCAAGCTAGTATTTAGACGCTGAGCATGTGGATGGCTGCTGAAATCATCTGGTAGTGTACTGCTAGCAGATTGGCTGAAAGTACGTGTGGTACCTATTGCTATACCTTCATTCCTCTCAGTGCAGGTTTTTGAGAGGACTGGAGGTATAGAAGGGTTTGAGATCCCAGATGAGGAGCAAGGAGAAGTCTGCCTTTTTCTATGATGTGGGACTTTAGGTGCTGTTGTCAACGGACTGCATGGCAGGTAGTCATATGTCTGGTCAAGCAAGTGGTGCCCAAGCGGCTGCTATTCTGGCCACGCTTGATCTGCTTTAGACAGAGGTTGCAAACAGCAACGGTGCGATCTGCTGCACACGTGTCCAAAAAAGCCCACACCACGGAACTTTTGCAAGTCAGTGAGGAGTCATCAGTGTCCTGCACCTGCGGAGCTCTGTGGTGTGATGCAGTAGGGTGGCTGTCCTTAAGCTGCCCCCTGGAGGACATCCTGCCTCATTGAAGTTGTGCCTCCTCCTCATCACTTTCCTCCTCTCTTCTCCCAGGCACCCAAGTACAGTCAGTGACCTCATCATCCCCTCCCTCCTCGTCACTGGAGCAAAGTTGTCAGTATGCTGCAGCTGGGGGAACACGACTGCCAGTTTCTTGTCCTTTTTTTATTATTATTATTATTATACAGGATTTATATAGCGCCAACAGTTTACGCAGCGCTTTACAATATAAAAGGGAGACAATACAGTTATAATACAATAAAATACAAGAGGATTAAGAGGGCCCTGCTCAGAAGAGCTTACAATCTAATAGGGTGGGGCAGGTGGTACAAAAGGTTGTAACTGTGGGGAATGAGCTGTTGGAAGTGGTAGGAGATTAGTTGGAGACGTGATAGGCTTTCCTGAAGAGATGAGTTTTCAGGGATCGCCTGAAGGTAGCAAGATTAGGGGATAGCCGGATAGATGGAGGTAGCAAGTTCCAGAGGATGGGAGAGGGAGAGGCTCTGGAGAAATCCTGGAGACGAGCATGGGAGGAGGAGATGGGATAGCTTGAAAGCAGGAGGTCTTGAGAAGAGCAGAGAGGTCGATTTGGGTGATATTTGGAGACAAGATTGGTGATGAAGCTCGGGGCAGAGTTGTGAATGGCTTTGTATGTTGTGGTTAGTATTATGAATTTAATTTGCTGGGTGACTGGGAGCCAGTGTAGGGATTGGAGTAGAGAGTTGGCAGACACTGAGCGGTTGGTAAGGTGGATAAGTCTGGCAGCAGCATTCATGATAGACTGAAGAGAGGTTAGCGTATGGAGAGGTAGGCCAATGAGAAGGGAGTTGCAATAGTCAAGGCGAGAGATAACAAGGGAGTGAAATAGGAGCTTAGTGGTTTCATTTGTTAAAAAGAGGCGGATTTTAGAGATGTTACGGAGGTGAATTCTACAAACTTTTGACAACGATTGGATTTGAGGCTGAAATGACAAGTCAGAGTCTAGGATTACACCTAGTACCCTGGCGTGAGGGGAGAGACTGATGGTTGCATTGTTGATTTTGATGGAAAAGTCATGGGGGGGGGGCACAGGCTGGGGGGGGGGAATATTAATAGCTCAGTTTTAGAGAGATTTAGTTTAAGGAATTGGTGCGACATCCATGCTGATATGTCAGTTAGTAAGTTAGTAATGCGAGAGGAGACTGAAGGAGTGAGGTGAGGAGTAGACAGATAGATTTGGGTGTCATCAGCGTATAAGTGGTATTGGAAGCCGTGGGCAGTTATTAAGTGACCAAGGGAGGAGGTATAGATAGAGAAGAGAAGGGGTCCAAGAACAGAGCCTTGGGGGACCCCCACAGAAAGGGGCAATGGAGAGGATAATAATGTTAATGTTATGTTATGATAATGTGATGAATAAATATAACCATACACCACGTGACTATACTGGAAATTATATCTACAACATGTGATCATAAAACATATGTGACAACTAAAATAGTGTACACAAAAAAATGAATAAATAAAAATAAAGTCCAAAAAGATGTCTTAGATTAGATTAAAAAATAAATAAAAAAATAAATAAAAATAGTCCACAAAAACAGTGATGATGATGTGTGACAAAATTGCACCACTCCAAGAAACAAAAGTGCAGGTGTCCCCAAAACTGTTTTGCTGTGATCCGCACATTTCACCACACCTCAGTGACGTGATTCCACTCCCTCCTGAAATTCAAACTCACCAGCTGTTTAGGCCTCCCACTCTCGTGTTTGGCCGAACAAAACCTCAACCCACTTTCATGGGGGTTATCATGCGATCCAGATCTCCACTGCTACACACTGGCTTTCCTCCTTATTATCGTGAATCATATATAAAAAGAAATGCTCCAATAGTGTAATACCGTTAAAAAGATCAATTTATTCACACTAAAACAGCATCAAATGAGCTCACATTCAAATAAAAACTGGTGGGCAAAAGAACACTTCACAGTATTTTGGAAAGCAGCACAGCACACTGAACAGGATACAAAACATTCCACATGGCACCTCATGGCAAAGAACTCTCTGAGGATCTGAAAAAAGGAATTGTTGCTCTACATAAAGATAGCCTAGGGCCCTAGGCCATAAGAAGATTGCTAAGACCGTTGTTCCTAATTTTTACAGTCTATTGACTGGAATGGTACCAGCTGATTGGAGAAAAGCCAATGTAGCACCAATATTTAAAAAGGGCCCAAAAAACATCCCTGGGAATTACAGACCAGTTAGCCTAACATCAATAGTATGTAAACTCTTGGAGGGGATGATAAGGGACTATATACAAGATTTTAGTAATAAGAACGATATCATTAGCAGTAATCAGCATGGATTCATGAAGAATCGTTCTTGCCAAACCAATCTATTAACCTTCTATGAGGAGGTGAGTTGCCATCTAGATAAAGGAGACCCGTAGACGTGGTGTATCTGGATTTTGCAAAAGCATTTGACACAGTTCCCCATAAACGTTTACTGTACAAAATAAGGTCCGTTGGCATGGACCATAGGGTGAGTACATGGATTGAAAACTGGCTACAAGGGCGTGTTCAGAGGGTGGTGATAAATGGGGAGTACTCAGAATGGTCAGGGGTGGGTAGTGGGGTTCCCCAGGGTTCTGTGCTGGGACCAATCCTATTTAATTTGTTTATAAACGACCTGGAGGATGGGATAAACAGTTCAATCTCTGTATTTGCAGACGATACTAAGCTAAGCAGGGCAATAACTTCTCCGCAGGATGTGGAAACCTTGCAAAAAGACCTGAACAAATTAATGGGGTGGGCGACTACATGGCAAATGAGGTTCAATGTAGAAAAATGTAAAATAATGCATTTGGGTGGCAAAAATATGAATGCAATCTATACACTGGGGGGAGAACCTCTGGGGGAATCTAGGATGGAAAAGGACCTGGGGGTCCTAGTAGATGATAGGCTCAGCAATGGCATGCAATGCCAAGCTGCTGCTAATAAAGCAAACAGAATATTGGCATGCATTAAAAGGGGGATCAACTCCAGAGATAAAACGATAATTCTCCCGCTCTACAAGACTCTGGTCCGGCCGCACGTGGAGTATGCTGTCCAGTTCTGGGCACCAGTCCTCAGGAGGGATGTACTGGAAATGGAGCGAGTACAAAGAAGGGCAACAAAGCTAATAAAGGGTCTGGAGGATCTTAGTTATGAGGAAGGGTTGCGAGCACTGAACTTATTCTCTCTGGAGAAGAGACGCTTGAGAGGGGATATGATTTCAATCTACAAATACTGTACTGGTGACCCCACAATAGGAATAAAACTTTTTCACAGAAGAGAGTTTAATAAGACTCGTGGCCACTCATTACAATTAGAAGAAAAGAGGTTTAACCTTAACCTACGTAGAGGGTTCTTTACTGTAAGAGCGGCAAGGATGTGGAATTCCCTTCCACAGGCGGTGGTCTCAGCGGGGAGCATTGATAGCTTCAAGAAACTATTAATCACCTGAATGACTGCAACATACAGGGATATGTAATGAAATACTGACTCATAATCACACACATAGGTTGGACTTGATGGACTTGTGTCTTTTTTCAACCTCACCTACTATGTAACTATGTAACTAAGACCCTGAAACTGAGCTGCAGCACAGTGGCCAAGACCATACAGCGTTTTCCACTCAAAACAGGCCTTGCCATAGTCGACCAAAGAAGTTGAATGCACATGCTCAGCGTCATATCTAGAGGTTGTCTTTGGGAAATAGACATATGAGTGCTGCCAGCATTGCGCTGCAGAGGTTGAAGGGTTGAAGTGGTGGGGGGTCAGCCTGTCAGTGCTCAGACCATACGCCGCACACTGCATCAAATTGGTCTGCATGGCTGTTGTCCCAGAAGGAAGCCTCTTCTAAATATGATGCACCAGAAAGACCACAGTTTGCTGAAGACAAGGCAGACTAACGACATTGATTTCTGGAACCATGTCCTGTGGTCTGATGAGTCCAAGATAAACTTATTTGGTTCAAATGGTGTCAAGTGTGTGTTGCGGCAACCAAGTGTGTCTTGCCTACAGTCAAGCATGGTGGTGGGAGTGTCATGGTCTGGGGCTGCATGGGTCCTGCCAGCACTGGGGAGCTACAGTTCATTGAGGGAACTATGAATGCCAACATGTACTGTGACATACTGAAGCAGAGCATGATCCCCTCCCTTTGTAGACTGGGCCGCAGGGCAGTATTCCAACATGATAATGACCTCAAGCACACCTCCAAGACAACCACTGCCTTGCTAAAGAAGCTGGGGTAAAGGTGATGGACTGGCCAAGCATGTCTCCAGACCTAAACCCTAATGAGCATCTGTGGGGCATCCTCAAACTGAAGGTGGAGGAGAGCAAGGTCTCTAACATCCACCAGCTCTGTGATGTCGTCATGGAAGAGGACTCCAGTGGCAACCTGTGAACTCCATGCCCAAGAGGGTTAAGGCAGTGCTGGAAAATAATGGTGGCCAAACAAAATATTGACACTTTGGGCCCAATTTGGACATTTTCACTTAGGGGTGTACTCACTTTTGTTGCCAGTGGTTTAGACATCAATGGCTGTGTGTTGAGTTATTTTGAGGGGACTGCAAATTTACACTGTTATACAAGCTGTACACTTACTACCTTAAAGCGGGGTTCCACCCAAATTTTGAACAATATCTGTATGTTATCTCTTCCTTGCCTAGATGCTGACATGCCGTTTAAAAAAAATTAAATCGCCGTAATTACCTTTTATTTTTCTATTCTTCTTTGCACTTCCTGGTTCTCCTCCCGTGGGAGTAGGCGTGTTTCTAGCCTCTCCCAGACTCCTGGGAGCTAGTCTCAGGCTTCCCAGGATGCCACTGAGCATGTGCGGGAACGAGCGGTGAATGCTGGGAGCACAGCATTCACCACATCCAGAAAATAAATGCTTGTGGGCTTCAAAGGCCCACAATGAAGATGGAAACCGCCTGCAGTGAATAATATAAGTTATTCTTTCCGACGAAATCTGACACAGGCGGGCATATTACACACAATATGTGAGTATGTAATGCTGAGAAGAAAAGTTTGTGAATGAACTCAAAAAAAAAAAAAAACGATAGATAGGTGGACCCCTGCTTTAATTTCTTCAGTGTTGTCTCATGAAAAGATAGAAGAAAATATTTACAAAAATGTGAGGGGTGTACTCACTTTTGTGAGATACTGTAGATTGATGCACTGCCTGAAGTGTATTATATACTGTACACCAGTGTTAAAGGGGTTGTAAAGGAATTTTTTTTTTTTTTAAATAACAAACATCTTATATTTACCTCCACTGTGCAGCTCGTTTTGCACAGAGTGGCCCCGAACCTGGTCTTCTGGGGTCCCTCGGCGGCTGTCTCAGCTCCTCCCCGCAAGAAAGAACCACCTTCATGCGAGCTCTCTCGCATGGTGGTTAGTTCTTGCGGGCGCGCTCCCTTGATACAGCCGGCATCTATAGCCGCTCACTGTATCACTCGACCCCGCCCTCAGGCACACCGCATCACTGGATGTGATTGACAGCAGCATGAGCCAATGGCTGCGCTGCTTTCAATCCATCCACTCTAGCCAATCAACGGCCAGGCTGGGTGTCGAAGAGGACATCGAGGGCGAGCGCAGCAAGTTTAGGGGCTCAGGTAAGTAGAAAGGGAGGCTGGGGGGGCCAGTATTGTCAGATGTTTTTTCACCTTAATGCATAGGATGCATTAAGGTGAAAAAACGCAAACCTTTACAACCCCTTTAATTTCGTCGACTAAAACTGACTAAAACCTTTTAGTTGATTACCATTTTAGTTGACTAAAATACCACTAAAACTAAAACACTGGAGATGACTAAAATACGACTAAAACTAAATTGGCATTTTATTTAAAAGAGTAAAATGTGACTAAAACTAAAATGCCATTTTAGTCATAAGACTAAGACTAAAACTAAATTAACACTGGTCTGTAGTGCATGTTCATACCTCAATTCCAAAAATAACATTTGATTTTTCACTCCAGCAGTATATAATGAGTTTTGGAAATTGTAGAGAAATGCTTAAATAATGCATTATAATTTAAACTACACCCATTAGATTTTAGATAACTAAAATGAGTTTTAGTCGACTAAAATGATTTTAGTCGACTAAAAATGTACTGGAGATTTTAGTCGACTAAAAATGTACTGGAGATTTTAGTCGAGTAAAATGTAGGACATTTTACTCGACTAAAATGTCCTGGAGATTTAGTCAACTAAATACGACTAAAACAATTGCAGAAGACTAAAATGGGACTAAAACTGGGGGGCGTGGCCTGACGCATGGAGTGAGAGGACGTGTTGCTCCACAGCTCCCGGGTCCCTCGGCTCTACAGGGCGTTTCTGCACCGAATCCGGCTGTTCAAAAGACTCCGATGGGGAAAGCTAAGTACCGGGACCAGCAGGGAAGGGGGGTTCTCCCAGCAGGAGGGGATTTGGGGAACTTTTTCACCCGATCTTCGGCCGCGGCCCAGCGCCAGCCGAGATCCAAGATGGCGCCGGCGCCTCCGTCCCCGGCCCGCTCCGAGTCAGCCCTGGACTCTATGGCCTGCTCACAGGCATCCCACACTACCCCTGTGTCTCAAGCTTCTCCCCCCAGACTCTCCAGGTGCCGTTCCACTGC
The DNA here is from genome assembly GCF_042186555.1 of Aquarana catesbeiana. Taxonomy (NCBI): domain Eukaryota; kingdom Metazoa; phylum Chordata; class Amphibia; order Anura; family Ranidae; genus Aquarana; species Aquarana catesbeiana. The sequence continues at coordinate 216,731,689 of NC_133332.1, forward strand.
ATACATAGGATCTGAGGATGGATGGGATCTAGAATCCCAGATGAGATCCCTGCACAATTACATGCGGTCTCTCTCTACCAAAGCTGATTTTGAGCAGTGTGTACACCGCATAGAGAAAACCTACAAACAGGAGATTTCTGAGCTTAAAAGGGACATTGGTGTTTGTTTTGAGGATATTGAAGCCACAACAGAGACACTCCATACCTCTGTTCAGAAGCATGAGGAAATACTTAACTCCCACACAACCATGCTGCAGCACCTTGCGTTTCAGCAGGATGACATCGAAAACAGAAACAGGCGTAATAATATTCGCATACGCGGCATCCCTGAATCTGTAGAATCCAAGGACTTGAGGGCGGCGGTGACGGCCATTTTTAATCAGCTCTTACAATTACCCAAAGATAATCCACTCGAACTAGACCGGGTCCACAGGACCTCAGGCCCCAGGAATCCTGACCCCTCATTCGTCCGGGACACGCTCTGCAGAGTGCACTTCTACAACATTAAGGAATCCATCATGCGGGCAGCCAGCATGCAGGACTCTATTCTTTTCAATACCACTCCCGTGATGCTGTTACCTGATCTCTCACGTTTGACCCTGACCATGCAGAAGGCCCTGAAGCCTCTCACACAGCTTCTCCAATCACGCCAAATAAAATACCAATGGCGTTTTCCTTTCCAGTTGTGGGTGCACCATGATGGTAAGACTGCCACATTCCGCATGCTGGGTGACCTTCCCGCATTCCTGGGCACCCTGGAGTTGCCACAGGTGTCTTTGCCAGACTGGCCTTTCTCTCCAACTACACCAGGCCTGCCGTACATCCCGCAGTGGCAGAAACACAGCCGCAAACGCCGTCCTGGATCTTCATCCAACATAGACCCTGATGATTGATGTTATATGGACCGGCTGGTCATCTAGCTTTTTTTCTACCTGAGCAAGAATGCCTACTGCACTACCTTGGATCTCTAAGGACTTCCATTCCTCGAGCCTCTGTTGATGGTCTTCACTCTCTCACACCTCTTCCAGCAAGCAGTTTCTGTTACTGGTTTTTCTTCAACTGGAAGATAGTAACCTTTTCTTTCATTCTTTCTTTCATTCTTTCACCCACGTTCGGGGTCCTTACGCCTTAGAAGATACCAGGTTCCTCTGCTAAAAATTGCACAATGGCTCATAAGCTGCGTTAGGAAGATTCAACTTGGCCTTCTGGGACTGCTACGGTTTTTACCTGTTGTGAAACTGATCTCACTGTTCTTCCAGTCTCCTCAAGCCGGAGGTTCCTGCTCGCTACTTTTGAACTACCACTTTTCCTTTTTTCTTGGGACTGGTGTGCCTGTTTGCATCCTACTATTGCTCTCTTGGCACACTCAACTGTTTGTAATGTTGTATTAACCCATGCTTTCCCCCCATTGTGTCTCTGATTATGATATTCTATTATCTATACTTATTTATGCTTATTACGCTTACAAGTACAGCCCAGTTTACTTTTCATATTATTGGCCCTGTGGTTCCCGGGGCTCCGGGAGCTCTCGCCATGCTAAACACTAACCCCCCCTTAGGAATACTCGGTGCCCCCACTTGGCACCGTTCCATGGTTTACAGATGTCTTATACTTTACAGTTTTTTGTATTGTATTTTATTTTATTTTCTTTCTCCCAATTTTTGATTAACTGGCACCACCTAGTGGTCTACCTTATTACAATCAGTATATTGTTTAATTTGCTAGGATCAGGGTCCCGGGCTCCCTCTTCTGATCTTTTCAGGTCAGACTGTAATACCGACTGCACAATTATGGATACTGGGACCCTTTTCCTTTTCCTTCCCCCGTTCTCTCCCCTCTTTCTCTCTCCTCTCTTGCTCCTCTCTGATATTTCTTTCATATCTCCTATAACTTTTTCAGCTTCCTTCCTCGCACCTATCCCCTCCCCTCTCATTTCCCCTTCCCCTCCTCCGCTGGCTGGGGCGGTCTCTCGAGGGACCCCGTTGTTTCTTTTTTCTCCCCTTTCCCCTTATGCCCACCTTGATATGACCGCTACTCCACCACTTAATTTAGCTTCCTACAATTGCAGAGGCTTTAATACCCCGGAGAAACGTAGCCAGATCCTTTATCACTTCCATAAACAGAAAACTAATATTCTCCTCTTACAAGAAACCCATTTCAGGACCGATTCCATACCCATGATGCGCAATCAATACTATACCACTTGGTTTCATAGTACCAACCCCGCTGCAAAATCCAAAGGGGTTTCGATCGCGTTTCATAGGTCTTTTCACCCTGAGGTTATTGACTCATATACTGACGATCACGGTCGCTTTATATTTCTTAAACTAAAATTTAATAATTTTTTTTTTACAGTCGCCAACATCTACGCTCCAAATACAGATCAGGCGCGCTTTCTATCATCCATTCTCGCCAGACTGACCTCTTTTGGAGGTTCTAGTGTTATCGTTGGAGGCGACTTCAATGTGGCTCTTTCCCCGTCTGCCGACACCTCTACTGGTAAGTCTTCCATGTCCACGACCTCACTCTCACACATAAAATCTCTTTTACACTCTTATCAATTAGTGGACGTGTGGCGTATACATCATCCTACAGACAGAGACTTCACATACTTCTCTATAGCACACAACTCATATAGCAGACTGGACTATTTTCTCATTTCCCAATCCCTCCTAGATACACCTTCACTAACCTCTCTAGGACATGCCCTCTGGTCTGACCATGCCCCGGTATATCTGTCTTTCGCCCGACCCCCACAGTTACGTAGGGGGCACTCCTGGCGCCTCAATGATAATCTCTTACGAGACTCGGTATGCATCGCTGAAGATACTAAAGCAATTCATAACTTTAAACTTGACCATATAGCAGATACAACTTCCCCACTCAACCAATGGGAGGCTCTGAAGTGTGTGGTCAGGGGCGTCCTAATTCAGAACGGCTCTCGTTTGAAAAAAATTAGGTCTGATGACATCAGGCGCCTCCTGACCAACATTTCGGATCTAGAATCCCTACACAAATTAAATCTAGACCCCTCCACTTTTGTGGCCCTTTCCAACTCCAGTCGGGATTTACTCCAATTATTAGATTCACACTCTCTCATAACTAGAGATCGCGCCCGAAAATCTTACTACTCTATAGCCAATAAATGTGGTCAACATCTGGCACGGGTTATTCATCCCAGGGCTCCACGTCTTCCCATCCCCTTCATCATCAAACCGGACCAGACTAAAGTTTTTGGTTGCAAAGACATATCCACCACATTTAAAGACTATTATGCCCAGTTATATAACCTGCCGCAATCCTCCCCACTTAGTTCTCTGCCCTCATCCCAAGACCCAATGCAGACCTACATAATAGAAACGGCACTACCTGTGATTGACCCCCAGATGTCCGCGGACTTGGATGGCCCCCTGTTGGAACCGGAGTTCCTAGGCGCCATCAAGGAATTAAAACCGGGTAAATGCCCAGGCCCCGATGGCTATTCCCCGAGGTTTTACAAAACCTTTGCACCATTGTTGGTACCGTTTCTCACTAAAGCCTTTAATTCCATAGATGACACCACCCTCTCTTCCAAAGCACCCCTTTCAGCCAATGTCTCCATCTTACCGAAACCCAATAAGGACCCTTCTCAATGCAGCAGTTGTCGTCCGATATCGCTTTTAAACATTGACCTTAAGCTCTTTGCCAAAATCCTTGCTAATCGTCTCTCTCCCTCTCTCCCCGGGATCATACATAGAGACCAGGTGGGCTTCGTCCCGGGTAGAGAGGCACGAGACAACACCACCAAAACTATTAACCTCATCTCCTATGCCCAACGCCACCATCAACAGATCTGCCTTCTCTCCTTTGATGCCGAGAAGGCTTTCGATCGGGTTAACTGGTGTTTCCTAAAACTTTCCCTTGAGCAAATTGGGTTGGGATCATGCTATTCACAAGAAAAAAATTTTAAGGTCATGGCGAGGTGGTATAGGGACCCCGCCTCTCTACGGAAAATTTTCCCCTCAACCTCATCTATATGTTGGCGTTGTTCTCTTACAACAGGATCATATCTACATATCTGGTGGGAGTGTGATTGGATCCGGCCCTTCTGGAATCAGGTATCCCTGGTTTATGAAAAAATTTATGATGATCCTCTGCACTTGACTCCTGAAATAGCCCTCCTATCTATTCTGCCAGGTTCAATAGCCTCTCAAAAGCGCAATCTTTTACGTTTCTTCCTGTCTGCGGCTCGCCAACTCATACCCCTTTTCTGGAAGACAGCGACAATCCCTCCACTGTCTCTCTGGACTTCCACCATGAACGATATTATGCGTATGGAGGAGATGCTGGCGCTTGACAACGACACCTACGATAAATTCACAATTTTATGGTCGGTCTGGCGGCGCTTCTCCTCCTCGGATACGCTGTCTTCCTTGCTTCCCGCCTCCCAGATTACAGCTTCCCCTATAAATTTGAATATCCGCTGATCCCTTGACCATGTCTGAGGATCTGGGGTCCTTCCTTCTCAACCCCAGCCAGCGGAACTCCCTCTCCCTACTCTTCCCTCTCTTTCCCCCCTTTTTCTTTTCTGTTATCTTTCTCTATACTCATTTTCTATCTTGGTACTTGACATGATTTATTTATATTAAAATTTACTTTATAACTATCAGCTTAGCTGTGGGCGATAGCCATTTTGCTCGCTGGTTGATCTCTCAATATGTTTTACTTTATGTCAATTGTATTAATTCTTTTGCTGATTTATAACAATAAAAACATTTTCAACTCTAAAATGGGACTAAAACTAAAATGCCATTTTAGTCCTAAGACTAAGACTAAAACGAAATTTGCTGCCGAATGCAGTGTATATATACGCTACACTGAATGCAGAGTATATATATATATATATATATATATATATATATATATATATACATACTAGACTGTGTATATATATATATATATATATATATATATATATTTTAATACACTGCCTCAAGTGTATTATATACTGTACACCACCGAATCCACTGTATATCTACGCTACACTGAATGCAGAGTATATATATACATACATACACACATATATACTGTGAGAGTGAGAGCCCCTGTCTTAGTGAAAATGTGTGTAAAATGGACACAGGACTCTCAAAGAAGCAGTTTGAGAAGTTCCAGCAAAAGATTGGTGAGCAGAGAAAACTATGCTTTAAGTTTTCTCTGGATTTTGTAAGTCTGGATTGGGGCTGGAAACTTGAAGACTTCAAAGAGCATTGGGAGGGATGGAGTCTTCAGTCATGTGTCCAGGTTTTCCAGAAGCTCTGCAGGTTGTGCGTGTGTCCAGGTGCACACACCCGTTATAAGGCAGAGCTGAGCATAGCTCAGTGTGTGTGGGAAAGGAGTTGGTGTTGGAGCAGTTGCTGCAGACAGAAAGGAGGTGTGCTACCATTTAAGAACCCAGGTAACATCCTTGAGACGTTACTCCATGCGGGAGAGGTTCCAGGTCAGTGGACTGGGAGAGTTGGGCCAGCTGAGAGAGTTGGGGAGACCATAGCTGAGACAACTGGAAGAGAGAGTCTTGGGGGACTGTGAGTCTTGGAGGAGTATGGAAGCCTGGAGTGTCAGGAGAGCACCTTCCTAGGGGCCAGGAGTGGACCTGTGCAGCAAGGAACTGCGCCCAAGGCTGAGCGAGCCTTAAGAGCCAGATGGATTGGCAATTTTCAGTTGTTGTTTTTGGGAGAAGAACCCCTGTGTGGGAAACCAAACGCGTGTGTGAACTTTCATCTTTTTGTTACTTTCAATAAAAGTGGGCTACCAGGCCCTTAAACCTTAGTTCCTGTTGGCTGTGAACTCACTTAAAACGTATCTATCACTGAGCTAGACATCCCCCAATGTCACTATATATATAGCCTGCCTAATCTAGCTCAAGCTATCTCTCCGTCCACATCAGCGTTATATAGTGTGGGGCGTGGACTTAGTCCCCCTGAGCCATGACTGGCCAAAGGCACCCTGCTTTTGGCCAATTATGTCTCTCGCAGCAGAGCGCGAGGTCAGGTGCATGCTTTGGCCAATCATCAGACATCAATACACTGTGATCTCGCAGTGCATTATGGGTCTTTCCGTGGCGCTCGAATTTCCCACGAACACCCCATAATATTTGCTTTTCGGCGAATGGGCGACCATCCCTAATGTGCTCAACTAATCACAGGCAGTGAGACATTTCCCGGTTCGTAGCTGCACAGATCGGGAAATGTCTCACTGCCTGTGATTAGCCGTGTGCAGTGTGGGCTTCCTGGAGGGATCGGGCACGTGGCATTTTAAACACATCTGAGCCCATCTCTATTAGCTGGCTAACAGGAGATTCATCCATCCATGAAACAGCCTGGATGGGAGAATCTATATATTTCTCTCATTCAGCCCAGTGTATGGCCAACTATAGTAAAGCGAATGTAAAAAAAGAAGAGGTATGCAGTAGGCATAGGTAACATCATTGTTTGTATAGTTCTACAGGTAAGTCTGAGTATCGGATAAGCGTAAGTTCACTGGTGCGCGACCATAATATTTGTTTTTCCCACTTGCAAGTCGTTGTGTATTGTCTAAGGTGGCGTGTACTGCGTGCGAAAAAAAAATAGCATTGTTATTGTAATGATGTGTATGCTTTATGTTATAATTCAAGTTCAGTTGTTATGCCTAGTTCCTTATGCATGTTAGGAAACAGTTAACAGTTTTGGTCATGTGATCTGGGGGCGGGGAGCTATGGTTAGGTCTGTAAGATGGATGCTGCTGAAGGTTGGGGGCGTGACCGGATGACAGGGCTGGACTGGGACAAAAATTTGGCCCTGGACTTCACCCAGACTGGCCCACTTTGACAGGTCTCTCCCATGCCGGCTTGCCACCCAAGCCCCCCCCCCCCACTAGCTATTAGCCGTTTTACATTATTTCTCTTATAGGCAGTATCAGTGGGGAAGCTAGACATTATTTCACCTGGGGCAAAGAATCAGTTTGGCGCCCCCCCCCCAATGGAACAAGATTAGGCAGGAAAGTGAGGCCGCCCTCCTTCCAGATCGTATGATGAGCTTCTAAGTGTTGACTCCTGAGCATCATGTCTGTATTCAGGCGCGCTGCATAACTAGCCAGGGAGAGGAGGTGAGCACTGCGGGGGGGGGGGGGACAGAGGACTGGAGGGAGGCAGCGGTCCACTGTCACTGAAATCGGCCCACTGAGCCATCGGCCCACCGGGAAACTCCCTGTAGTCCCAATGGCCAGTACATGCCTGCCGGATGATGGGTGTGTGTTGAGCAGCGGCATGGTGTGAACAAGAGGACGCTGTGTGTACTTCCCCTCCTCTGCCCCATCTGCTCCCTCTGTGTGCTAGACACTTACTGGGCGATACAAGCCTGCCTGCCAGCCGTGGCGGAGAGTAAGCCATGCCGTGCTGTGTGCTGAGATCGAGTGAAGAGTGCTAAGTCGGTGGATGGACCTTGGGATCTCGAGGCCGTTCTGGTTTTGATCTGAATCGGCTCACCTCAATTCATCCACAGCCCTTCCTGGACGACTGAGAGAGCCGAGGAGCAGCCGGGAGTGACGTCATAGGCAACACGCCGCTGAGAGGTGTCCGGGAAGTGGTAGGAGGGTGACGAATGCAGGCTGCTGGTTGTGTTCACCGCTCGTTCACTCACTACCGGACAAAGAGCGGCAGGCTATCCAAAAAGGGATAAGTATTGGGATGCCTAATATTTGAGATACATTTTGCTGGGATTATTGAGTGATATATGCTGCTGAGTAGAACTTTTCTTGCATAGTGGCCGGCACCAAGTTTTCAAGTATAAGCTCTTAGGAACCCTCAAGAGTCTTTGAGATTTTGTAAATTACAATGCTTATGCTGTCCAATTGCCTAATTTGCTGAATTTTCTGTCATCTTTAATAGGCATAATACTCTAATAGAGTCGTGTGTGAAAAGGATTGATATCATTTTTTTTTTTTTTCCTCTTGCCAGATATAATTGGTTGACACGTTAATTAAGCTCTATTTAGATAAACATTAAAAGGTTGGCCCTGAAGCCCTACCAGCTGAGAAGTTAACTGGGGAGGCACCTTTAATTACTGCAACTGCAAAGGTGCAACAACAAAGTCTCTTGTTAAAGTATACATGATGCAGAATTTACGCCCAGCCAAAGAAAAAGCTACACAGCAAACGCTAGCAGCAGCAGCAGCGAAACTGGAGCAATTTGCTCACTCCCCTGCTTCGACCCCACCAAAGAAGGGATCACAGACCAAATCACAACAAGGGGGCGCATCAGATAGAAGAAGTCAGGGCCAGACTTAGGCCCAGATTCAGCTATCTGCTGCAGCACCGCCAGCCCAGTCAACTAAAATACATAGTAATAAGGGACAGGGGCTTAGTGATCAAAATGTAGTTGTAGACGTAAGAACTGATCCAACTTTGCCAACATTGCCCCCAGTGAAAGAGCCAACCTTAATGGATGTATTTTTGGCAGTGAATGTATGCAACAACTCACTTAAAGAGCTCTGTGAACAGATGAAGGGAGTAAAAGAGGATCTGATACTGGTTAGACAGGACTTACAAAAAACAGCAGAGAGAACAACAGTCCTGAAAGCAAGGGTCAGCCAGTTAGAAGATGATATTTCCCCATTATTAAAGGATATGAAAAGGATGAAGGAACAGATATCCAAGCAGGCTTCCAAAATGGAGGAAATGGAGAATAGGAGCCGAAGGGACAATGTGAGGCTGGTGGGCTTGCCTGAAAAAAGTGAGGGCTCCAGCCCCACGGAGTTCTTGGAAAAGTGGCTGGTCGAGCTTTTCGGAAGAGAATCTTTCTCATCAATGTTTTACATTGTAAGAGCACATAGAGTCCCTTTTAGGGCCCCTCCAGCAGGAGGGTATCCTAGACCATTACTAATGAAGTTTCTTAATTATAGGGATAAAGTGAGGCTGCTGCAAAAAACAAGTGAGGCGGGAAATATCTTATATCGTTTTACTCTGACTTTTCGCCGGACCTGCAGAGACGTACAGCGGAGTTCATACAGCCCAAACGCATCTTACAAAAATATCAGTTGACATATGCCCTTCTCTACCCTGCAAGGTTACGTGTAACAGCTCTGGGGGGGACCCAGATTTTTGATTCCCCAGCAGGGGTGGAGAAGTGGTTAGAAGAAACCATGAGACATTTTAAATATTTAGTATAGGGGAGGGAGAGGTGAAATATGTATAGAATACATTAGGATGTATTGATTGTCTGAAGAGGGTGTTTTTTTTTGGGGGGGGGGGGTAGGGGAGAGGGGTAGTCACGCACAGCTGTTGTATGAGGAGTGGTGGGCGGGAATGAATTATGGGAGTAAATGTGTGGAACAGGTAGGATGGGATCTGGTCACTTGGGAGTAAATGTGTGGAACAGGTAGGATGGGATCTGGTCACTTTAAAAACCCCGGGGGTTTACCTGGTTAGGTGGGAAAGGGGGGGAGACTGGGTAGGAGAGGGGAGGAGGGGGGTTGGGAGGGGGTAGGGGAAGGGAGGGTTTTTCAGATAGGAGGGGGGAATCGGGTTGGGGGGAGGGGGGAGGTATTATAGGTATTGCCGAGACACTGACAATGGGGAAGCTTGGTTTAAAAGCACTCATGGTAAATAGGAACATTAGAACACTGGAGGGGACCACTTTTGATGGATTTAGGATTGTACACAAAGTTAGGATTATAGGAAAATATTTGAAATCTACACTGGTTATGTTGGACACGCCATTTAAAATTACTAACGATTTTGGAAATGGAGGGGTCATGGAATGCACGGTCTAAAATATTATATAGAAGAGGGGTGTTAACTTACCCACACCATGTAAAGTTACCACTGCTTTTAGAAGTAGAGGTGATATGGAACCCACGGTTTAAAATATTGCATAGTAGAGGGGTGTTAAAGTATTATATTTTAATGAATTTAGTTTTAGAAGATATATCCTTTAGATCAGTACTTGCGTTCCTCTGATAAAGATAACAGTATTGTCCATGATGGAGAGTTGCAGCCTGGAACTGATCTGCCCGCAGGAAACTCATTTAACTAAAAATTCATTTCAGCAATTACAGTCGAAGAAATACCACTGCCAATTCCACGCGGTTCACTCCTCCTATAGTAGGGGGGTAAGCGTTATGGTGAAAACAGGGGTGAATTTTTCCTGCAGGCAGTCCAGTATTGATGAGCTGGGCCGTTACATTTTTCTTTATTGTTCAATTGATAGTAGTATGTACGTTGTGGCAAATATATATATTCCTCCCCCCTTTAATTTAGACGTTATGTTTAGATTGAACGAATTCCTGCTAGATAAAGAAGGGGTGCCGATTATAGTAATGGGCAATTTTAATGAGATACTGGATAGAAGGTTGGATAGATTTCCTGTACGGTCTCTCTCAGAGTCTATGGAGAAGAGTCGTTTGCGTCAATTCTTGGATGAAGTGGGGCTATTAGACCCAGGGTTGGTGCAAGGATTTTTGACACCCTAGGCAAAACCTCATTTTGCTGCCCCCTTGGTTCCACCCCTGACTCCACCCCCTTTTCCCTGCCCATGTATACCCCACCTTTTTATTGAAGCGCTCATCAGATGCATTCCACCAGCGCCTATCATTGCAGCCTCACTAGCGCCCATCAATGCAGCCTCACCAGCACCCATCATTGCAGCCTCACCAGCGCCCATCAATGCAGCCTCACCAGCACCCATCATTGCAGCCTCACCAGCGCCCATCATTGCAGCCTCACCAGTGCCCATCATTGCAGCCTCACCAGCACCCATCAATGCAGCCTCATCAGCGCCCATCATTGCAGCCTCACCAGTGCCCATCAATGCAGCCTCACCAGCGCCCATCAATGCCGCATCACCAGCGCCCATCAATGCCACGTCACTAGCTCCAATCAATGCAGCCTCACCGGTGCCCATCAAAGACAGCCTCACCAGCGCCCATCCAAGCCGCGTCACCAGCGCCCATCAAAGACAGCCTCACCAGCGCCCATCAATGTCGCTTCACCAGCACCAATCAATGCAGCCTCACCAGCGCCCATAAAAGACAGTCTCACCAGTGCCCATCAATGCCGCTTCACCAGCACCAATCAATGCAGCCTCACCAGCGCCCAATAAAGACAGCCTCACCAGTGCCCATCAATGCCACTTCACCAGCGCCATTCAATGCAGTCTCACCAGCGCCCATCAATGCCGCTTCACCAGCGCCCATCAATGCCGCTTCACCAGCGCCAATCAATGCAGCCTCGGGGGAGGGGGTGGGCATTTGGCAGATCAGTCAATATACATATACAAACACATTTTAAAATTCCATGTCAATGTTATCACATATTCATTAACTCAGAGAGAAAGCAACAGTTTTTACTTACCACACCAGTGTCACCAGGTGATGGCTTAGCAAACTTCTGACAATGTGAATGGTGACCCTGTTATTGCTACCTGTTCCTCGCTTGCACCAGCCCTGGCTGTACTGTGTCTGTGCACCTGCCTGCTGCTTCTTGTCTGTGTCGGTGCTGCTTCCAGCCATTCTCCACCTGTCCCCAAGCCCGGAGAGCCGCCGCCAGGTGCCACGCTATATCCCATGATTCATCTGATTCCTCCATGTACTCCGCTCCAGTGACACAGCCAGGAGAGCGTGGGGGGAGGGGCTGTGCTGCTGGACATGGACAGTGTAGAGCAGAGGGAGAGCAGAGAGCAGCCTCAGTGCTGGACTGTGGACACATGTCACAGTGCGGAGAACAGAGAGAGGAGAAGGAGGGCGGCTTCTGCCTGACACACATCAGAGAGTGCCCTGGCTGGGGGGGCCAGGGGGTTGCTGGACACATGATGTGACACTGTCTGTTACTGGCTGACATTAAGATAGCAGAGAGGGTTAGGATTACTGTCTGGAAACACACCAGAGTGGAGAGCCGGAGCTGCGCGGGGGGGGGCGCAGGTGGCGCTGCTTGACATGTCAGGGCGGTGTTTGCAAGCTCTGTGGAGGACAGTGCGGGGATAACATAATCAGCGGCCAGGCGCCCTAGGCATCAGTGTGCCCTAGGCAATTGTCTAGTCCACCTAGTGGTAGCACCAGCCCTAATTAGACCTGTGGAGGGTGAGGAACCCGGGAGTCTTGCAATATTCATTCTGCTCAGCATTGCACTCTGTGCTATCTAGGATAAACTTGGTTCTGGGAAATGATAAAGCATTACAGATTACCGATAAAATCTTATATTGGCCAAGAAGTATATCAGATCATTCTCCTGTTGTGGTAACATTAAATTTAGGAGGGAATAAACTCCGGGAGGAGTGGAAAATAAATCCGTACTGGTTTGAATTAATAAAAAAAATGAACGGGGTTCTCCCTAAATTGAGCGAATTTATAGAAATTAACGAAGGAACAGTGTCCCCCGCTGTGTTGTGGGACGCCCTGAAGCAGGGCCGGTCCTGGCCAGGGTGCACGGGGTGCAGTGCACCCGGGCGCCACAGAGGTGGGGGCGCTGAAGCGCCAGAGTGCTCCCCTCCCTCCTCCTCCTCCTCTCCATGTTCGTAGGCAGCTCTTAACCGCCGGTCACCGCAGCCGCCGCCGTCGCTGTGTCTCTTGCCGAAGCCCATCCCCCCTCCCCCCTCCCTCCTCCTGTCAGAGGAGGAGAGCGTAACCAGCCACAGATCGTAACAGCTGTGTCTCTGTGTGCAGAGAGACCAGCCCCGCAGTGACGTCACGGGGGGGGGGTCCGTTCCCGAAGTGTTCCAGCTCTCCTCCTCCTGTGTAACTCCCGCCTGCTGCCCAAGCCTGACACGCTCAGTTCTCCACCTGGGCGGCGCGGCTGCACACTGTCCTCTCCTCTCCAGCTGCCGCCCGGGTGTTTTTTAATTAGCTCAATGGAGGGGGGGCTGCTTTGTCAGGGGTCTATACTAATGAGGGGGGTTTGTCCTGGGGGGGTCTATTCTAATGAAGGGGGGGTTTGTCCTGGGGGGTCTATACTAATGAAGGGGGGGTTTGTCCTGGGGGGTCTATACTAACGAAGGGGGGGTTGTCCTGGGGGGTCTATACTAACGAAGGGGGGGTTGTCCTGGGGGGTCTATACTAATGAGGGGGGTTTGTCCTGGGGGGTCAATACTAATGAAGGGGGGTTGTCCTGGGGGGGTCTATACTAATGAAGGGGGGGTTGTCCTGGGGGGGTCTATACTAATGAAGGGGGGTTTGTCCTGGGAGGGTCTATACTTAAGAAGCGGGGGTTGTCCTGGGGGTCTATACTAATGAAGGGGGGGTTGTCCTGGGGGGTCTATACTAATGGAGGGGGGGTTTGTCCTGGGAGGGTCTACTCTAATGAAGGGGGGTTGTCCTTGGGGGTCTATACTAATGAAGGGGGGGTTGTCCTGGGGGGGTCTATACTAATGAAGGGGGGGTTGTCCTGGGGGGTCTATACTAATGAAGGGGGGGTTGTCCGGGGGGGTCTATACTAATGAAGGGGGGGTTTGTCCTGGGGGGGTCTATACTAATGGAGGGGGGTTGTCCTAGGGGGTCTATACTAATGAAGGGGGGTTTGTCCTGGGGGGTCTATACTAATGAAGGGGGGGTTTGTCCTGGGGGGGTCTATTCTAATGAAGGGGGGTTGTCCTGGGGGGATCTATACTAATGGCGGGGGGGTGGTTTGTCTTGGGGGGTCTATTCTAATGAAGGGGGGGTTGTCCTGGGGGGTCTATACTAATGAATGGGGGGTTGTTCTGGGGGGGTTGTCCTGGGGGGGTCTATATTAATGGAGGGGGGGTGGTTTGTCTTGGGGGTCTGTACTAATGGAGGGGGGTGGTTTGTTCTGGGGGGTCTGTACTAATGTGGGGGGGTGGTTTGTCCGGGGGGGTCTGTACTAATGGAGGGGGGTGGTTTGTTCTGGGGGTCTGTACTAATGAAGGGGGGGTGGTTTGTCCTGGGGGTCTGTACTAATGGAGGGGGGTGGTTGGTTCAGGGGGGTCTGTACTAATGGAGGGGGGTGGTTTGTTCTGGGGGGTCTGTACTAATGGAGGGGGGTGGTTTGTCCAGGAGGGTCTGTACTAATGGAGGGGGGTGGTTTGTCCAGGGGGGTCTGTACTAATGGAGGGGGATGGTTTGTCCAGGGGGGTCTGTACTAATGGAGGGGGGTGGTTTGTCCAGGGGGTCTGTACTAATGGAGGGGGGGTGGTTTGTCCCCGGGGGGTCTGTACTAATGGAGAGGGGGTGGTTTGTCCTGGGGTCGCTACTAATGGAGGGGGTGGTTTGTTCTGGGGGGGTCTGTACTAATGGAGGGGGGGTGATTTGTTTTAGAGGGGTCTGTACTAATGGAGGGGGGTGGTTTGTTTTGGGGGGTCTGTACTAATGGAGGGGGATGGTTCTGTACTAATGGAGGGGGGTGGTTTGTCCTGAGGGGGGTATGCACAAATGGACGGGTTTTTTTGTTCAGGGGGGGTCTGTACTAATGGAGGAGGGGTGGTGCTGTACTAATGTAGGGGGGGTGGTTTGTTCTGGGGGGTCTGTACTCATGGAGGGGGGGTGGGTTGTCCTGAGGGGGTCTGTACTAATGGAGGGGTGGTTGGTTTGTCCTGAGGGGGGTCTATACTGATAGAGGGGGGTGTTTTGTCCTGGGGGGTCTATACTGATGGGGGGTCTATACTGAGGGAGCAGTTTATACTTAGTGGGGGGTCTGCACTGATGGAGGGGGGTCTATACTTAGTGGAGGGGGATCTGTACTGAGGGGCGACTATAGTTGGTGGAGTGGGGGGTTATACCATGTTTTACCGCACTGGGTGACACCCCTCTCCCCTTCGCGCGTGCTGCTGTACTAGTGAGCGGCGCACTATGTTTCTTCCCCCGCCTTCATATCGGCCAGGGAAGAAAAAAAAAGGAGCAAAGAGGAGAATTGTGGGACATGTAGTCCCGAGGACTGGCAGCCCCACTGTAACACGGAAACTGCAGCCCACACAGCATGCTCAGCTGAATGGGAGAGAGGGAGAGAGCCAGGAGTCCGGGAAAGCTTTCAGGGAAGTACACCCAGGACTCCAGAGGGAGAGGACAGTGCTGAGGGAACACCATCAGAGAGAGAACCCAGCTGCCCTGTGCCACCAGAGGGAAAGCTACACAGCCTAGGGCCATCCCTGGCGGAGAAAGGAATGGAGTCATTGCAGGAATACAGATCTGGGTGCTACTCAGCGGACTCGCCACGGGCAATTCAGAGTGAGCTGACTCCTGATCAGGGGAACCGTTGTTGCTGTATCGCTGGGTCAGGTAAGAGGGCCGATCGGCCATTATCTACTAATGTCCATAGGAACTGCAGTCTCTGACCATCTCTTGTATCATGTCTGCAGTCTCTGATCATCTCCTGTACTATGTCTGCAGTCTCTGATCATCTCCTGTACTATGTCTTCAGTCTCTGACCATCTCCTGTATTATATCTCCAGTCTCTGACCATCTCCTGTAGTATGTCTGCAGTCTCTGACTGTCTCCTGTACTATGTCTGCAGTCTCTGACCATCTCCTGTATTATATATCCAGTCTCTGACCATCTCCTGTACTATGTTTGCAGTCTCTGACCATCTCCTGTAGTATGTCTGCAGTCTCTGACTGTCTCCTGTACTATGTCTACAGTCTCTGACTATCTCCTGTATTATATCTCCAGTCTCTGACCATCTCCTGTAGTATGTCTGCAGTCTCTGACCATCTCCTGTAATATATCTGCAGTCTCTGATCATCTCCTGTAATATATCCGCATTCTCTGACCATCTCTTGTAACATGTCTGCAGTCTCTGACCATCTTCTGTATTATGTCTGCAGTCTCTGACCATCTCCTGTACTATGATTGCAGTCTCTGACCATCACTTGTAACATGTCTGCAGTCTCTGAACATCTCCTGTACTATGTCTTCAGTCTCTGACCATCTCCTGTATTATATCTCCAGTCTCTGACCATCTCCTGTAGTATGTCTGCAGTCTCTGACTGTCTCCTGTACTATGTCTGCAGTCTCTGACCATCTCCTGTATTATATATCCAGTCTCTGACCATCTCCTGTACTATGTTTGCAGTCTCTGACCATCTCCTGTAGTATGTCTGCAGTCTCTGACTGTCTCCTGTACTATGTCTGCAGTCTCTGACCATCTCCTGTATTATATCTCCAGTCTCTGACCATCTCCTGTAGTATGTCTGCAGTCTCTGACCATCTCCTGTAATATGTCTGCAGTCTCTGATCATCTTCTGTAATATGTCCGCATTCTCTGACCATCTCTTGTAACATGTCTGCAGTCTCTGACCATCTTCTGTATTATGTCTGCAGTCTCTGACCATCTCCTGTACTATGATTGCAGTCTCTGACCATCACTTGTAACATGTCTGCAGTCTCTGAACATCTCCTTGATTGCAGTCTCTGACCGTCTCTTATATTATGTCTGGGGGCTCTTTCTAACAGAAGCCCTCTCTGTGTGCATCAGAGAGACTCCCCTCCAGGTCTCATTAGCGTACACTCTTCCTGTATTTTCTTTATTGTTAAAAGATCATGGAAAGATCCTAGGGTAATGAAGACTTCTTAGGGGAGCATCTCTCTGAGTGGTTGCCATAGTAACATTTGTAAAGGGGGAGAGTTGGTAAGATGACCTCCCAGAGCTGCTAAAAGCACTGGGAGGGGCGACTAAGGGGGGCCATTTGCCAGTTTCAATGTTGGAGGCAACTATCATAGTAATTCAGAAAGAGGGGAAGGACCCCCTTGATGTGGCCGCTTATAGGCCAATTTCTCTTCTATGCTCTGATGCCAAAATTTTGGCCAAGGTTTTGGCATCTAGACTAAATAAAGTTATTTACAAACTGGTCCACACAGACCAGATGGGTTTTATAGACAATAGATCCACAAGCTTGAATATCAGAAGGGTCTTTTTAAACTTACAGTCCCCAATGGATAATGAGGGTTTAAGAGCGATATTGACGTTAGACGTGACTAAAGCATTCGACAGTGTGGAATGGGGATATATTTGGCGAGTGCTGGGGAAATTTGGTTTTGGCCCCTCTTTTATTGATTGGATTAAAATGCTTTATGATAGACTCAAGGCAAGATTAAAAATTAATAATGACTTATCGGATTGGTTTGAACTAGAGAGGGGAACCAGACAGGGGTGTCCATTATCTCCACTGCTTTTTGCCTTGGTGATGGAGCCCCTGGCTATTTCCATAAGAGTGAGCTCTGAGATAATCAGTTTCCAGAGAAGGATGGGTGAAGACAGAATCGCGCTGTACGCGGATATCTTGCTTTTTTGGGAGATACGAGTAAATCACTGTTAAAGGCAATGAGATTGGTGGAGTTATTTGGCAGTTTTTCAGGACTCGAGATAAACTGGGAGAAGTCTGAGTTAGACCCCATAAATGTGACAACAGTGCAAGGAATGCGCCAGTTGGTAATAGTGGACGCATTGAAATACTTGGGAATCGTCATGACAAAGGATCCTAACCAATGCATTAGTAAAAATCTTCTCCCACTCTTGTCAAAATTTAAACAAAAGATAGGCCTATGGAAACGTTTTACCTTATCAGTGGCGGGAAGATGCAGTTTGATAAAAAATGATCTGGATGCCACAATAGTTGTACGTTCTGCACAACTCTCATGTGTGGATATGCAAGAACTGGTTCAATAAAATTGAGAGCCTGTTTAGGGAATTGATATGGAAAGGGAGACAAGCCAGAATACGTCTGCATGTACTTCAGCTCCCGGTGCGGGATGGTGGTTTTGCTCTCCCACATCCACAGCGCTATTTTTTATCATCCCAACTGCAGCAGTTAATGGGTTGTGGGGCTCCGGAAAGAGGTACCCCAAACGGTAGAATCTTGTTAATAGGTGCTTTACATAATACAATAATTGAAGCCCTGGAAGCAAACTCGTTTTATGATGTTTATCCAACAATTCAAATGTTAATTAAAGTATGGAAAACAGTTAAAAACCAGATGAGATATAATGGGTGTATTGAATATACTCCCATTTGGAACAACCGAAATCTGCAGGAAATCCATAAGATAGGAAAAGTAAGAGAGTGGGAAGATCAAGGTATTAAAAGGTCAAGACAACTTTATATAGGTAATACACTAAAGAAATTCTCAGAGTTGGAAAGTGAATTTAATCTGTCGCAGGGCTCCTTCTTTGTGTACCTTCAGTTAGAACATGCTCTCAAAGCTCAATTTAAGAACCATAGTTTAGTGTGGAATGAAACGATCCTATTTCAAAGTATACTGCAGGTAGTCCCCACTAAGGGGTTAATATCCAAGATCTATAATCAATTGAGTAATGAAGTCAATAGTGAGGACTTACTCCATGATGTAAGAGTCAGATGGGAAGAGGATGTGGGGGCTATGACACAGGCACAGTGGAAGAGAATCTTAGAGATGGAATCGTTGTTATCAGTCCCCCCCCACAGAAGATATCACACCTGATGTTGTTAAACGGAGCTTATTATACACCCAAACGTCTCTTTAAGTTTGGAAGAAGACCTAATGATAGTTGCCCTAGATGCCGAGGGACAGGGGACCTCATTCACATGATGTGGAGATGTCCCAAGCTGTTTCGATACTGGGAGGGGGTGATTAATAGTTTGAGAGATATATTTGGTATTATATTGAAGAAAGAGGCTAAAGTATGCATCTTGGGGTATAGATGGACACAGGGGGAGAGGAAGAGTACTACACTGGCAATTCTGAGATGTCTATTCCAAGCAAGAAAAATGATTGCATTAAGATGGCAATCAAAGGAACCCCCTACTGTAAAAGACTGGATCGCTACATCAAATGAAACCCTCTGTAGGGAAAGAACAGAGTACATTAAGAGAGGTAATCTTAAGGAATTTGATAAAATGTGGAGGCCATGGTTGGAGAAGGTGGGAGGCTTTTAATAAGAAGTAAAGAATATAACAGAGTGGGGTATAATAATAAAACTCCCAGGCTGTTTGGGAAATAGAATACCAGATTATAATCTATATGGTGTCTGTTCCTATCAGATAAATAATAGCTAATAGCAGCTTAGTTTGTTAAAATATTTGGGCTGGAAATCTAACCTTGAGTATTTTCTGTAAGGGAGGGGGTGCTTGAAGGGGGGAGAGAGGGAAAGGGGCAAGAATGAACGGAATTAAGGTATATATATTAATTTGGATAATTTTGGAAGTGGCTGTAGGAGTAGGTGCAGGAAGTTTTTTGGTCATTTTTATTATTGACTTTGGTGTTGATATACTGAACCCGCACCGCGCCTCTATCTGTCCATAGTAACTGTTTGTTAATTAATGTTTAATCATTACCCTGTTTAATCTCTGCTTAAAGCCCAAGAAACACATAAAGGGAGAAAGGGGGAGAAAAAAAAGGAAAAAAAGGAGAAAAAAAAAGAAAGAAAAGGGAAAGAAAATTTTGCGACAATGATGTGAATCCGAGAAGAGTCTGAAAATGAACGTTAAGCTGACAGTGTTCTCTGAAGTGGTATTCAAAAAAAAAAAGATGGATGCTGCTAAATAAAGACTAGGCTCATGTTCAAGCTTTTGCTGTCTGCTTAATCTTGGTGTTAAATCATCACATGGTACCAGAAGTCGGGTCAGAAGAATCATGGCAGCAAACAGCAACACAAAGAATATTCTATCCCTGGACTTGGAATCAGGTAATGTATCTGAAAACTGGTCACAATGGAGGGAGCTGATAGAGCTTGTGTTTGCAGGACCAGATGCAGACAAATGGTCAGCAGAAAGCAGCTCACTTTCTGATATGTGTGGGACAAAAAGGACGTGATGTGTGTCGAGCCTGGCAAGCAAGTCGGGAGATCGCTGCAGAGGACAAAAAGAAAACAGAGGTACTGTTTGCAAAGTTTGAGGCATACTGCAACCCAAGGAGAAACTCCACAGTGCAAAGGAAACTGTTTTATGAGAGGAACCAGTGTGGAGGTGAGTCTGTGGATGAATGGGTGACACAGCTGCGCTTGCTTGCCAAAGACTGTGCTTTCTATGATACTGGAGATATGATAAAAGACCGCATTCTGATGGGCAGTGAGTTTAAGGAAGTTCAGGAAAAGCTGCTGCAGGAAGAAGACTTAAATCTTGAAAAAGCCATAAGGATTGCCAGAGCATATGAAATGTCAAGAAAGGACATGCAGGTACTGGAAGGAACAAAACTCCAGATTAATGCTATAGAAAATCACAGCAACAGATATGGGCAAGACAGAACACACAAAGGAATAAAGAACACCTATGGCACTGGGACAAGTAACAAACAAGAAGCGTGTGGATATTGTGGAAACATGCACCATAAAAATAGTGTCTGTAGCTCTCTACCCCTCCTGTGATTGGCGGCCCGTGGGCGGCAACTCCGCCCACTGCCCCAGACTTGCTGACTCTCTGGTGGTAGCTCCTCTTGCTAGGCAGATCTCTTTAACTCGCTCTTTCCCGCGCGGTACAGTAACCCTTTCACTGCTGCTCAGCTTCCATGAATGATACCGTAATGCAGACTGTGTTCCCTGCCACAGACACACACTTATCTGCCGACACTTGATCGCTGGCTGCATTCTCTTGTACACATGCCAGCCAGCCTGGCTCCCTCTCTGCTGCTGGAAACTGTCCCGCTATTGCTAACTGAATGGCAGACATTTCCTCTCCCAGCAGATGTACAGACACAACCCCTGACGGGCCGATCTCTGCGTCTCGGGTTACTGCTTTCCTGAACACAACCTGAAAGCACACTTGCATAGTTGCCAACATTGTAAAAAAAAATTTAGGGACACTTTTACGACTGTAGGCGGAGTCTTGTTATAATTAGGGGGTGGGTCATGCGTTTGGAGGCGTGACATAGCAAAAAAGAAAAATGCGACTTGTGCAGCGTGATGCATTGAAAATGGGCGTGGTTTAGTGGAATCGTGGGTGTGGCTTATGTGGGCGTGGTTCAAATGGGGATGTGGTTAGAGTCTGAGATGAATGAGAGATGGAGAAAGAAAGGGGAAAAGAGGGAGGGAGGGAGAGAGAAAGGAGGAGGGAAGGAGAGAGAAGGAAGGAAAGAGGGATGGAGGGATAGCAGGCCCAGATCCTACACCACAATAGAAACGTGTATGAGTTTAACAAATCAGCAGATAAAGATACTCCAAACACCCAGTGTTAGCGCTTCAATCATTCCATCACTATGGTTGTTGTGGTGTCAGGATGATTGAAGCGCATTATTACTATTCTTACATTGTAATATAGAATGAAATCATTCAACTCACCAGAATCCAGAATCAGTGGGACCCCTGAGCGTGTCGCCTGCCACGTTGCTTGCCACCAGATGCCATCAGGTGCCCCCAGCAGAGTCCGTCCTTGCATCAGGTGCCCCCAGCAGAGTCTGTCCTTGCATCAGGTGCCCCCAGCAGAGTCCGTCCTTGCATCAGGTGCCCCCAGCAGAGTCCGTCCTTGCATCAGGTGCCCCCAGCAGAGTCCGTCCTTGCATCAGGTGCCCCCAGCAGAGTCCGTCCTTACATCAGGTGCCCCCAGAAGCAGAGGCCCTCCTTACAGACCCTGGCAGTGGAGCCCTCATTTACATCTGGTGTCCCCGGCAGTGGAGCCCTCCTTTACATCTGGTGTCCCCCAGCAGCTGAGCCCTCCTTACAGATCTGTGTCCCCCAGCAACAGAGCCCTCCTTACTTCAGTGTCCCCAGAATGTGGCAGCAGCGGAGCCCTCCTTACAGAGCGATCTGTGTCACCAAGCAACAGAGCCTGCCTTACGTCGGTGTTCCTGGCAGCAGCAGCGAAGCCCTCCTTACAGAGCGATCTGTGTTCCCCAGCAACAGAGCTCTCCTTACTTCAGTGTCCCTGGCAGCAGCAGCGGAGCCCTCCTTACAGAGCGATCTGTGTCCCTGTTTTGCTTGCGTCTATCTAGCAAGGTTACTCTGTGGTATAAGCAAGGAAGCTGATATTTCTGCAGTGTGTAAATGTGCTTTACTATACAAAGATGCTGTACATACAAAAACTATTACAATATTAGGAATACAATACAAGACTGACAGATATCTATAACAAGCAAAATGCCTAGCAAACTGAACAGCCTATGGTCTATAATAGTACAAATACACTTAAATGTTACTTATCTTCTATTACTGTATGTTTGTGATCTCCATTGGCAACGATTCTCCTGAAGCCTCATGCAAGTTTCTTCTATCATGAGTGGCATCAGATGTTACAGCATGATGGTGTGTGTGTCTGTCTACTCACCCCTTTTATGTGTCAAGCTGTTTGCCATAATTACCAAACAACAGAAAACATGCCTGTTTACTGTAGCTGTAGAAACAATGAACTGTTGAAAACTGTATCTACGTACCCATTGTCTAATCAAGCCAACACCTTACAGTAATCTTGCTTATGGGAACAGCGCTGGTCAGTTTTTTTTGTGTGTTTTTACCTTAAACAGTAGAATGACTTGAATCAATTCCACGCTTAATGATCCTGCTGGTGAAATTTATTAACCAGCAAAAAAATGTTAGTGTTTCGTCAAGGGGAGTTCATATCCAGCAAGGAAAACAGACTGTCTATGCACCACATGATGGAAAAAAGGGGGGGGCAGGCTGATCCACAGGCTGGCGCTCCCAGGGTTAAAGCCTATAGAGAGTATATAGGGGGTCATCACTATAGGAAAAAAGGAATCTATCTTTTAGATGGTCAAAGCTGTCTACATTTGGAATTGGCAAAGCCATTGTCAGCATATAGAAAAAGGAAGCAAGCTTACCGGTATTTGGGCGGCGTGGTTGAAGGAGAATCTGGAGAGATGTTGTCTCTCCCTCTCCCAGGATGTCCGTAAGGAGATACCAATATGTTTTCTTTATGTCGCGCACCTGATGGTGCTAACCAGAGAAACGAGTGATCATCCTTACCCCTGTATTGGATTTTGGAACCTTATGATCGTTAATCAAAGTCGATGCATCCTGATTTTTGGCTTTAGGGTAAGCTTTTTTGAGGCACTTGCTACTGTAACCTCGTTGTTTCAAACGAGTCTGCAGTGCTTTGGCTTCTTGTTCAAAGTGGACATTCTCGCTGCAGTTTCTCTTCAGCCTGAGGTATTGCCCATAGGGCACACTGGCTATCAGAGAAGTGGGATGGGAACTTGTGGCGTGTAGCAGGGAATTACTCGCAGAAGGTTTACGGAAAAGTGTGGATCCAATTCCACCTTCAGCATTAATGAAAATCTGAATATCCAAATGGCAACTTTTGCTGACTGGTTTCCAAGGTGAAGTTTAGATTGTATCGATTATGCCTGAGACTCTCAAAGAAAAGAAGCAAGTCATTCTTGCTTCCTATCCATATGAAAAAGATGTCATCAATAAAACGCCTCCAGATCAGTATCTGCTCAAAAAATATGCTCCCACCCCCCCAGATACAGGTTCGCATATAAGGGAGCACATTTGGTCCCCATGGCTACCCCCTGTATCTGGAGGTAGTGGGAGCATCCAAATAAAAAAATGTTGTTGGTTAAGATGAACTGAAGCAAGTCCAAAATGAACTTGTTATAGGTCCTAGGCACCTCATCATTTTCAGAAATAAAGCCCTCCACAACCCCAACACCCAACTCATGGGGGATGGAGCTGTAGAGGGCCTCAACGTCAAGGGCTACCAGCCATGCTCCCTCAGGAACTGTGATGCCGTCAAGTGTTCTGAGGAGGTCACTAGTGTCTTGTAAATAAGACGCCAGGCCCTCGACATGGGGTCTCAGAAAATCATCAACAAGCTCACTTGCAGTTTCAGTGAGGCAGCCGTTCCCAGAAACTATTTAACGTCCTGGGGGATTGATGGAATCTTTATGGATTTTGGGGAGGGCATACAGGGTTGGAGTTTTAGGAAAAGGAACGTTGAGAAATTCCCATGTTTTTTGATTGATGAGGCCCTGATGATAGGCTGAACTTATTAATTGTCTGTAGCGGATCACCGTGTGATTTACATGGCTTTCTGGTACCTTCCTATACCATTCATGATTCTCCAACAGCCTCATAACCATTGACTCATATTGATGATTCTCCATTACAACCAAATTACCTCCCTTATCAGAAGGTTTTATAATCAAGTGCTTGTCTCGTTGTAGGGAAATTAATGCTTCTTTTTGTAGCGGCGTTAAATTGGATTGGGATTGTCCTTTCCATTTGGTTTTGTGAATTTCATTTGTTACTTGTTGGGTAAATGCCCAAAGACTTGGCTTACCCTGCAAAGTTGGGAAAGTCCGGAATTTTGGCTTGTAGTCTTTAGGTAATGAGATTATGGGAGGAGGAGCCCGAGGGGGCAAGGCCATAGCCTGACCTGATTGGAGGAATTCTGCCTCCAGATATTCTGTTTCATCAATATGTCCCTCATCCCATAATTCCATCAAGTCTTCCAAAGCTTTTATATCCCCAATGTTCATTTCCTTCCATAATGGATTAGGCAAAGGCTGGTTGTTGTTTGTCATACAAAATACGAAACAATAATTTTCATGAAAACAAATTAAGGTCTTTAATCAATTCAAATTGATACATTTTCTGATTGGGGAAAAGGTTAAACCAAGTTCCAAGACAGAAATTTGATCAACTGTGAGAGTAACTGAGGACAAATTGATTACTTCAAACTGATTTTTTATTGTTTCTGGTATGATTCCGCACTTCCTACCTTCTTTGGGTCGTGCAACGATTGAGAGAAAATTGGTGCCGGACGAAAAATCTGATTGTGTAATTATGTGGTTAACATTGCTTACCTGCAGTTGAGAATTCTGAGCCAGTGACCAATTAACAGTGTTTTTGCTCAAAGTAGATTTGAAGTGACCTGGTGCATTTAAGGAAGCAGAAGTTTTGGCAGTGGTGGCTCTAGTATTCTAGGTGCACAATTTGTGTTTGGAAAGCGTTTGGAAGTACCCGAATGTGCATTGGCATTACCGTTGGTGCTTTTAGAGGGTTCTGGCTTTTTTGTGCTTTAAGTACGATCAAATACCTGTGAGGAAGAAAAGGAAGAAGCAGAGGAAGTGTCAGAATCATTTGGTTCAGAACAAGGTTCTTTAGGAGTGCGCATTTTGGTATTGCGCAGCCTATTTCTGGCTGGAGCCGTTATAAGCCTGACTATTATCATAGGATAGTTTGTCTCTCATAAATTTCTTTTCTTTAGTTTTAAGTATTTCGGAAACATATATTTCAAGGTTGGCCTTTAATGTACTCTCTCTAGTTGAGAAGAGTTCATCAGAGGTAATCGATTAATTGTTTTTATATAATTTCTCAATCTCATTATCCAGGGAAGCTAGTTCAATACTGAAATGGCAACAAAGTAATTCCATCATTTTTGTGGAACATAGCTGAAGATTGTCTTCCCAACTCATTTTGAACTCTTGTTCTAGTTTGTTAATGGTGGGAAAAATTTGTATTCTCAAGCTTTGTATTCTCGTCTATACATTTCCAAAGTACAATTTATTCCAGTATATCCTGGATTTTTTCTCTAGCATTCTCTAAAGTCTGAGAAATAAGGATCCATAGAAAGACCTACTCCCGCTGCATTTTGGGACTTGTGAATTTTATCCATAAGTCCTTCAAATGCGTTTCCACAATAGTTGGTCATGATAAATGATGTTGTAGAAAAAACTACAAAAAACAGAAGAACAACAAAACAACAAACAACAAGGGAAAAAAAGAAGGGGAGGGGGGTCATTGGCAAAATATAAAATAGTATGGAAAATATATAGTATAAAAATGTGCTGTTATGACGTATAATTATATATACTTAGAAAATTGATAGATTTGAATACCATCTGTCTTTAGAGTGATGAGTGGATAACAGCCGGATATTCAAATTTTAAAAGGGTAAGACAGAGAGATCAAATGAAACACCACATCCCAATATATGAATAAACAAAAAATTGGAGGGACAAGAGGTAACAAACCTCGGGACTTTTATGGTGTAGATTGAACGACACTAATACAACATATAAAATATGACCAACTATTGTGTGTCCTCCCCAAAATCCATAAAGATTCCATCAATCCCCCAGGACGTCCCATAGTTTCTGGGAACAGCTGCCTCCCTGAAACTGCCAGTGCGCTTGTTGATGATTTTCTGAGACCCCATGTCGAGGGCCTGGCATCTTATTTGCAAGACACCAGTGACCTCCTCAGAACACTTGATGGCATTACAGTTCCTGAGGGAGCATGGCTGGTAGCCCTTGACGTTGAGGCCCTCTACAACTCCATCCCCCATGAGTTGGGTGTTGGGGTTGTGGAGGGCTTTATTTCTGAAAATGATGAGGCGCCTAGGACCTATAACAAGTTCATTTTGGACTTGCATGGGTTCATCTTAACCAACAACATTTTTTTATTTGGATGCTCCCACTACCTCCAGATACAGGGGGTAGCTATGGGGACCAAATGTGCTCCCTCATATGCGAACCTGAATCTAGGGGGGGGTGGGAGCATGATCTCTTTTAGAGATGATATGCAAGTATTTTTTGAGCAGATACCGATCTAGAAGCATTTTATCGATGACATCTTTTTCATGTGGACAGGAAGCAAGAATGACTTGCTTCTTTTCTTTGAGAGTCTCAGGCAAAATCGATACAACCTAAACTTCTCCATGGAAACCAGTCAACAAAAGTTGACATTTTTGGATATTCAGATTTTCATTAATTCTGAAGGTGGGATTGGATCCACACCTTTCCATAAAACCTTCTGCGAGTAATTCCCTGTTACACGCCACAAGTTGCCATCCCGCTTCTCTGATAGCCAGTGTGCCCTATGGGTAATACTTCAGGCTGAAGAGAAAATGCAGCAAGAATGTCCACTTTGAACAAGAAGCCAAAGCGCTGCAGACTCGTTTGAAACAACGAGGTTACAGTAGCAAGTGCCTCAAAAAAGCTTATCTTAAAGTCAAAAATCAGGATGGATCGACTTTGATTCACGGTCATAAAGTTCCAAAATCCAATACAGGAGTAATGATGATCACTCGGTTCTCTGGTCAGCACCATCAGGTGCGAGACATAATGAAAAAATATTGGTATCTTCTCATGGGAGATACCAATGTTTCTAAACATCTTAAGGATTATCCCGAGATAACCTATAAAAGATCGAGATCATTAAGGGATAATTTTGTGCACAGCCATTATGCCCCACCATCCCAAACCAGGGGTGGTACCAAAAGGTAGCAGGCCATGTCACAAGTGTGGTTTTTGTCGCTACATTCATGCATCGCAGCATGTTATCCTCCCCAATGGACATGTCAGGGGCATGTCAGCAGTCGTCGGGTGAATCTGCGTGCACGTAGGCCCACAAGGAGTGTTTCTCAGCGAATTCAGCCAAAATCCCCACCAGGGGGCGCCGGCGCGCTCCCGCGGATGCCCGTTCGCGGGTGCGCACGCGCGCCCGTTCGCGCTAGCGCCGTTTGGCGCCAAGGGGCCTTTAAAAGGGTGACAGGTGCTCATGTTAGCTGCTCTTCGTCTGCAGCTCTGCACCTGAAAGTTCCTGTATCTGCCTGCTTGTTATTTGCTATTGACCCGGCTACGCTTGACCACTCTCCAGTCTCCCATCCGACCCGGCTTGTCTGACCCTGTTTACTCTGCTACCCGTTGCCGAACTCCTGCCTGTCTGACTACCCTTGGATCATCCCTCCTGCTTATACCCTGCCTGATCTCCTGCCAAATACGGACTGTCTGACCTTGCTTGCCTGTGTCCTGTAACGCTGCTTCCAGCCTGCCTGTCTGCATCCAGCTGCTGTCTTCGCATCCGGCTGCCAGCCTACCTACCAGCCTGCACCAGTTACCTGCATCCACAGCTCAGCCATCCCTGCGGGACATCCTCCCAATTCCGGTGTCTGCTTCTGCTGGAACCTGCATCAGGCCCTCCTACCCACTGTGCTCAGGAGACCACTGTTCCCACTTCCAGCGGCTCCTGAACCAGCGCTTAAGAGAGGTCTCCTTCTACCAGTCAGGCTCTCTACCAGGTACCTCACAGTACGAACAGCCATGACTGAGCCTGCAGGAGAGACCTCTCCTATTCAGGAGATCTGTACACACTTGGCGGCCCTCACCCAAGCAGTAAAGACTCTACAAGACAGTTATAACAGACTGGAAGGGCAAGTGTTAAACCTCAGTGGTTCCGGTGGTGTGGCCGCTGCACCCGCAGCTGCTCCAGTACAGGCTGCGGCACCACCCTCAGTGGTCATGCTTCCACCAGAACCAAGAGTACCTGTTCCTGACAAGTTTTCCGGTGACCGAACTAAGTTTGTGGCCTTCCGCAGCGCTTGTCAACTTTACTTTGGATTACAGCCACGGACCTTTTCTTTGGAAGCCACCAAAGTGGGGTTTGTTGTATCCCTCCTGCAGGGGGAACCCCAGACCTGGGCCCATCGCTTGCTTGAATCCAACACCATACAGGTCCAGACCCTACCTGCCTTTTTTGAAGCCATGGCCCAGCTTTATGAGGACCCTCAGCGGGCTGCCACCGCTGAGGCAGCTTTGATCGCGCTCCAGCAAGGCCGTAGACCGGCCGAGGACTATGTCATGGACTTTCGACGCTGGAGCGCGGATACTCAATGGAATAACGCAGCCCTACGCCACCAGTTCCGCGTGGGGTTATCTGAGGGTCTTAAGGATGAGCTTGCCCGAGTAGGAATGCCTGACACCTTAGAAGAGCTCATTGCCATCACTATCCAAATTGACCGACGCCTTCGTGAGCGCCGGTCTGAACGATCTGCCCAACAAACTCGGCCTAGGTGGATGACTGCCAGAGCCCCGCTGCCTGCCTCCCGGTATCTACCTTCTGCCGGGCCAAGCCCAGTCAACCAAGCAACTGATGCCTCTGAACCCATGCAACTTGGACTTATGCGTACTACTCTGACCCCTGAAGAACGGGCACGCAGGCGCCAACTGAACCTTTGTCTCTATTGTGGCGGAACGGGCCACTACGTGAACAACTGCCCAGTGAAGATCCGTAAGTGTTTTTCTTCAGCTCCAACCAGTTTGTCTGCTTTAACAGCCAATGCCACTCAACTTGTTCTCCCTCTCTCATTACAGCTCCAGGGAAGAACAATTCAAGTCAACGCCATTGTTGATTCCGGGGCATGTAGCTGTTTCGTTGACTCCACTTTTGCTACCCAGCAAGATCTTCCTTTAAAAGACAAAACACATAGACTTTCAATTTTTCTGGCCGATGGGTCCCATATAAAATCCGGGCAGGTCTCTCAAGAAACCCTTCCTCTGTCTGCTATCTGTTCATCCCAGCATCGAGAGATCTTAATCCTGGACGTTATCTCATCACCTCTTTTCCCAATCATTTTGGGTATGCCCTGGCTTCAAGCCCACAATCCTCTTGTCAATTGGGCCACGGGCGAGATCAAGTTCCAGTCACCCTATTGTCAAAGACATTGCCTACCTGAACCTGTTAATCCTGCTACCACCCTACTATGTATGGACACTGACCCAGATCTGCTTCAAAACGTACCAGAGGTCTATCAGGACTTTGCAGATGTATTCAGCAAGAAGGGAGCAGATTCTCTGCCACCCCATCGCCCCTATGACTGTCCAATTGAATTGCTTCCTGGAGCTGAGATCCCTTTTGGGCGCATCTTTCCGCTATCCGAAAAGGAACAAGAGGCGCTTAAGGTTTACATCAATGAAAATCTAGAAAAAGGCTTCATTCGACAGTCCACTTCACCAGCTGGGGCGGGAATATTTTTTGTCTCTAAGAAAGATCTTACGCTCCGCCCTTGTGTGGACTATCGGGAATTAAACAAGGTTACGGTCAAGAACCGTTATCCGTTGCCCCTAATACCAGAACTGTTTCAAAAATTACGGACCGCCATTATCTTCACCAAATTAGATCTGAGAGGGGCCTACAATCTGGTCTGCATTCGGGCCGGGGATGAATGGAAGACGGCTTTCCGGACCCGTTTCGGGCACTATGAATATTTGGTCATGCCCTTCGGCCTTTGCAATGCTCCTGCCACATTTCAGCATCTGGTCAATGATGTGTTTAAAGATTTCCTGGACATCTTTTTAATTGTCTACTTGGACGATATCCTTATCTTCTCCAGTTCCCTTGAACAACACAGGGAACATGTCCGTAAAGTCCTAGCTCGACTCCGCCTGCACAGATTGTACGCCAAAGCGGAAAAGTGCGAATTTGAACAAAAAGAGATTCAGTTTCTGGGGCTAGTCATCTCCCCAACCGGTATTAAAATGGATCCTCAGAAAGTGTCTGCTGTGTTAGAATGGCCAGCACCCATGGACAAGAAAGGCGTACAATGCTTCGTTGGATTTGCGAACTTTTACAGAAAGTTTATCAGGGGGTTCTCTGCCATCATCTCCCCCATTACACAGCTAACCAAGCAGAATCTTCGTTTCCACTGGAACCAGGAAGCCCAGGAGGCCTTTGAAGAATTAAAAAGGCGTTTCACGTCAGCTCCGATTCTCAGCCATCCAGACCCATCTTTGCCCTTTATTCTAGAGGTTGATGCCTCCGAAGTAGCTGTGGGTGCTATTATTTCCCAACGTCAGGGCAACAAAGACCTGATGCATCCTGTTGGGTTCTTCTCTAGAAAACTTTCGCCGGCTGAGCGGAACTACGATGTGGGGGATCGGGAGTTACTTGCCATCAAGACTGCCTTGGAGGAATGGAGATACTTGCTTGAAGGTGCAGTCCATCCAGTACTGATTTATACAGATCACAAAAATCTGGAGTATCTAAGATCTGCTAAAAGACCGAAACCCAGACAAGCCCGTTGGGCTCTATTCTTTACACGGTTTTGCTTCCACATCACCTACCGGCCGGGATCCAAGAATATAAAACCAGACGCACTGTCACGCATGTTTGATAATCCTAAGGACTCTTCTGTCCCTGACACTATTTTGCCGGCAAACAGTTTTCTTCTCCTTCAGACAGATTTGCTATCCATGATCAGAGAAGCACCCCCAGAACCTTCAAGTCTTCAGGAGTCTTCCTTAACACCTTGAGATGGACTATTATGGAGGGGAAGTCAAATCTTCGTACCAGAAAACGTCAGAGTCAAGGTGCTGACACTTTTGCATGACCACCCACTTGCAGGACATTTCGGGGTCCGTAAGACCCTTGAGCTGGTGCAGCGCACTTTTTGGTGGCCTAACTTAAAGGAATTTTGCAAGAAATATGTCAACTCCTGCTCTGTCTGCATCCAGAACAAAACCCCCAGGAACAGAGCGTGGGGACTACTAAGACCATTGCCTATACCAGATAGGCCCTGGAGGATGATAGCTATGGACTTTATAGTCGAACTGCCATATTCTGAGGGGTGTTCGGCGATCTTTGTGGTCGTCGACCGGCTATCCAAAATGGCCCACTTTGTGCCCCTAAAAGGAACACCTTCTGCTGTAGAGACGGCTCGTGTGTTCATTAAGGAAATCGTTAGGTTACACGGGATTCCCGCAAATATAGTGTCTGATAGGGGGGTGCAGTTTACTTCACGCTTCTGGAGAGCCCTTTGTGAAAATTTGAAGATTGAACTAGCCCTGTCCTCAGCATATCATCCCCAAACTAATGGGCAAACTGAAAGGACAAATCAAACTCTGGAGCAATACATTAGATGTTTTACATCTTTTGTGCAAGACGATTGGGTATCCTTGCTGCCACTTGCAGAGTTCGCGTACAATAATGCCAGTCACTCTGCCACAGGTCAATCTCCTTTCTTTGCTAATTATGGGTTTCATGCATCTTTTTTACCAGATTTTCTTTCAGAATCTTCAGTTCCAGCGGTCCAGGACACAGTGCAGTTCTTCAGTCATAATAACCGGATCCTGCAGGAGGCGGTATCCAAAGCGCAAGCGGATAATAAGCGGTTCTTTGATGAGAAAAGAAGGGGAGATCTAAACCTTCAGCTTGGCGACAAGGTATGGCTGTCTACTAATAATATCAGATTGTCATGTCCCTCCAAGAAGCTTGCCCCAAAATTTATTGGACCTTTCCCTGTGAAAAGGAAAATTAATGAAGTATCGTATGAATTATGCTTACCTGACTCACTTAAGATACACCCTGTATTTCACGTATCACTCTTAAAGCCTGCTGCAGATGATCCTTTTCCTGATAGGGGCACCAGGGTCCCTGAACCAGTTCTGGTGGACGGCAATGAAGAGTATGAAGTGGAATCCATCCTTGACTGCAGAAAGAGGTCTGGGCAAGTACAGTTTTTAATTAAGTGGAAAGGGTATGTTCCGTAAAACAACTCATGGGAACCTGACTGTAATATTCATGCCAAACGTTTAATTCATGCATACTTCTCTACCCATCCTGAAAAAAAGGCGTATCTGGGCATCCGGAGGCTGCCCGTTGGGGGGGGGCAATGTCAGGGGCATGTCAGCAGTCGTCGGGTGAATCTGCGTGCACGTAGGCCCACAAGGAGTGTTTCTCAGCGAATTCAGCCAAAATCCCCACCAGGGGGCGCCGGCGCGCTCCCGCGGATGCCCGTACGCGCGTTCGCGGGTGCGCGCGCGCGCCCGTTCGCGCTAGCGCCGTTTGGCGCCAAGGGGCCTTTAAAAGGGTGACAGGTGCTCATGTTAGCTGCTGTTCGTCTGCAGCTCTGCACCTGAAAGTTCCTGTATCTGCCTGCTTGTTATTTGCTATTGACCCGGCTACGCTTGACCACTCTCCAGTCTCCCATCCGACCCGGCTTGTCTGACCCTGTTTACTCTGCTACCCGTTGCCGAACTCCTGCCTGTCTGACTACCCTTGGATCATCCCTCCTGCTTATACCCTGCCTGATCTCCTGCCAAATACGGACTGTCTGACCTTGCTTGCCTGTGTCCTGTAACGCTGCTTCCAGCCTGCCTGTCTGCATCCAGCTGCTGTCTTCGCATCCGGCTGCCAGCCTACCTACCAGCCTGCACCAGTTACCTGCATCCACAGCTCAGCCACCCCTGCGGGACATCCTCCCAATTCCGGTGTCTGCTTCTGCTGGAACCTGCATCAGGCCCTCCTACCCACTGTGCTCAGGAGACCACTGTTCCCACTTCCAGCGGCTCCTGAACCAGCGCTTAAGAGAGGTCTCCTTCTACCAGTCAGGCTCTCTACCAGGTACCTCACAGGACACCTGTATAAGCCCAAATTTTTGGCAACATGTCAGTCCATTGGGGTGGTGTACATCATGATGTGAAAGTGTGAGGCGTTTTACGTGGGGAAAACGAAATGTCCCTTTTTCCATCGTATTAGGGATTATGTTTCCCTGGTACTTAAAAAGAAAATGGAGACGTTCATAAGCCGTCATATGGGCCTCTACCATAATTTTGATGATTCGAAGATGCATTATTTTGCCCTTGAACATGTCCCACCCAATGAGAGAGGGGGCCACAATGATAAAATCTTAGTACAACATGAGGCCAGATGGACCCATGACTTATGTACTCTTAGGCATCCTGGTCTTAATGATGCCTTAAGCTTTAACCTCCCTGACGGTAATCCCGAGTGTAGCTCGGGGTTAAATTTCAGTCCCATTAGTGGTAACCCCGAGCCACACTCGGGATTACATTGCAGGATCCTGGTGCGGCGTTACTTACCTTGTCCCCAGGATCCTGCAATGTCCCCCGCTGTGTCTGCGGGCTCCGAAGCCTCTCCGTGCCAGGCTCCGTTCCCTGCGAGCGTCGCGACGCACAGGGGCGGAGCCTGGCGGCAAATTCAAAAAAATGTACAAACCATAACACATACAGTACTGTAATCTTACAGATTACAGTACTGTATGAAATTATTTCACATCCCTTTTGTCCCCAGTGCTTTGGCCCAGTTTTATGTTATATATACTGTTCTTTCTGCCTGGAAACTGGAGATTGTCCATAGCAACCAAAAAGTGTCCCTTTATGTCAAAAGTGGCTTTAGACCAGCTAGAAAACAGCAATAGTAAATTAGAACACTTGCAGAATTGAGCGATAGTGAATCGTGGGGAAATTTATTTTATTATTATTATATATTTTTTTTTTTTTAGTTATTTATATTTATTATATTATAATTTATGATTTTGTGTTTCAAACTTCATCATACCCGGGATATCTACTAGACTCTTGTTTGGACAGATTTAAGTGTGTTATTGTTAAGAATTACAGGCCTACAATATAAAACGCCAAATTTCCATGCAAAATAATTGTACCACTTTCAGCACCTAAAATCCGAAATAATCATACTGCCGGGGAGGTTAAAGAGGAAGTAAACCCTGATGGGTTTTACTTCCTCTTTGTTTCCCTGCAAAAGTAAAGCATTATTAGCTACTATCCATAGTAGCCCATTGTGACAGACCTAGCCAGAACAGAGGCTGTTGGAGAGGACTGTATGCAAGCCTGTTGCCTTTTGATTATGGGCCCTGGATTTTCAATGGAACAATACTCTTTGTGAAGTGAATGAGAAATCCAGGCTGAACTGTACTAATCGGACTCAGTCGTGTATATATGTATATATTGTATGGGGACTCCTTACTGTAGATTTGTGTCCCTGAAGAGGGAGGGGGGATTCCTCCAGCAGCCCCCTGCTGATAAGACTGATTCATTCTGTTGGGACACATCCTGTGAGGAGATGCTGGTGTCATCAACCTGTGTTTATGTTGAGAGAGCTGATCACATTAGCCACCAGCACTGGCTAGGAGACGAATGGTCTAGGCTGAGGAGGGGGTAGATTGTTGTTTGTATTGATAATTGTAATTAGCTCCAGCTATTGTGTTTATATTAATGTGTGAAGCTCGGTGCCCACAAGTCTGTCATCTGGTCTGGGTACATTTTGTAGTAAATTAGCTCATGTTAATTAGGTTAGCTTTGAGTCATCCCTGCTGTATAAATGTCTGTGAGATCTCAAATAAAAAGTTAGTCCTGATGTACTCCAAGACTGGTGTTGTCTAGTTCTTGGGGGTTCCTATAGCCAGATCCATTGGACTCGTGTTCCAGAACTTAGGAAGCGGTATATGACGGAAGCACTCAAGCGGAGTGTGGGACGTTCCGTGACACCCATTATGTGTCACTTACCTGACACAGGAGCCTGCAATGTCACTGCTGTCCCCTCTTCCACAAAGCATCCATCTTCCTTCCGGGTATCACGGCTCCAGCACTGTGATTGGCCGGAGCTGCAATGACATCACTCGTGTGCGGGAGCCGCCACTAACGGCACGATTGCTGTTAGAAACGGCACACTCAGTGCGCCTGCTCGCCGTTCGCCGTAGACATCGGTGCCTGTCTTTTGAAAATATCTCCTAAACTGTGTAGATTTAGGAGATATTTCTTGCATCTACAGGTAAGCCTTAATCTAGGCTTATCTGTAGGTAAAAGTGATCTGTAAGGGTTTACAAACACTTTAAGCCGTTTCTGTAAAGATAATTGTAGTGTATTTTACTGATTTAATTTCCTTAGCCTTTTTTCGGTTTATTGGCTGAATGTTTAATTAATTAATATATTTTCTGGTGACTATTTAAATCACTAGAGATACTGTAAATTGCACTATGTTGTTATATGTGCTGTTTGTATATTTTGAACCTTTCCAACAGACTGCCAACTAAATAATCTATTCAATGGATTGGGTTTATTAACTTTATTCCCAATTACTTTAATTCGATGTGTTTTCAAACTATCTCTTATTGTTGCTAACAATACTATATGTGCACACTTTTTTCCCTCCCCCATCTTTTGGTTTTCATTCTGTCCCTGTGGTTTGTACAAACGCCCGGGGCAATTATTGGTCGATTTTTAATCAATATTCTGTCAAATTTGAGCCCTATTGGGGATGCCTTGTGTTTGTGCCTCAGTTTTTAAAGTATTTGTTACTCCTTTTTATTCTTGGTTTGTCAGATTGGCACGCTTTTTACTTCCCCCATCTTTTGGTTTTCATTCTGTCCCTGTGGTTTGTACGGACGCCCGGGGCAATTATTGGTCGATTTTTAATCAATATTCTGTCAAATTTGAGCCCTATTGGGGATGCCTTGTGTTTGTACCTCAGTTTTTAAAGTATTTGTTACGCCTTTTTATTCTTGGTTTGTCAGATTGGGACATGCGGACTTGTCTGCATTTCTCCATTTCTGTTCAGCTTGGCTGTGTCCCAGTGTTTCCGTCTAGTGTGGGCACCAGACTTTCTAAAATGGCGGCCGTAGTCTTGACGTGCCCAAGCGTCACCTTTGCGCTGTCAGTGATCTTTAGCGCATGCCCAATGGCATCCCTCTGCTAACGTCCGCGTCCGGTGGTGACGTCAGAAGATTTAAACGGCGGCATTTCGCCGCTATCCTCTGTCAGTGACATCCTGGGAGAGGGAGAGACAACATCTCTCCAGATTCTCCTTCAACCACTCCGCCCAAATACCGGTAAGCTTGCTTCCGTTTTCTATATGCCAACATTGGCCAATGCCAAATGGACACAGCTTTGACCATCTAAAAGATAGATTCCTTTTTTCTTATAGTGATGACTAGGGATGAGTCGAACACCCCCCCGCTTGGTTTGCGGCAGAACATGCGAACAGACTGAAAGCTTGCACGAACATTCCTACACCATTAAAGTCTATGTGACCCGAATGTGAAAAATCAAAAGTGCGAATTTTAAAGGCTAATATGCAAGTTATTTTCCTCAAAAGTATTTGGGGACCCGGGTCCTGCCCCAGGGAACATGTATCAATGCAAAAAGAAGTTTTAAAAACAGACATTTTTTCGGGAGCAGTGATTTTAATGATGCTTAAAGTGAAAAAAAAAAAAAGTGAAATATTCCTTTATATATTGTACCTGTATGCTTGTAAAGTGGTGCGTGTTTCCCGTGTTTAGAACAGTCCCTGCACAAAATGATATTTCTAAAGGAAAAAAAAGTCATTTAAAACTACTTGCGGCTGTAATGTAATGTCGGGTCCCGGCAATATGGATAAAAATTATTGAGAAAAACAGCATAGGTACCTTTGGGTCTTGTAAAAAAGGCCCTTTGGGTCTTGTATGGATATTAAGGGGAACCCTGCACCCAAATTAAAAAAAGAAAAGGCGTGGGGTCCCCAGGCCCTATATACTCTGAACAGCAGTATACAGGTGGTCCAAACAAGACAGGGACTGTAGGTTTATTCTTAAGTATAATCTGATTGTAATTTGGAACAGGTACATTTTGTAAGTGTAGCTCCAGCCAAAAAAATCAATTTTTAAGCTTTTTGGATAACATAGAGAAGGGTTATCACTCCTGTAACCTTTGCTTTGCTGTTTGTGCCCCTGTTCAGAAGATTTCACCTCAGTTTCTGTCCCACTGAGAATTGGAATTTGAAAATTGTGGGTTATTAGGGAAACAAGGATTGGTAATAAAGCATCAGTGGAGACACCTTTTTCCCATATTAACTCTTACAGATGAGAATTTCCCTTCCTAGGGGTAGATTTCCTCTCACTTCCTGTTGTCTCCCTCCGTTTGCAAGTAGGAATCATTTGTAAGTCAGATGTTTGAAAGTAGGGGACTGCCTGTATGTACTATACAGCCTGCCCTATATACTCTGCAGAACATTGGCCTTAGGTGTTGGTGGTACCAGAACACTGTAAGCCCTCACAGTTACTCTTGCTGGGCGCTAGAACGGGCCCTGCTGTGAAATATTATATCAAGAATTGTAAGTACATGCCCCTGTTAAACAGGGGCAGAAAAATTGGGCCTTTAGTGGTGGTGCCACAACACTGTAAGCCCTCACAGTTACTCTTGGTGGGCGCAGGAACGGGCCCTGCTTTGAAATATTATATCAAGAACTGTAATTACATGCCACTGTTAAACAGGGGCAGAAAAATTGGGCCTTTGGTGGTGGTGCCACAACACTGTAAGACCTCACAATTACTCCTGGTGAGTGCAGGAATGGGCCCTGTTGTGAAATCATAGATTAAAAAATTGTAATTACACGCCCCTGTCAAACAGGGGCAGAAAAATTGGGTCTTAGGCAGTGGTGGTGGTGCCACAACACTATAACCCCTCACACCCAACTGCTGTGAAATATTATATCAAGAATTGTAATTACATGCCACTGTTAAACAGGGGCAGAAAAATTGGGCCTTTGGTGGTGGTGGTGGTGCCACAACACTGTAAGACCTCACAATTACTCTTGGTGAGTGCAGGAATGGGCCCTGCTGTGAAATATTAGATTAAAAATTGTAATTACACGCCCCTGTCGAACAGGGGCAGAAAAATTGGGTCTTAGGCAGTGGTGGTGGTGCCACAACACTATAACCCCTCACAGATTCTGTTGTTGAGCGCAGGAACGGGCCCTGCTGTGAAATATTAGCGCAAATATTGTAATTACATGCCCCTGTTAAACAGGGCAGAAAAATTGGACCTTAGACACTGGTGGTGGTGCCACAACACTGCAACCCCTCACAAATACTCTAGTTGAGCGCAAGAATGAGCCCTGCTGCGAAATATTACAACAAAAATTGTAATTACACGCCCCCGTTAAACAGGGGCAGAAAAATTGGGCCTTAGGCACTGGTGGTGGTGCCCTGAAACAAAATGTTCTTAGAAGCTATCAACATGAACATTGACGAGGAATAGGATAGTCACTCAGCATAACAGGATAGTCACTCAGCATAGGCAGTCTTCAAGAGATCTCACATTCATAGAAAAATTAATCGGTTACATCAGCATCAGGTGCTTGGTAGATGGTGATCCAAGACTCATTTCCAAGATTCATTTTTATGAAGGTGAGCCGATCAACTGAGTCTGTGGACAGAAGCACTCTGGGATCGGTTACAAAGCCTCCAGCAGCACTGAATTTGCGTTCAGAAAGAATGCTGGATGCAGGACAGGCCAGTAGCTCAATTGCATATTGTGCAAGCTCTGGCCAGTGATCCATCCTCAACACCCAGTAACCTAGTGGATTTTCGGTTGGAAAGGTCTCCAAGTCTGATCTTGCCCCTAGGTATTCCTGCACCATGTAAATCAGATGCTGGCGATGGTTGCTGGAACTGATCAGACCTTGGGGCTGCGGACTAAAGAATTGTCTGAACGCATCGGTCAGACGGCCACCTTCTCCACTGCTCTTCTGTGACTGACCGAAGCCTCAGCAAGATGTTGTCCAGGAGGACCAGGAAATTATAACCTCCCAGGCTCTGGAAACGCATTGCACAAACCTTTCTGCAAGGCCTCCCGAAGATGTTTCATCCTCTGCTCCCTCTGCGAAGGCTGAATAAGTTCCACAACCTTACCCTTGTAACGTGGTTCAAGAAGGGTTGCCAGCCAGTAATGATCCCTCTCCTTGATACCACAAATCCAAGAGTCCTTTCGCAGGCTTTGCAAAATCAGGGAGGCCATGCAGCAAAGGTTTGCTGAGGCATTCGATCCGGAGTCCTCTGGGTCACTAAGGATGACATGATCCACAGCCACCTCCTCCCAGCCATGTACAAGTCCATGGGTTTCTGGGGACTGAGAACGATCCCTTGAAGACTGCTGCTGATGCTGAGTACTAGGCTTCACCTCCATGCTGACACAATTCTCATCCTTCTCTTCCTGTGTGATCGGCGGGCCTGCAGGAATACTGTCTGGATAAAGGGGGTCTTGAGAGGTAAGGAAGTCCTCCTCTCTTTGTTCTGCCTCAAGTGCCCTGTCCATTATTCCACAAAGCGTGTGCTCCAACAGGAAGACAACAGGGACAGTATAACTGATGCATGCACTGTCACTGCTCACCATCCTCATGGCCTCCTTAAATGGTGACAGGCCAGTGCATGCATCCTTGATCAGTAGCCACTGGCGTGGCGAAAAAAAGCCAAGCTCCCCTGACCCTGTCCTGGTGCCATACTCACACAGGTACTCATTGATGGCCCTCTGCTGTATGTGCAGCCGCTGCAGCATTGCCAACGTTGAGTTCCACCTGGTGGGCATGTCACAAATGAGGCAGTTCTTGGGCAGGTTGCATTGCTTATGAAGGTCGGCCAGCCTGTCCCCTAAGCAGACCAACTCAAGCACCGCATGGTATCTTTTTGCCTGAGTCCTTGCATAGCCCCTTGAATGCCTACGGAGCACCGCTGGTTCTGAGCACAAATCTGCAGAGGAGGAGGCCATAGAGGAAGAAGAAGAGGAGGGTGTGGAGGAGAGAGGTGTGACAGAATCACCACTACTAGCATTTTGGAGGCGTGGTGGCGGGACAAGCTCCAACAATACTGTACCCTGCCCTGCATCCTTCCCAGCTGCCAGCAGAGTTACCCAGTGCGCCGTGAAAGAAAGGTAACGTCCCTGTCCATACCTGCTGGACCATGAGTCAGCAGTAATATGCACCTTACCACTGACTGCCCTGTCCAATGAGGCCTTCCACATGCCGGTAGAGAGCCGGAATGGCCTTCCGTAAAAAGAAATGGCGTTTGGGAACCTGCCACTGAGGTAAAGGCACATTCCACAAATTCATGAAAGGGGGCGGAGTCTACCAGCTGAAAAGGCAGCAGTTGGAGTGCTAGTAATATAGCCAAGCTAGCATTCAGCCGCTGAGCATGTGGATGGCTGGGACCGAATTTCTTTCTACGGTTTAGCAACTGGGGTAGGGAAATTTGCCTGCTACAATCGGATGTTGGTGTAGCGATAGAAGATTGCCCGCAAGTACTTGGCACACCTAATTCTACACCTTCATTCCTCTTAGTGCAGGTTTCTGAGAGGACTGAAGGTATAGTGGGGTTGGAGATCCCGACAAGAAAAAAAAGATGGCGTCCTCTAAATGCAGCGTGTTTTACATCAAATTTATTAAAATGGATTAAAAACACTTACATTTGGGCAGATAATTTCCAGCATATAATGCAATAGCATATGGTCATCCGCATGTTCCCGGGTGATAGGAGTATCACGGCCGGTGGAGGGTGTCCTGTGTCTGGAGTCCTGGGGCTTTCCGGCAGTGCTGTGGGTACTCAGTGCTTCCGGGTAGCTGGGATGCAAGAACGGGATGCTCCATGATGTCCATATATATATTATATATTATGTATATATATTATGTCCATATATAAATTATGGGGACAGGTTAGGCAGCTGGGGATAGAGAAAACAATATCAAATCAAATACCAATATCTATTGTCTATGTCTATATACTTATTGGAATTATGAAATCAACGGGTGGGAACAGGTAGAAGATCCATATAAAGAATTATATGTATTTAAAGAAATAATTGGGGAGGTTGAATGACTACTATAATAAGAAGTAAAAGATAATAAAATAAATGAAAATAAATGTAAATAGAAATAAAAAAAAAAATCAATATTGAAAAAAAAAATAATTATAAATAAATATAAATAAAATAATATAAGATAAAAATAAATATAAATATAAATAAGAAAAAATAAAAATGAATCATACTTATCCAGACAGGTATATGGAATGGGGGGGGGGACAGGGATAATGAAGATTGATAAATATATATATACTTACGTACACATACGCACACGCACCGTGCATGTGTAATACGCGCATGTACGCAATTAAATGCCCACTCCAATGTCAGCATAGTGGTAAGGGTACATGTAAACCAAAAAGGAATGAAGTAGTCGAGTAGGGAAGGGAAAAGGAAATTGGGGGGGGGGAAGGAAAAGGCGGGGGAGGGGCGTGACTAACAGCTATAGGTAGGTAATAATCTATAATCAAGATTATATACAAAAGTTGTACAAAATATATATATAAGTATAAATATATACAAACAATGACTAACATTCAATAGTGATAATAAATAAAATAGCTAAAATGTATATAAAAGAAACACACCAATGTATTACTTTAAAATTTCTAAGAAATTTAAACCAAATGGGCGTAGAATCATAATAGGATGTTAATTTCAATGCCCTCATTTAAGCCTCCAGGCGATAAAGTATCTAATGTATATATCCAGTAATTCTCCCGTTCGCACAACTGCTTGTAGCGTTCAGCGTTTGGCAAGGTATGTGGAATAGACTCTATTACCCATACACGTAATCCAGAAGATGTTTGCTTATGACATTCTTTAAAATGTCTGGGTACACTGTGCTTATTGCTACCCTTCTCTACAAGGTTGCGATACTCTCAAAATCGTTTGCGTAGTGTACGTATGGTATGGCCTACATAAAGTAGGCCACAGGGGCATGTAAGGCAATAGACTACGTATTCGGAACCGCAAGTAAAAAAGTTAGGAATTAGAAATTGCTTTCCTTTGTGGCAGAAGTCTTTCTGCCTATGGGTGACAAGAGCACATGTAAGGCATAGAGGCTTCTTGCACTGATACATGCCTTTGATGTTAAAAAAAGGTGAGGGGAACGCTAGTTTTGGGACGGGTAGGTTTAATTTACTGGGTGCTATTTGGGCTTTCTAAATTCCTGGCCTGTCTATAAGTGACCAAGGACCTTTCCCTTATGTTGATTTTTAAGTGCGGATCTTCGCGCAGAATGGACCAGTGTTTGGTGAAGAATTTTTCCATGTTCTTAAATTTGTTGTGGAATTGTGTGATGAATCTAACAGGTTGGATAGTGTCATCAGTATTGGTTTCTCTCACGGTCTTCACATTTTCACAGAGGTAGTATTGGAAAGCATCCTCTACGATATGATCCGGGTAACCCTTATCTTTAAATTTAACTTTTAGTGCCTGGCCATGGGTCTTGTAGTCCTGTAGACGCGTACAATTGTGTTTCAGGAGGCAAAACTGACTTTAAAGTTAAATTTAAAGATAAGGGTTACCCGGATCAACAGTACAATGAGGCACATCACGGAGAATCCCGTTCCTTCGTCTCAGCTACCCGGAAGTGCTGAATACACACAGCACTGCTGTAAAGCCCCAGGACTCCAGACACAGGACATCCTCCACCGGCCGTGATACTCCTACCTCCCGGTAACATGCGGATGACCATATGCTATTGCATTATATGCTGGAAATTATCTGCCCAAATGTGAGTGTTTTTAATCCATTTAAATAAATTTGTTGTTAAACACGCTGCATTTAGAGGGCGCCATCCTTTTTTTCTTGTCTTGTTCCAGAGCTCCTTCTAGCTTGTATGGACTGGCAGCCTTCTATACTTTCAGCATTTTATTATCCTTACATGGACTAATGCTTGGACTTGAAGTGAAACTTTTTAAATTACACACAAAGTTCTTATTGCCAGACTCTGTTTATTTCCCCCCTTCCTCCCCCCCCCCCCCACTTTATCCCCTATTATTTTGTATTCAGCTTTATCCTTAGTGCGCCGTATAAACCCTTTGTCGGGTTGGAGATCCCAGCTGATGAGGAGCAAGGAGAGGTCCGCCTTGTTCTTTGGTGTGGGTCTTTTAAGTACTGTTGCCAACGGACTGCATGGGAGGTCGACATATGTCTGGTCAAGCATGTAGTGCCCAAGTGGCTGCTGTTTTGGCCACGCTTGATACACTTCAGACATATGTTGCAAACAGCAATAGTGCGATCTGCTGCACATGTATCAAAAAAGGCCCACACCAAAGAACTTTTCAAAATACGCGGGGAGTCAGCAGCGCCCTGCACATGCAGAGCTCTGCGGTGTGATGCAGTCGGGTGGCTGCCCTTAAGCTGGCCCCTGGAGGGAATCCTGCCTCATTGGAGATGTGCCTCCTCCTCCTCCTCTCTTCTGTCAGGCACCCATGCAGAGTCAGTGACCTCATCATCCCCTTCATTCTCGTCACTGGAGCAAACCTGGCAGCATGCTGCAGCTTGGGGAACCTACAAGAAAAGGACAATTCCATAGCTCAACTCACCAACCAGTCTGCTGACCAACCAAATTTACCTGTCTAACCGTATGTTAAAAGCAGCAAATGTGTGCTAACTAAACCCCTGCTTT
The DNA here is from genome assembly GCF_042186555.1 of Aquarana catesbeiana. Classification (NCBI taxonomy): domain Eukaryota; kingdom Metazoa; phylum Chordata; class Amphibia; order Anura; family Ranidae; genus Aquarana; species Aquarana catesbeiana. Next base: position 216,775,346 of record NC_133332.1, read on the forward strand.
TAACATACGGTTAGACAGGTAAATTTGGTTGGTCAGCAGACTGGTTGGTGAGTTGAGCTATGGAATTGTCCTTTTCTTGTATGTATATGCCCTCCATGTGCTCCTTACTGTGAAGGCCAGTTATGGGTGTGGGCGGTGACCAGTGTCTTGTTACCATTTGTATATTTGGGTCGGGGACACACTGGACGCCTTTGCTGCTCTTGCTGGATGTCCAGTGTGTGTCCTGTCCCTTTAAGGGGGCTAGGGCGGCCTCCAGGCTCACCTGTCTCACACCTATCCATTCAATGCATGTGCTTCCACTGTGGAGACACTTATAAATTTAGTGTTAGGACTGCAAGTAATACAGGGTGCCTTGACGAGGCCTTGCAGCTTTCACATGCGTTTGCAAATGTGTGCTAACTAAACCCCTGCTTTTAACATACGGTTAGACAGGTAAATTTGGTTGGTCAGCAGACTGGTTGGTGAGTTGAGCTATGGAATTGTCCTTTTCTTGTATGTATATGCCCTCCATGTGCTCCTTACTGTGAAGGCCAGTTATGGGTGTGGGCGGTGACCAGTGTCTTGTTACCGTTTGTATATTTGGGTCGGGGACACACTGGACGCCTTTGCTGCTCTTGCTGGATGTCCAGTGTGTGTCCTGTCCCTTTAAGGGGGCTAGGGCGGCCTCCAGGCTCACCTGTCTCACACCTATCCATTCAATGCATGTGCTTCCACTGTGGAGACACTTATAAATTTAGTGTTAGGACTGCAAGTAATACAGGGTGCCTTGACGAGGCCTTGCAGCTTTCACATGCGTTAGCAAATGTGTGCTAACTAAACCCCTGCTTTTAACATACGGTTAGACAGGTAAATTTGGTTGGTCAGCAGACTGGTTGGTGAGTTGAGCTATGGAATTGTCCTTTTCTTGTATGTATATGCCCTCCATGTGCTCCTTACTGTGAAGGCCAGTTATGGGTGTGGGCGGTGACCAGTGTCTTGTTACCGTTTGTATATTTGGGTCGGGGACACACTGGACGCCTTTGCTGCTCTTGCTGGATGTCCAGTGTGTGTCCTGTCCCTTTAAGGGGGCTAGGGCGGCCTCCAGGCTCACCTGTCTCACACCTATCCATTCAATGCATGTGCTTCCACTGTGGAGACACTTATAAATTTAGTGTTAGGACTGCAAGTAATACAGGGTGCCTTGACGAGGCCTTGCAGCTTTCACATGCGTTTGCAAATGTGTGCTAACTAAACCCCTGCTTTTAACATACGGTTAGACAGGTAAATTTGGTTGGTCAGCAGACTGGTTGGTGAGTTGAGCTATGGAATTGTCCTTTTCTTGTATGTATATGCCCTCCATGTGCTCCTTACTGTGAAGGCCAGTTATGGGTGTGGGCGGTGACCAGTGTCTTGTTACCGTTTGTATATTTGGGTCGGGGACACACTGGACGCCTTTGCTGCTCTTGCTGGATGTCCAGTGTGTGTCCTGTCCCTTTAAGGGGGCTAGGGCGGCCTCCAGGCTCACCTGTCTCACACCTATCCATTCAATGCATGTGCTTCCACTGTGGAGACACTTATAAATTTAGTGTTAGGACTGCAAGTAATACAGGGTGCCTTGACGAGGCCTTGCAGCTTTCACATGCGTTTGCAAATGTGTGCTAACTAAACCCCTGCTTTTAACATACGGTTAGACAGGTAAATTTGGTTGGTCAGCAGACTGGTTGGTGAGTTGAGCTATGGAATTGTCCTTTTCTTGTATGTATATGCCCTCCATGTGCTCCTTACTGTGAAGGCCAGTTATGGGTGTGGGCGGTGACCAGTGTCTTGTTACCGTTTGTATATTTGGGTCGGGGACACACTGGACGCCTTTGCTGCTCTTGCTGGATGTCCAGTGTGTGTCCTGTCCCTTTAAGGGGGCTAGGGCGGCCTCCAGGCTCACCTGTCTCACACCTATCCATTCAATGCATGTGCTTCCACTGTGGAGACACTTATAAATTTAGTGTTAGGACTGCAAGTAATACAGGGTGCCTTGACGAGGCCTTGCAGCTTTCACATGCGTTTGCAAATGTGTGCTAACTAAACCCCTGCTTTTAACATACGGTTAGACAGGTAAATTTGGTTGGTCAGCAGACTGGTTGGTGAGTTGAGCTATGGAATTGTCCTTTTCTTGTATGTATATGCCCTCCATGTGCTCCTTACTGTGAAGGCCAGTTATGGGTGTGGGCGGTGACCAGTGTCTTGTTACAGCTTGGGGAACCTGACTGCCAGTTTCTTGTCCTTCTTGGGCACCCCCTCTCTCTGGGCTCACGTTACTGCCTTCCTTAACCTGGGTACCATCATCAGAGCCTTCAAAATGCTGTGCATCCTCCTGCAGCATGTACCTGACACTGTGGTCGAACAGTTCGGGGGACTCCTTCGTGCATGATGGTGGGGCTAGGGAAGGAGTGACTGATGACATTGAGCCGATGGAATAGGCCGCTTTGGTAGCTGCATTGGCAGGCAAGCTACTCTGAGTCTGGGTAACAGAGGATGAGGACAGCTTAGTTATCCACTCTACCAACTCTTCTGCATTTTGTGGATCAGCTGCTGAAAAAAAGGACAAGCGTGCCCCACGGCCACCTGCTGAGGATGCACCGTGTCCATGACCAGCACTGTTGGCTGTAGACATAGAGCCTGCTTGCCTTCTTTTAGTGGCCTGTGAGCATCTGCCTCTCCTTGGTGGCCTTCCAGACATGCTGTAAAATTTTATTAGCAAAACACTGCCTGAAGTTTACTAGAAAAAGTACACCAGGAATGGCCTGCAGTCAGATATAGGCTTGGCTAGACTAGAATGCAGTGGATATATATATGTTGGAGACTGTGTATATATATTTAATGCACTGCAGATCACTGAATCACTTGCTTGCCTGCCTGCCTGCCTGCCTGAAAGTGCATTTGAAAACGTACACCAGCAATGGCCTGCAGTCAGATATAGGCTTTGCTAGACTAGAATGGAGTGGATATATATATACTGTATATGTTGGAGACTGTATAAATATTTAATGCACTGCAGATCACCGAATCACTTGCCTGCCTGCCTGAAAGTGTATTTGAAAATGTACACCAGCAATGGCCTGCAGTCAGATATAGGCTTGGCTAGACTAGAATGCAGTGGATAAATATATATGTTGGAGACTGTATATATATTTAATGCACTGCAGATCACTGAATCACTTGCCTGCCTGAAAGTGTTTTTGAAACGTACACCAGCAATGGCCTGCAGTCAGATATAGGCTTGGCTAGACTGGAATGCAGTGGATATATATATATATATATATATATATATATGTTGGAGACTGTATATATATTTAATGCACTGCAGATCACTGAATCACTTGCCTGCCTGAAAGTGTATTTGAAAACGTACACCAGCAATGGCCTGCAGTCAGGTATAGGCTTGGCTAGACTAGAATGCAGTGGATATATATATGTTGGAGACTGTATATATATTTAATGCACTGCAGATCACTGAATCACTTGCATGCCTGAAGTATATTAGAAACAGTACACCAGGAACAGACTGCAGTGAGATCTAGCTAAACTGGATACAGTGGATATATATATATATATATATATATATATATATATATATATATATATATACCAGTCAGACTGTATATATTGTGGCAGTGGGACCCTGTGCTACCTGGAAGACTGCTGGTTTATGCAAGATTTTGGAGAGAAAGGCACGCTGATTGCACAGCTGTGTGCTGGGCTATTTAGTTGTGACCTGACTATGGCTCAGGGCCCCACCCCACAGATGGGAAGTCTGTGCATGGGAGTCATGTGGACTCCCATTCCTCTGTAAGAGTCGGAGACTGCATGGGTGCAGCCAGAGCATGCATGTCTGCAGGAGGCAGATGTACTTTGTGACAGAGCAGCAAGGCGCTGATCAGGAGTAAGGCAGGAAAGAGCTTAACTCTAGGAAACTCTTTTGTTCTAAGGAGCAGACCTAAGGCCTAGACTACAGGCCTGAAGCAGCCATGTGACAATAATGTAAGCCAGGAAGCTGAAGCATTTGGAGTCTGTAAGATACAGTAATGGTGGAACCCCCTGTGTGGGCTACTAATGTCTTTGTGAACCTTTTTTTTGTTCTTTTAAATAAAAGTGGGCTACCATGCCCTTAAAATACAGTTTTGGACTAGTGTACTCACTGGAAACACACCTACCGCTTGAGTCTGATCACCCCAATCTTACAATATATATTAAATACATTGCAGATAACTGAATCACCTGCCTGCCTGAAGTAGATTAGAAACAGTACACCAGGAACGGACTGCAGTGAGATCTAGCTAAACTGGATACAGTGGATATATATATGAGTCTGACTGTATATATATATATATTAAATACATTGCAGCTAACTGAATCACCTGACCCGAACAGAAAGCTCATCCCTAGTAATGACCTCCTATATATTCTATTTAGGCTTTAACCCTGGGAGCGCCTGCCTGTGGATCAGCCTGCAACCCCCCCCCCCCCTTTTTTCCATCATGTGGTGCATAGACAGTCTGTTTTCCTTGCTGAATATGAACTCCCCTTGACGAAACACTCAAATTTTTTTGCAGGTTAATAAATTTCACCAGCAGGATCATTAAGCGTAGAATTGATTCAACCCATTCTACTGTTTAAGGTAATCACTTCTTTCTAATGAATGTTTGGGCAAAATGGTTTCCCTATTGTAATGTGGTTGCGATTTTTTTTATATTTTATATATTCCTTATAGATTTATATATATTTTTTTTCTTCGGAAAAAAACTTTATTGATTGATCTTGATTTTTGCTTTTTCTGCAAACCTTGGGAGAATCGGGGTGTCCTGTGCATGCATGGAACTTGCACTTTCTTCAAATTTCAAGATATATGTTGATATAGAGCAGCTTTGGTAAAGTTAATTTTCCCTGTACCCATTTACATTTTTCTATGCCCTGTAATTTGATTTTTCTGTATATTTTCTTGATATATTTGCATACTTCATATATGCCAACTTATTTGTTTCACATGTTCTTTTTGTGTAAACTAAAATCAACATGAGCGTTCATTGCATTTTCTGTTGTCTATAGCATATTAAACGCCACACCGGAATCTCCTGAGGAAGCTGTCTCAAGCGAAACATGTTGAGAGTGGTAGTGTCTGTTCAATATGCTTTATTAGAACAAGTGATTTTTGATATGAATGTAAAACCGTTCTCATGTTTTTTTATCTTTGTAATAAAAATATTTTCTTTATTTTATATGTTGTATTAGTGACGTTCAATCCTCACCTTAAAAGTCCAAAGGTTTGTTACCTCTCGTCCCTCCAATTTTTTGTTTATGTATTTTACTGGCTAGGAGGTTTCCTCTACTGACCTGGTTGAACTGCAGGATATAACTGTTGTGGAGTCTTTAGACCACAGTCTCCTGTCTTACTACAACGTTGTAATGGAACCTTGATTTCTATCTCACTAATTTACATAGACTTGTTTGACTAGTTATTATCATTGCCTATTCCTGGACATGGCTGGGTGACATGTTTGATTTCTTGCCTTTTTGTACAATCCGCATTCCTTAAAGATTAAAAAAAAAAAAATGTGCAGCTGAGCCTTGCTTTTAAAGCCTCAGATTGCTGCAAAGACAACAACCATTTTATTCTCCATCATCTCTGCTTAAAAAAATATGTTTTGGGGGGTTCTGAGACATTTTCTAGCAAAAAATTCAAATTTTTACATGTATGTGAGAAATGTCAGAATTGCCCTGGGGGTCAAGTGGTTAATAATATTAAAGTGATATAAATAATAGAGGGACATGGAAAGTGAACGGCAGTATTCTGGGTCTTGAAGAAATAGAGGAAATCACAGCGTGGAAGGAGATGGAATGTGGATTTTGTTGTAGAGGGCAGTGGGCGGGTCAGCGAGCACGCTGGGAAAGCCCTTCTCTTATTACTTTCCAGTTACATCAGACGTGTGGGCGTGTCCTGTAGGTGTCATCTACTATAAGAGTGTGTGGATCCCCCAGGGGGAGCCTCAGTGACATCTGATTCCCAGAGGACAAGGGGCTCGCTGCTGCTGCTGCTGCTACATCCCTGCTAATAAGGGTTTGGTTAGTACTTCCCGAATATAATTAGGTGGGAGCAATAGGAGTGACGGGGGAGCTTAGCGAAGAGGGCTCTCCCTGAGCTTTCAGAGCTCTATACCTTTCTGGTGGGGAAGGGGTCTGTATCGGTTTGGGCTGTTGGTCAGGGTTGAGAGAAAAGCCTGTGGTGAATGTGTCCCTGGAGTGGCAGTCCAGGGGTGCCATAGCAAGTGTTGGGGGGCACTTTGAGATTTGGCACCTTGGTCACTTCACCACACACACGTTTTTCACACCTGCCTCTAGGGCCGAGCTTTTTGGCTAGGACCAGAGGAATTTTTGATTCCTGGCCATTGTATTGCACAATGGCCACTTTCACTTTTCCCACCTTCCTTCTCCCCACTTTTTTTTTATTTATACCTGTTTGTCACTATGTATTTTTTTGTTTGGTGTTCACGTTTGTCACAGTGTGATGAGTAGGGTGTGGGTCCTCGGGCCTACTCTGAAAGTCTTGGGAGGGGGTGAACATAGGCCTTTTGGCTTGGTTCTCCTTCTCTCATGGGTCTCCCTTCAGGGGGAGTCCCACCTAGTACTTGGGTGGGTCTGTTTCGGCAGACCCTCCAGAGAAAGGGGGTCCATCTGGTTTCGGCCAGATGGACCCATGTGAAGTACCTCAGTCCCCGTCAGGAGCCTAACGCCCCGGGGGATCAGGGTAAGGTCTTTCCCTAGTGGAGGGAGTGTAACACCCGTTGCACGTTTTGTGTTTCACTCTTCATGTGTGTGCACTTTTTTTGACACCGGGTGGAATTTTTGGGTGTGATTCACACGCCACTGGCTTTTCAAAAAAAAAAAAAATCCCTGCTAATAAGGTAATGTTGGGGCTCATCGCTTCTATGTATGGTGGGGGTGGTGTAATATATCACATTGGCATCCTGTGCCCATCCAATCCTCTACAGGCTGTTGAATTCTTCCTATTAACCCTTCCTCTGCCTGCTGACCATGTGCCAGGAGAGAACTGCACTGTCCATTGATTGGGAATTGAGAGCAAAGCAGCTCTGCGATCCCCAACCAGGAGCTCTCCTCCTCCATAGAGCATTGTGTGGATGGCTCTGCTGGCTCATACATTTTCTGCAAACACTTTTTTTATATATATATTCTATCTATCTCCCTTGGTTTTGCACCTTATCCATTGACTTGAAGCCAGATTATCTTCATTGTCCTGTGCTGTGATCTTATTTATTTGGCTCTGAATCTTCAGGAATTGCTGACTTGTCAGGCAATACAAAGCCTGATGTAGTAGCCAGCAGGAATTTCTTATTAAACTGAGCTTTGTTGGGATACTGATGAAGTGGATCTCTATGAAAATGTTTCGTTTGAGATTTCCCATTGTCTTTATGTACAAAACTCCCTCCAATCTGCTGTTGTAAAATTCGGACCTCTAAACTTTCTGCAGTCTATTTTTGTAGATTATTATTCTTTTCTTGAATATATATATATATATATATATTTTTTTTTTTTTTTTATTGCTTTGTGTTACTGCGTGTGGGGTTTTTTTCCCGCTCAAATGTCAATTGAATAGATTAAAAATATACAGGGGATTTTGTAGTTTAATCATCTAACTTTTATTTATATATATATATATATATATATATATATATATATATATATATATATATATATATATATATATATATATAATTTAAAAAAAAAATTTTCCCCAACATAGAAAATTGCAGGAACACTGCTGTGTCTAATTTGTTGCTTAGAAACTTTTCTTAGACAAATTGTTACTCAAACTCTGACCAGAAACATTGTAACAACTGTCTGTGTGGGGTGAGTTGTTTTGGTTTTTTTTTGGCTATTTTTTTTTTAAACTCCTATTTTCATTTCTTATTTAGTTTAAATATATTTTTAATATAACTAAATCATGGGATCGATAAGGATTTCAGTCGTCTGAATTGGTGACCATATACAGCTTTTTGTGATGATGGGTTTGTACTGCAGAGCTTGCTTTCTATGTAGTTGGGCTTCTTAGTTGGAGAGGCTGAAAACAATGGGAGTTGTTTATCAGGTTAGTTAAGTCTCTCTGGGCTTCTAATGGTTAATCCCCCTCCCCCTGTCTCTGTATCAGTAGGGGACTGCTCTGTCCAGTTGTAAAGTTGAATAAACAGTTGGTTCCAGTTTTTTGGCTGTTCTCACCCAGGATGGAAAATCTGATTCTTCTCCAGGCGATTAGCTCTGCAAAGACTTGTGATGGGTGTCAGAGGCGGCTCTAGGCTTTGTGAGGCCTTAGGCAAATCTTAGACATGAGGCCCTACTCACGCCCATAATAGGAAAAATAATTCAAATATTTTCCTGGCCCCCACCCCTAGCAATTTCGCTTCCCATCCCAACATCCCAAAAAACAAATGCACATAGACTTATCTAAAAAAAAACTTTAATAATGTAAACATAAAGATCTAGTTCACACTCACTGATTGCTCCAGGCTCACTAATTGGTTGCTAGAGGTCACTGCACATCATTACTGCTTACTGATTGGTTACTAGAAGCTACTGCACATTATTACAGCTCACCGATAGATTGCTAGAGGTTACTGCACATCATTACAGCTTACTCATTGGTTGCTAGAGGTTACTGCATGTCATTACCACTTACTCATTGGTTGCTAGAGGTTACTGCACATTATTACTGCTCACTGATGGGTTGCTAGAGGTTACTGCACATTATTACTGCTCACTGATTGGTTGCTATGGGTTACTGCTTATCATTATCACTCACTGTTTGCTCACTGGGTGGCAGGGCAGTATTATGGTGTATGATGCAACTGTTGAGGTACAGTTGGTTGGATGACAGGATGCAGTTTGGGGTAATGGTGGCAGTATTGGGGAGAGGCTGATAGGGTGATAGGATGCCAGAGGTGGGGTACAGGAGGGATGAGGATGATAATGACAGGAGGTAGGGTGGTAGTATGCCAGAGGTGGGGTACAGGGATGATGGGGATGTTGATGACAATAGGCGCGGTGGTAGGATGTCAGCAGTGGGGTACAGGGGGATGATGATGAGGTGGGGTGGTAGGCAGCTGACAGTGGGGTATAGGGGATGAAGAGAATGATGATGATAACGGGGGTAGGGTGGTGGATGCTAGAGGTGGGGTACGTGGGGATAAAGATAAGGATAATAACAGAGGTAGGGTGGTGGATGCTAGAGGTGGGTTACATGGGGATGATGATGGCAGGAGGCAAGGTGGGAGGATGTCAGGGTTGGGGTACAGGGGGGATGATGACGGCAGGGGGTGGGGTGGTAGGAAGCTGGCAGTGGAGTACCAGGAGGGATTAAGATGAGAATGATGACAGGGGGTGGGGTGGTAGGATGCCAGAGGTGGGGATGTTGACGAGTGGGATGTCAGAAGTGGGGTACAGGGGAGGGGGGGTGATGATGATGACGTGGGGTGGTAGGCAGCTGACAGTGGGGTACAAGGGGGAGATGATGATGATGTGGGGTGGTAGGCAGCTGACAGTGGGGTACAGGGGGGGTGATGATGACATGGGGTGGTAGGAGGCAGCTGACAGTGGGGTACAGGGGGGGTGATGACGTAAGGTGGTAGGCAGCTGACAGTGGGGTACGGGGGGAGATGATGATGACGTGGGGTGGTAGGCAGCTGACATGGGGTACAGTGGGGATGATGATGACATGGGGTGGTAGGCAGCTGACGGTGGGGTACAGGGGGGAGGATGATGACGTAGGGTGGTAGGCAGCTGACAGTGGGGTACAGGGGGGGATGATAATGACGTGGGGTGGTAGGCAGCTGACAGTGGAGTACAACAGAAGTAGGGTGGTGGATGCTAGAGGTGGGGTACATGGTGATGATAATGACAGGGGATGATGATGACAGGGGGTGAGGTGGTAGTCAGCTGGCAGTGGGGTACAGCAGAGATGATGGTAGGCTGGTGGGATGCCAGGAACAGGGGGATTAGGATGGAGATGATGACAGGGGTAAGTTGGTAGGAACCTGACAGTGGGAAGTATTACAGGAAGTAGGATGCCAGGAACAGGGGGATGAGGAGGATAATGATGATAGCATGGGGTCAGTATGTGGCATCATATGCCGGATTGCATGCATATCATCACTCAGGGCAGCGTGTGTGAGGTCGGAAGGCAGCGGTAATTCTCTGGGCGCCCTCAGTCAGGAGGTGACATCACGGGTCGGGATGTGTCAGTGTCGGGCACGGGCAGGACTGTACCTTTGAGGCTGTTAGTTGCAGACTGGCTCGTGGATGATCACCGGGCATCAGCTCTGACGGGTCCTCCTCCATTTCAGATCGTCCACTCTGCAGAGGAGATCGGGGAGCCGGGGGAGCTGCTCAGCCACTGCAGGCATTATCGAAGCTCTGCACATAGCCGGAGGCAGAGATCCGTGGTACACGGCAGGAGGGAGGAGCCGGGGGGACAGGAGTAGATGGTTCCACCCACTGACCCTCCGATCTCGGGCAGTGGTGAGTGACAGTCCACCCCTGGGTGGGGAAAATTAGTTGCGGCCCCGGATGCAAGACGGTGCCACCAACCTGGGAACATTCCCAGCAAATCCCACACACGCGTTAGACATATTAGGCGGCCGTGAGGCCCCTGGGAGTGCGAGGCCTTAGGCAGCTGCCTTATTTGCCTAATTAGAGAGCCGCCTCTGATGGGTGTCTGCTGATTTTGTGGTCTCTTTAGAAGATAATTGGCCATGTTTAGTTTGTACCATCATCCTGAAGCTGTTTAGCACATTTTCAAGCGTTTCTCCATCCCCTGGGACAGTTTATGAACTGTCTTGCTTTACTTCTGCAGGAACTTTTGATATACTAGCTATGTTTTACCCATTGATTGGGCAGATCATATCAAGGATTGGTTAGAATTAATAGTAAGGGTGGCCACACACCAGATTCCCCTGTCAACCTGTGGTTGTAGGAAAAAAATTCGCTCTGTCTGGCCTGCCTCAGGCTGATCATAAAAGGCACAAATCAATTTTTTATTTTTTTTTTTCCTGCAACCAAAGACATTTACACAATTCCCCCGTGAACACAGACCGTGCTGACAGAGGAATCAGCAATTGCCTTCTCACAGCATGGCGGGGGAAGCCATCCACACCAAAAGATCCCATCCCAGCCATACACTGTTCAAATCTTGGCGGGTTAAGCAGGAACCGGCCAAGATTTGAATCGTTAATGGGCAGGCTGAATGTACTAAGTTAAGTGATCAACTTGGGTACAACCAGCCTGCTGGATTCTCTTGCAATTATTGCTAGCAGCTGAGTGATGAAAGATGCAGCGCTAAATGAAAGTGAATGGTGCTCATATAAGTGACTACCATACATGTAAAAAAATTGTAAAATAAGTGAAAAAATATTTGAACAATTCTTTTCAAGAAATAACTATTTAGTCCATAACCATATGAGTGTCCAACTCAATACGTGTTTATACTCGTATAAGTGTCCAACAAGGTGAAATGATATGTTTATGGATGAGCACGAAGTGAATCTAAGATGTCATGTAAATCACAAGGATGATGTCTCAAAACTCTTGGAAGTCATGTAAATCACAGGGATGGTATTCCAATAGTCGATATCCACAAAAGAGTATAGAAGGAGCAAATACCCTTACCAGAATGGGTGGACACGTTTGCCATACGGCTAGGTGTCATACAGGCTTGAGGATCAGCGATCCCAATATAGGCTCGATGAGAGGGCATGTGCAGCAGGATCCCCTGGTTCCTCTATGGCAATCGTTGGTAAGCTGGGGGAGATGGATGGTCCGGAACTCGATGAAGGTGTCTCACCCGCAAAAATATGATGGAAGAATGCAGCCTCAACACCTCTGCTCTCCCAGAATCGCTAGCAGCTGCTATAGTCCTTCTCTTTCCTTAAACCTGCTTGTTGAGCAAAAGGAAATGCTTCGATTCCATCCACACCCTAGCAAACCAATAGATCGACTTGTTTACCACTACCCTGCTTATGGATTGAAAATTTGGCTGGGTCCTGCTGATCTATGTATGGCCAACTTAATGCGTGCCAATCATGGAATTGCTTGAGAATATTGAGTACAAGTTGTCATGCTCATGCCCCTCCCTCCTCCTCTTCCCTCCCTACATGAGTGGCAACTGTGCTCTGAATTCAGGGACAGTGCAGCATTGTGGTCATCCCATCAAAGGAAGTTGCTTTAGGTGGGATTCACTGGCAGGATCAATGGGTATTTGTGGGACTAAGCACTGTTAAGTGCTGCAGCACATTTTTTTTTCTTTAATGGGAGGCCCTAATTTGAAAATGGTGGGTTGTTGTGCTCCAGGTTAGTAGTTGGCAGCATGGCAGGGTACTGCAGATCTGCCAACAAGAATGTTGCTGGCTTGCAGTTTTGTAAGATTTTTCAGGAAACTTCTGTTTCCTCCACAAACTCCCTCCTGGATTGTAAGCTCTAATGAGCAGGACCCTCTGGCTTCTCCTGTATTTAATTGTAACTGTACTGTCTGTCCTCATGTTGTAAAGTGCTGCGCAAACTGTTGGCGCTATATAAATCCTGTATAATAACAGTATTTTTTCCTTCTGTTTCTTCTAGATCAGCAATCTCCACCATGTCTGTGTCACACAGTTCCAGGCTCAACAACGGGGTGAGGGAGCAGTATATGAAGCTGCCTCAAGCAGGGATGGTCCAGGTGACCTACGTCTGGATTGATGGCACTGGAGAAGGGATCCGCTGCAAGACCAAGACCCTGGACTATGAACCCAAGTCTATTGAAGGTAAGATGGCAGCCCTTCCCCCACTTTTACAGCTTGCCGGTCTTCCAATTTCTGGACATCTGGATGCACTCTGAAGTAAAAATTCCAAAGGCGCTTTAGCACACAGGCATTTGTGCATTCCAAAGCATGCTAAGACTAATCTAATCACGATTTACCTTGTCCACGCAGCTAAAATATACCATACAGCTAAATATTGCAGTGCATTAAAGCCAAAAACCAAATCTGCTATTGTGAGGATTGGTTTGCTTTTTAAGGCACAGTTCAAAGGGATTTATTCAATTTATGATCTCTCCTCCCACGATTTTAAAAGGCCGCACTAAATTTCCAAGAAATTGTGCAATGTGACAGTACCATAAATAACTCTATGCATAGGCGTGCGCACAGGGTGTGCCAGGTGTGCCTGGGCCCTAATCACCCCATGTGGCGCAGATTCCCCATTTAGACCCCTGACATTTCACCAAGGCCCCCAAATGGGGCTTCTAAAAAAATAGTAAAATAAAAATAATAAAACTGTAAAAAATAATAAATAAAATAATAAAAATAAAAACTACTGACTCCATCCACTGCCCTACTGACACCGTCTATTGCTCTACTGACACTGTCGGTATATATACACATGCGCACACATGCATATGTGTTTGAGCTTTGGGGTACACACCCTAATGCAATGGGCTGTGCACGCCCATGACTCTATGGCAGAGCTGATCCTGCGGGCACACTATCATTGCTGCCCACATTGAGCAAGGATGCAGCTTGGAAGTCGCATGTCCAGCACAGTTGGGCCCTATTCCTGCCTATGCTGTTTTAAGGTATGTTGCTAATGCTCATTGTACATGCATTTGCATTGTTTCCTTTATTCTTGAAGCAAATGCTAGGAAAGATAATGGAATGTGTGTAGACTGTAGCATTTCAAGATGTGTACCCCAGCATGCGATTGCATCAGGGTTCTTGACTTTGGGGTAGGCATGAAATGAAGGCTCTAAGCATTTCTAGCAGTCTATTGCTGTAGGTGTACGTTATTACTATTGCCATCTATTCCCACCTGAAGCATTGTGCTGTCCTTGGTGAGAGGCAGAGGAGGAGGTGGAGACAATGATTCATTTGAGGAGTGGAAGATAAAGGCAGTCAGATAAGCTGATAAGTCCAAACTAGCCACTTAAGGACCAGCCTCGTTTTGGATTTTAGGTGTTTACATGTTTAAAACAGGTTTTTCTGCTAGAAAATTACTTAGAACCCCCAAACATTATATATGGTTTTTCTTGTTGTTCGTCCAGAACGCAGTGACGTACAGTCAGGTCCATAAATATTGGAACATCGACACAATTCGAATCTTTTTGGCTCTATACACCACCACAATGGATTTGAAATGAAACGAACAACTGCTTTAACTGCAGACTTTCAGCTTTAATTTGACGGTATTTACATCCAAATCAGGTGAACGGTGTAGGAATTACAACAGTTTGTATATGCGCGTAAAAAAACACATTTTTGCATGTGCATTCATGCATGTTTCTGCATCTGGCATTTAATGCATTCTATTGGCCAGAATTCTAGCCATTACAATGCATGTTAAAGCGCTTTGAGAGTTTTTATGTTCAACTCTTGAACACAAGTGCGTTTTCCCCCCTCCCATTTTAACTCTAAATGCCTCTTCCTCTTATAGAGGGGCATTTAAAGGTAAAAAACAATTTAAAAATACCTGTAAAAGCAATGGTTTATGTGTGCATGAGGCCTAAAGTGGAGTATGCAGAACTAGAATTGGATCTCTTCCATGTTTTCCAAGAAAATGTTTATTCTGCATCCATGGAAACATCCACTTTACATGGTTTGACTCTTAACCACTTAAGGACTAGCCTCGTTTTGGATTTTAGGTGTTTACATGTTTAAAACAGTTTTTTCTGCTGGAAAATTACTTAGAACCCCCAAACATTATATATGGTTTTTCTTCTAACACCCTAGAGAATACAATGGCGGTCATTGCAATACTTTTTTTTGCACCGTATTTGCGCAGCGGTCTTATAAGCACACTTTTTTTGGAAAAAATTCACTTTTTTGAATAAAAAAATAAAACAACAGTAAAGTTATCCCAATTTTTTTTTATATTGTGAAATATAATGTTACGCCAAGTAAATTGATACCCAACATGTCATGCTTGAAAATTGCGCCCGCTCGTGGAATGGCGTCAAACTTTTACCCTCAAAAATCTCCATAGGCGACGTTTAAAAAATTCTACAGGTTGCATATTTTGCGCTACAGAGGAGGTCTAGGGCTAGAATTATTGCTCTCGCTCTACCGGTCGCGGCGATACCTCACATGTGTGGTTTGACCACCGTTTTCATATGCGGGCGCTACTCGCGTATGCGTTCGCTTCTGCGCGCGAGCTCGTCGGGACAGGGGGGTTTTAAAAATTTTTTTTTTATTTTTATTATTTATTTTACAATATTTTATTTATTTTTACACTGTTTAAAAAAAAAAAAAAATGTGTCACTTTTATTACTATTACAAGGAATGTAAACATCCCTTGTAATAGAAAAAAGCATGGCAGGACCTCTTAAATATGAGATCTGGGGTCAAAAAGACCTCAGATCTCATATTTACACTAAAATGCAATAAAAAAAAAAAAAAGTCATTTAGAAAAATGACATTTGAAAAAATATGCCTTTAAGAGGCGTGGACGGAAGTGACGTTTTGACGTCGCTTCCGCCCAGCAGTGTCATGGAAACGAGTGAGCGCCATCTTGGCCTCACTCGTCTCCAGACACACCACGGCACAGGACGCGATCGCCTCCGCCGCTACCGACGGCTCTGGTAAGCGGCGGAGGGCACCGGATCGCGGCGGGAGGGGGGGGGCCCTCTCCCGCCACTGATAAAAGTGATCTCGCGGCGAATCCGCCACAGGGACCACTTTTATCTAAAAGCCGGCCGCCGCACGAAAACGGGGATACCGGGGTTATGGCAGCTAGCTGCTGCCATAACAACGATATCCCCGTTCAAACTTAGGACGTACATAGTCGTGCGGCGGTCGGGAAGTGGTTAAGGGAGGGGGAAAAAAGACCTTCATCAGCACTCTGGAAAAGCTCGATGAATATTTTATTCAACCCTTGAAATAACAGATTGTGTGTAACAAAAATGACCAACCAGGAAAATGTATTATTGTGCCTCAAAGGTGATCAGCTGTAATCCGAATATTGTCCTCTCCTCTGCCATGTGATCTCTAACCTGGTATTCCTGCTAACTCTTATTCCTCTTCTTCCATTAGAGGTCCCAGAATGGAACTTTGGTGGCTCAGGCACATATCAAGCTGAGGACTCCAACAGTGACATGTTCCTTGTCCCTGTCAAGATGTTTCGTGACCCTTTTTGCCTGAACCCCAACAAGTTAGTCATGTGTGAGGTCCTAAAATACAACCGAAAATCAGCAGGTACAGTACCCTTGTAGCAGAACTGGAGAATCTATGAACATGGGACATTTTATGGTTCTATAATTACATCTAGAATTCTAAGTATTGCTTAGTTGGCAGTTTCTGCATTCCTATGTGGTAATAACAAGCATCTGTAGTCAAGGGATACTTGTTATGGCATAGTGTCTGCTCATCTTTGAAAGGGTTCCAATTTTATTTGCTGTGGCGCAGAGTATATAAAATACTGAGCACATGCTGCTGTTTTTGCAAGTATTGCAGTACTTTTTGGAGCTCATGGATGACCTTAAATCTCCTTCTCCACTTTGGAGAGATCTCTGGCATCACTAGAACATTGCTGAGCAATTCCACTGTTTAGACTGGGTAGTAGAAATGGTGAATGATTGCCTTCTATGTTTTGGAAAGGTGCTTGGTAAGTTCCCACACAGCAAAAAGCACTTTGTACAGTTCTAAAATTCCAAACTATGTTGGCTTTGAGTGATGTCTACTTGACATTCCAGAAATCCTTGCAACATGATGACATGACTTGTATAGTCGCTCATCAATATTTAAAGGTTTTTATAGATTTAGCAACAAGTGTTAAAGCTATGCTGTACTGGGGTTTAGATTCCCCCAAAAGTGCCCCCCCCCCCAATCTAGAACATACTTTTGGGTTAATTGGAGTTGGTTAATTTGTTCATGTGTACATTGTGGCAGGGTATGTAGGCGGGTGGGAGGGGCTGATGAAATAGTTTTCTGTATGTATAAAGTTCTAATTGGGTCTTGATTTAAGGTGGTATTAAGGGGAGCTTGCAGAATACTCCTGAAGCCTAAAGTGGTAACATACATGTATTGTATTGGGTTTTATGAATCAAAGGAAAAAACTTTCCTGTGCAGCTTGTTGGAAAGGTCTTCCCTTTCACATCATCACATTGTAGAGATGCAGACCTCACCCTTTTCCAGTGTACACAACTTTAGCGTTTACTTTGGCAGATCCACTGATGGAACTTTATTGACTTTAAGTTGGTTTTCTCCTTCCAGAAACCAACCTGCGTCACATGTGTCGGCGGATCATGGACATGGTGGCCGATCAGCACCCATGGTTTGGCATGGAACAAGAGTACACTCTTCTTGGCATTAATGGACATCCATATGGCTGGCCTGAAAATGGTTTTCCAGGACCACAAGGTTAGATTATTTTATGATGGTTTTGTTAAACTGTAAATCAGAAATTTACACGGCAGAGGAACATATAGCTCTCAATGGCTCACCATAACACTGACCTCTGCTTTTGAAGTCAACTGTTAACTTCCTCCAGCTCCATGCCTACAGTTGGACCTGAGGCTGGAGGAATAATCTTCAGCAGCTTGTGAATTGCACCTGCAATACTCAATTTTAAACAAAAAAACAAAAACATATTATTTGCAATACAGGTGCACTTTGTTTTGTTTAATACAAAAGGTGAATATGCCTGTTGCACTACAAAAACTTTCAGGTTGAGGATTGTTCTAGCAGTCATTCTGTTCTGTAGCTATAAGATCTTGTGCTCAGGATTAAGCTGGGTTGGGTTAGAAAGAATTAATATAATGAAAAGCCAAAGGGGGGGGGGGGGAGATTCTTGGTACCCAAGGTCCTTGGCAGATCATGGGACTCCTGAATGTTGAGAGATAACAGAAGTGCCATCTGTCTCTCCTGTGCAGCTCCTCATGTGACTACTTCAGGATGTTTAATCACTCTCATGTCCTCATTTGCGGCTGATGGGGCTATTAGCTGTGTAAATGTTGGGTGTCATTTATGTTGTGGAGTCTACATTGTACATGTGACAATCTGATGTTAAGGATTTTGCACAGTTAAGGTCTCAATTCAAGTAACTGCAATCCTGGCTTTCAGTTATAGGTAGTTTCTATTAAATTGCTCCAGAATTATAAGATTTGGAATGTTGCAATCTGTTCTAATGCCCCTACGAAGTCTAACTGAGGTAGATGTGGGTTAACCCAGTTAAAAAAAAAAATTGCTTTGCAAGACAACCTACAACCTCCAAATTCTGAGTCGAGCCTAGGTGCTCAACTCGAATTTGAAACCAGGACCAGTGTTGACTACTGACAGGGTTGAAATAATGACTTAGAGTTCCACTTTAATTGTTTCTGCTTTTTCTTACCTGTGTACGTATCAATTGTTCTATTTAAATTGTTTGTGCTCCTTTCTTACCTGTGTACGTATCAATTGTTCTATTTAAATTGTTTGTGCTCTTTTCTCTTCTGTGTACGTATCAATCTGTATCTAGATGGAATTTGGAACTGCTGAATAATCATTACATGTTCGCTGATAAGAAACTCTTTGTACCTTAACCTCATTTGGTAATGCCGATAAGATTACTGCTTGGAGAACTGCCTATAAAAGAAGTAAAGGGAGCAGTCCATTGTGCTGAGAACTGTGATACAGACATACCTGACTCCGTGTCATCTTTCTTATAGAAGCAATAATTTGGCAAAGCAATATAAACTTAAGCAACTTATTTAAGAGTTGCCCCTAACATTTTGGCGCCCGAAGAACAGGGACTTACCGATGATACTACAAGAGGTGGCTGAGCTACGCTGACGGAACAAAAAGGAATAGGCATTCCGGGAACCACAGATCAAAAAACCTGGCCAGGTAAGAAAAAGCTTTATTTTTCTTATATTCTGTGCTCCCCTGATTTGTGCCTATCCGTTCTGTCAGTTACGGTTCTCCTGGTTTTAAAACACCAGCCTCTGTAGTGGTGAGTCTAGAATTACTGCATATTTTAGTTTATATTGCTGGAATTATTTGTTTGTTTTGTTGTCTGTGTCTGTCTTGTCTGTCTTGTTGAGAAAGTGAATGAGCCTTGTTAAGGATGGTATGAGTTAGAAGGGGATTGCCGAACTAAGCAACGGAATGCGCCTTACCTCACATGATTGGGAACTTGAGGGCTTGTGAGCTTGGGGGTCTGACGCTTATGCTTAACCTCACATCTAACTCATAAACCATAGACGGGTTGAGAGTATAAGCCCTGTCTGCTCCATAAAGCAGGGATAAGAGTGTATGAGAGGGATTCCCAGATACGGGGAGGGAATAAGATCTCCAAAAAGTCCGGAGATCTAGTCGGATACCTGGCCACTTAAAGGAATGCTTGTATATGTTGTAGCCGCATTTTTGTATATGTTGTAGCCGCATTTTTGTATATGTTGTAGCCGCATTCTGGTTTGTTATTGGGCTAGCATATAAAGTAATTATTTATTATTGGGCTAGCATATAAAGTAATTCGATTTCAGAAATCTCATTCCGGAGAGGTTTCTAGTATTCTAGCACCCTAGGAGGAAGGCAACGAGGAACTAGTGTAACTTAGCTGGTTTGTTATTGGGCTAGCATATAAAGTAATTATTCATTCTTGTATATGTTGTAGCCGCATTATATTGTACACTAAGTGTCCCGCACGCTACCTAGGCAGGACTGTTAGAATGGGCCAGAGGAACACAAAACCCCGTCAGGGAATTGTGGCGCACTATACGGTGCCACAGATAATTAAGAACATTTATGGGAAAACCGAAGCACAGGACTTAAAGGATGTCCTTCGTAAATTTAAGGTGAAAGGAGCAGCGGGCTTAGACCCGGATGTATGGAGTGAAATAAAAAGGGACAGACAAGGAGAGGTGTTAGAGAAGCAATGGATGCGTCAGGTTCAATGCTTAATTAAGGTCTCAAATAGAGCGAAAGAAGAGGGGTGGAAATATAATCCAGATTGTGATGGTTGGGATATGAAAGATAGAAGAACAAAAAATGTCGAGGCTCCCAGCTCAGCCATCCCACCCCCATACACTGACGTAGAACGCAAACCACACAAGATATATCCGGTACTTGAGGGGAGAGGATGGGTTTGTCAG
Source organism: Aquarana catesbeiana (assembly GCF_042186555.1). Classification (NCBI taxonomy): domain Eukaryota; kingdom Metazoa; phylum Chordata; class Amphibia; order Anura; family Ranidae; genus Aquarana; species Aquarana catesbeiana. Next base: position 216,795,474 of record NC_133332.1, read on the forward strand.
GATTGTGGAGCACAAAACCCAGAATGGGCAGTAGAATGTGTGCATTGTGGGGCACAAAAACCTCATCCAGAAACTGTAGCTCCCGTACGCACTGATACACGCATTGTTCAGGTAAACAATCCAGAATTTGGACAAGCAGCCCATCCAAATGCCCCGCCTACTGTCACTCGTAGAATGCAAATAAGGACTTGGGCACCATGGTCGGCAGACACCCTTATGGCATTAATACAGAGCGCCCCAGACCCGGTAGCAAAGCCAGCTGCTTTTTGTAGATTTGTGACACAGTTAATGAATACACATGAAGCGACCTGGCAGGATGGGGAGGATCTATGCAGACACAAAATGACTCTGACCCTGTTTAACCAGTTTATGACAGAAATAGGTCCACACAGACCTGCAGGACAAGTTGATGGGGATGGCAACCTGGAGGCAGGACATGTCAGACATATAGACTCAAGGGCCCCTTTTATTGCTAGATTAGAAGCTTTTTGTCAGGCAAAACAACAGGAGAGGGGGTCCATATCACCCATGAAGCAAATGCCAGGACAGACTGTATCGGAATTTTACTTATCTATGGAAAGTATGATGGCAGATGAGGGATTGGACTTGGCCCTGCTAGTCACAATCCGAGCCTTCAATAGACAATTTATGGAGGGATTAATTCCACAGATAAGTGAAAGACTGAAAGCCTGCACACCACCCTTAATTTGTTGTGATTTTTGGCAGAAAAAGGTTGCAAGGTTAATAAGAAAAAGTTGCAAGTGTGTCAGGAAAAGGTTATCTTTTTGGGACATTGTATATCACAGGGTACGAGACATCTCACTGAGGAGAGGGTTCAAGTGATAAAGGGAATGTTACCCCCACGGAATTTCAAACAATTGCGTATGTTTTTAGGTATCGTGTAATACTGTAAACAGTGGATACCACACGCTAGCGCTTTGATGCAGCCATTATACGATTGTTTGAAAATTGTACCGTATATGCTTACAGAAGTAGCTTATGAGTCGTTTGTCAATTTGAAAAAGTTGTTGATTTCTGCCCCGGCTATTGGTATCCCAGATTACACCAAGATATTTAATCTGTACATTGCTGAGATCGCTGGACACGCCACAGGTGTTCTGACACAGGCACATGTAAAACAAAGACCAGTCGCTTACTTTTCAGCAGCATTAGATCCAGTATCTAGAGGTTCACCGTCTTGTGTACAGGCGGTAGCTGCAGTGTCAATTATCATAGATAAGTCATCAGAGATTGTTCTAGACAATCCAGTTGTAGTGCATACCACACATGACATACATGCAATCTTGTCTCAGGTACAGCCCAAACACATTTCAATGGCTAGGCAATTAAGGTTACAGTGTACTTTACTCTTACCTCCAAATGTTACTTTTCAGCGCTGTACAACCTTAAATTTGGCCACCATTTTGCCTCTTCAGTCACCAGATTTGGCAAGGGGGAATGATAGTACTAATAGTACTAGTGAGAAAAGAAATGAGGACACTGACACTCTTTTGTTTAAAGAAGTAGATCAGCACGATTGTTTTCAGCTCATGGAACAGGAGACAATGGGATTCCCACACTTTACAGATACACCAATTTTAAACGCTGAGTACACCTTGTATATAGATGGTAGCAGGTTTGCTGATGACAAAGGTAAATATCACACAGGGTATGCTGTAGTGACTGATACCCGGGTGATTGAAGCACAGCCCTTACCAGCCCACATGTCAGCACAGGAAGCAGAATTAAAAGCTTTAGAACAAGCCTTAGAATACTTAAAAGGACGAGAGGGAAATATTTACACTGACTCCGCCTACGCTTATGGTGTAGCGCACGATTATGGCCACATATGGAGGGCTAGAGGTTATCTGACAGCAGCAGGTACACCTGTAAAACATGGAGAAGGGATTAAGAGAGTCCTGAACAATCTTCAAAAGGTTAAACGAGTAGCCATTATGAAGATAGCGGCACACACAAGCGCAAAAACAATTGAGGCAAAAGGAAATGCATTTGCAGATTTGACTGCAAAACAGGCAGCTCTAGGGGAAGGAAGCCCTGAGACCTTAGCAGCGGTAGAGGTGAGTATCCCAGAACCAACATGGCAGCAGCTGAGTAAATTACAGGAACAAGCAGGGGAGAGCGAGAAAGATAAGTGGGTCAGGATGGGAGCAACACCAGACCTTGACAATGTATGGAGGGAAGGAGGCAAAATATGCCTACCTGCCTCTCTGTACCCAGCGATGGCAGCGGCAGTTCACCTACCCACACACGTCAGTTCCAATTCCATGTATAGGATTGTGAACCAAGGATGGCTCGCCCCTGGATTCAGTAGCACTGCCAGAAACTACTGTGCAGCCTGCCAAATCTGTCTCCTGAATAACCCAGGACAGAGAGTAAAAACCCCACGAAAACATCAGGTCCGGGCCCAATACCCCTCCCAGAGACTGCAAATTGATTACATACAAATGCCTAAGAGCGGCCCCTTTGAATTTGTCCTCGTGTGTATCGATTTATTCTCAGGTTGGCACGAAAGTTATCCAGTAAAATCAGCTACAGCTAAAGCCACAGCTAAGAAACTGATCACTGAGTTAATACCTAGGTTTGGTCTTCCTGAAACAATAGAATCAGATAGGGGGACACACTTTACAGGAGAAATCAGGCAGAATGTGATGACCATGTTAGGGGTTCAACAAAGTTTCCACACCCCTTACCACCCACAGAGTTCAGGATCAGTGGAGAGAGTAAATGGGACAATAAAGCTAAAAATACAAAAAGCTATGCAAGAGTTGAACAAACCATGGCCAGAATGCTTGCCTTTGGCTTTATTCTCTATAAGGTACACTCCAACAGGAAAAACAGGATTATCCCCATACGAAATACTTTTTGGGAATGCACCTAGATTAGGTTTATACTTTCCACAGAGTATGCAATTGCAATGTGATAGTTTGACTGCATATGTGATACAATTACAACAACGTCTAACTAAGATCCACAAAAGTGTGTATTCTTCTCTTCCAGACCCTAATTCAATAACAGGTACACATACGCTGCTACCAGGGGATTATGTATATGTAAAGAAACACACCAGAAAGACATTGGAACCCAGGTTTGAAGGTCCTTACCAAGTACTCTTGACCACAGCCACCTCAGTAAAGCTGGAAGGAAAACCTACCTGGATACACGCATCACATTGCAAGAAACAACCCGAGAAAACAACATGATGAAATATCTACTTACATATTTTTTGTTGAAGATTGTTGTTTTACAAATATATGCATGGACTCCTGGTATTAATGTACTTGAAGTAGAGGAAACAACAACTTTCGAATGGGCTATAGATGATCCTAAAGTAGCAAATGATTATTGACAAAGGTAGACTAGTACATCTTTCCTCACAGATACAACAGGATACTGCACCACATTGGTGGGATATATTTAGTGGAATGTCTTCTACAGCAACCAATATCTTTCACTGGTTGTTAAGTCCAATGGTAATTATTATTCTAATATTAATATCACTTACAATCACAAATATATGTGTATACAGGAAAATAAATAGGAAAATTAGGAGAATAGACAGGGTATACTGATAAATGTGTATTGACATCACCCTACTCCTATAAAACTCCTCTTCTTGAATTTTAAGATGTTGGTAATACCTAGGGGGATGGGTTCTACCCCTCTGACAACTCGCGGTCAGGGAAAGGACTCTGGGGAAAAACTGACTAGAACTTATTCATGAGGACTAGGGATGAGCTTCGAGTTCGAGTCGAACTCATGTTCGACTCGAACATTGGCTGTTCGCAAGTTCACCGAACAGCAAACAATTTGGGGTGTTCGCGGCAAATTCGAATGCCGCGGAACACCCTTTAAAAGTCTATGGGAGAAATCAAAAGTGCTAATTTTAAAGGCTAATATGCAAGTTATTGTCATAAAAAGTGTTTGGGGACCTGGGTCCTGCCCCAGGGGACATGGATCAATGCAAAAAAAAGTTTTAAAAACGGTCGTTTTTTCAGGAGCAGTGATTTTAATAATGCTTAAAGTCAATCAATAAAAGTGTAATATCCCTTTAAATTTCGTACCTGGGGGGTGTCTATAGTGTGCCTGTAAAGGGGCGCATGTTTCCTGTGTTTAGAACAGTCTGACAGCAAAATGACATTTTGAAGGAAAAAACTCATTTAAAACTACTCGCGGCTATTGCATTGCCGACAATACACATAGAAGTTCATTGATAAAAACGGCATGGGAATTCCCCAAAGGGGAACCCCGAACCAAAATTAAAAAAAAAAAATGACGTGGGAGTCCCCCTAAATTCCATACCAGGCCCTTCAGGTCTGGTATGGATATTAAGGGGAACCCCGGCCAAAATTTTAAAAAAAAAATGACGTGGGGTTCCCCCTAAATTCCATACCAGACCCTTCAGGTCTGGTATGGATTTTAAGGGGAACCCCGCGCCAAAAAAAAAAAAAAAAAACGGCGTGGGGTCCCCCCAAAAATCCATACCAGACCCTTATCCGAGCACGCAACCTGGCAGGCCGCAGGAAAAGAGGGGGGGACGAGAGTGCGGCCCCCCCTCCCTCCTGAACCGTACCAGGCCACATGCCCTCAACATTGGGAGGGTGCTTTGGGGTAGCCCCCCAAAACACCTTGTCCCCATGTTGATGAGGACAAGGGCCTCATCCCCACAACCCTGGCCGGTGGTTGTGGGGGTCTGCGGGCGGAGGGCTTATCGGAATCTGGAAGCCCCCTTTAACAAGGTGACCCCCAGATCCCGGCCCCCCCCTGTGTGAAATGGTAAGGGGGTACATAAGTACCCCTACCATTTCACGAAAAAAGTGTCAAAAATGTTAAAAATGACAAGAGACAGTTTTTGACAATTCCTTTATTTAAATGCTTCTTCTTTCTTCTATCTTCCTTCATCTTCTGGTTCTTCTGGTTCTTCTGGTTCTTCTGGCTCTTCTGGTTCTTCCTCCGGCGTTCTCGTCCAGCATCTCCTCCGCGGCGTCTTCTATCTTCTTCTCCTCGGGCCGCTCCGCACCCATGGCATGGGGGGGAGGCTCCCGCTCTTCTCTTCTTCTTTTCTTCTCTTCTTCTTTTCTTCTTTTCTTCTCCGGGCCGCTTCACCCGGTGACCCCGCCCCCCTCTGACGCACGGTGACTTGACGGGACTTCCCTGTGACGTCACGGGGAATGCCACAGGGAAGTCCCGTCAAGTCACCGTGCGTCAGAGGGGGGCGGGGTCACCGGGTGGCCCCGCCCCCCGTTATTTAAGAACTGTCAGACGAGGAGCGCCGTCACACAGCGGGAGCCTCCCTCCATGCCAGCATTGATTGCAGAGCGGCCCGGAGAAGAAAATGAAGAAGAGAAGAAGAGAAGAAAAGAAGAAGAGAAGAGCGGGAGCCTCCCCCCCATGCCATGGGTGCGGAGCGGCCCGAGGAGAAGAAGACAGAAGACGCCGCGGAGGAGATGCTGGACGAGAACGCCGGAGGAAGAACCAGAAGAGCCAGAAGAACCAGAAGAACCAGAAGATGAAGGAAGATAGAAGAAAGAAGAAGCATTTAAATAAAGGAATTGTCAAAAACTGTCTCTTGTCATTTTTAACATTTTTGACATTTTCTTCGTGAAATGGTAGGGGTACTTATGTACCCCCTTACCATTTCACACAGGGGGGGGGCCGGGATCTGGGGGTCACCTTGTTAAAGGGGGCTTCCAGATTCCGATAAGCCCCCCGCCCGCAGACCCCCACAACCACCGGCCAGGGTTGTGGGGATGAGGCCCTTGTCCTCATCAACATGGGGACAAGGTGTTTTGGGGGGCTACCCCAAAGCACCCTCCCAATGTTGAGGGCATGTGGCCTGGTATGGTTCAGGAGGGAGGGGGGGCCGCACTCTCGTCCCCCCCTCTTTTCCTGCGGCCTGCCAGGTTGCGTGCTCGGATAAGGGTCTGGTATGGATTTTTGGGGGGACCCCACGCCGTTTTTTTTTTTTTTTTGGCGCGGGGTTCCCCTTAAAATCCATACCAGACCTGAAGGGTCTGGTATGGAATTTAGGGGGAACCCCATGTCATTTTTTTTTTTAAAATTTTGGCCGGGGTTCCCCTTAATATCCATACCAGACCTGAAGGGCCTGGTATGGAATTTAGGAGGACTCCCACGTCATTTTTTTTGTTTAAATTTTGGTTCGGGGTTCCCCTTTGGGGAATTCCCATGCCGTTTTTATCAATGAACTTCTATGTGTATTGTCGGCAATGCAATAGCCGCGAGTAGTTTTAAATGAGTTTTTTCCTTCAAAATGTCATTTTGCTGTCAGACTGTTCTAAACACAGGAAACATGCGCCCCTTTACAGGCATACTATAGACACCCCCCAGGTACGAAATTTAAAGGGATATTACACTTTTATTGTTTGACTTTAAGCATTATTAAAATCACTGCTCCTGAAAAAACCATTTTTAAAACTTTTTTTTGCATTGATCCATGTCCCCTGGGGCAGGACCCAGGTCCCCAAACACTTTTTATGACAATAACTTTCATATAAGCCTTTAAAATTAGCACTTTTGTTTATTCATGTTCGTGTCCCATAGACTTTAACGGTGTTCGCATGTTCGAACGAACTTTTTTCCTGTTCGCATGTTCTGGTGCGAACCGAACAGGGGGGTGTTCGGCTCATCCCTAATGAGGACCCAGGGGGAGGGAGAGGATGATGTCAAAGGGGGAAATTGATAGGGTTGAAATAATGACTTAGAGTTCCACTTTAATTGTTTCTGCTTTTTCTTACCTGTGTACGTATCAATTGTTCTATTTAAATTGTTTGTGCTCCTTTCTTACCTGTGTACGTATCAATTGTTCTATTTAAATTGTTTGTGCTCTTTTCTCTTCTGTGTACGTATCAATCTGTATCTAGATGGAATTTGGAACTGCTGAATAATCATTACATGTTCGCTGATAAGAAACTCTTTGTACCTTAACCTCATTTGGTAATGCCGATAAGATTACTGCTTGGAGAACTGCCTATAAAAGAAGTAAAGGGAGCAGTCCATTGTGCTGAGAACTGTGATACAGACATACCTGACTCCGTGTCATCTTTCTTATAGAAGCAATAATTTGGCAAAGCAATATAAACTTAAGCAACTTATTTAAGAGTTGCCCCTAACACTACTAAGCCACGGTTTTATAAATGGATAGCTGCTGAATTGTGGTTCCAAGGCACCTTTGTTTACAGGGCTTTAGCAGAGCTTCCTACAGCAGGAAATGGTTATCTAAAGTTGTTCTCAGTGTTTGCAAATATCGTGGCCATCAAAATTACAATTATCCAGAGAATTTCACCAAAGCACAACTTTGGTTTAAATGAGAATTGTGCTATTTTGAGCTGTTGCTGGATGACTGTAGTTTGTACATTGAGACCAGAGGCTGAAATGGCACAGATCTCCAAGTTAAAAATGTTTTGTAGATTGAATTAAAACTCGCCTGATTATTTTTGCTTTAGAACTGATGGCCTTTGGTGTCCCCTCCAGGTCCCTATTACTGTGGAGTCGGTGCAGACAAAGTCTATGGAAGGGATATTGTGGAATGCCACTACAAAGCCTGCTTGTATGCTGGCATCAAAATCTGTGGCACAAACGCAGAAGTTATGCCATCACAGGTAAGGATAAATGACCCACTCTAAAATCCTGACAATCTGTGAGGGCCCATTTCCACTATTACTAATCATGTCTTGAAACACTAAACGTGTCCAGCAACATTTTTTCCTGCAATTGCTTTACATTGGCAGATTCATAGAAGCCAATGGCTGCAGATAACATGCATTTTGACACATTGGCAACAAGTCTTAAGCCTTGGTCAATGGTGGTTAACCTGATCTACTCCAAATTCTAATCAAAAGCACATTGGGGAAACATATATCTACATGTGTCGAAATGTAAAATAATCTCATTGCACATAGGCTCATGTCTATTCACACAGATCTAAATGGACCCTAAAACAATTGAAAGTCTGCTTTGCCCAAGATGGATAGGACTACATTTCCATGTGATGTGCAAACTGTTTAGTTATATTCTATCTTTTATCTCTTCTATAGTGGGAGTTCCAAGTTGGACCCTGTGAAGGGATTGATATGGGAGACCACCTTTGGATGGCTCGCTTCATCCTACACAGAGTATGTGAGGACTTTGGTGTTGTGGCAACGCTGGACCCAAAACCCATGACTGGCAACTGGAACGGAGCTGGGTGTCACACAAACTACAGCACGGAAAACATGCGGAAGGAAGGAGGACTGAAGTGAGTCTCTCAGGCAACTTTTTGGGGCTGGAAGAAACCAGCAATGCTTCTAAAAGCCTACACAATCATGTTAAAGAAAAAAATATTGGATCTCAGGAGGAAATGGTTTAAACCAGTGGTCTCCAACCTGTAGCCCATGGGCCAGATGCGGCCCTTTTATCTGGCCCTTGGGGCACTATTTCTTCCACTGACACCAATGACAAGGGGCAATTCCTCCCACTGATGCCAACAATAAGGCACTATGCTTCCCACTGACACCAAAGATGGGGAACTATTCCTTCCACAATTTTCTACTCCCACTGGTCAGTCTGCCCCCCCCCCCCCAAAGTCTGAGGGGCAGTAAACTGGTCCTTTTTTGTTTCAAAAGTTGGAGTCCCCTGGTTTACACTATCTTTTTGGTCTCGGCTTTTGTATGCCACAGTAAAAAAATAATAATAATCCCAAGATCTAACTGGGGATTTTATGCAGTAAACCTGTAGGCTCCTATTTCTGAAAATGCTGATACGTGGCTTCATTACATTGAGTTGGTGACCCTTAAAGTGGTTGTAAACCCTGTTACACCACTTTTACCTACAGGTAAGCCTATAACCAGGCTTACCTGTAGGTACCTTGAATATCTCCTAAACTGCAAGTTTAAGAGAGAAATTTTCAGTATATGCACTGCTGTCGACGTTGGCGCATGCGCACTGAAGAAACAGGCCTCTATTGCCGTTTATTCATGAGTCATGCTGTGACCGGTGGCTCCAATGTGCATGCATGGGAGTGACATAATCGCGGCTCCAGCCAATCACAGCGCCGGAACTAACTACGGTGGAAGATGTCAGCGCTGTACTCGGAGGGCCGACACTGATCTAGGGCATCGTTCTAAGGTAAATATTTCAGAGTTTCTTCTTTTTCTACATTGTTGCTCTGGGTCAGTAATTCTCATAGCCAAGCAATTAGTATTTTCAGTAGAAGGCCAGCAATGGCAGCCTAGAGGTTACACTGAGATAGATAATATATACTTTAAACCGAAGAATACTAATCTATCATAATTAATGTTGCCCTCTATCAATAGAGCCAAGATGTTGATAAAAACTAGCACTTGATTTTGTTACCATTTTACAGTAATCCTTATCTTATATAGTCTATATTTATTACATGCAGTAGTCCTATTTGACGGATGTTAGATTTTCACAAAGCATGGAATAGCTTTGTGAAAATTCACATTATTTCACATTATTACTAAATGACAAAGCCCTTAGTGTTGGCAGTGACCAATTCTATCCATGTTTAATGGTGTTCTATTGAGATTATACAATGACCTGTTAACACACCAGTTTGATTCAGCATTTCCTTTTTGTCCCGCCAGACACATTGAAGAGGCCATTGAGAAACTAGGAAAGCGTCACAACTACCACATCTGTGTCTACGACCCACGAGGTGGCAAGGACAATTCTCGACGCCTGACAGGGCAGCATGGAACCTCCAGCATTCATGAATTTTCAGCTGGTGTGGCCAACCGTAGTGCCAGTATTCGTATCCCACGCCAGGTCGGACAGGAAGGCTTCGGCTACTTCGAAGATCGCCGCCCAGCAGCCAACTGTGATCCCTACGCTGTTACTGAGGCCTTGGTCAGGACGACTCTTCTGAACGAAACGGGAAGTGAAATTAAAGACTACTCTAAGAATTAAATGTGGGGGCTGGACCCACCCAGTAGATTCCATCCATTTTGCATCTTCCATCTCAGCCTTTAGTGGGTTGGTCAGCTCAGCTGCAGGCTCACAGCTAAGTTGTCTCTTGCAGAAAAAAGAATGTTTCCAGGGTGTCTGTAATGCCCACTCTTGTCTTTCCCTAAAGAGTGGCTGACATGGCCAGCTTTTTAAAAAAAACAAACAAAAACTCTGATACGTCTAGTCTTAAGGGAAAGACTGCAACTGTGTCCAGAGACAAATTAGCTGAGAATGAAAGCAAGGCTGGCTGGTAAATCTGCTCCATTGTTTTAATCTTTTCTTTACTAATCTCTTTCTGTACGGTTTCTTCCACTTTGGCAGGTAGAGGGCATTGATCATTATAGACTGAAAGCCAGTGGGATTTTTTTCAGAATTCCTTTTAACGAAGGGAGTGGCTAATAACTGCCCTCCTTAAACGGGTTTTTAATGTGTGACCTACAAGGACCATCAACCTGCTGGGCAGCGGGGGGGGTTGTGTTTTCTTGTTTTTAAAGATCCCATGATACCTCATCCTACTTGTGGGGTGTTCTTTTTTTTTTAAAAAAAGCTACAGTACAGTCATGTTTGGGTCTGAACTAAAGTTCCTCAGAAGAGGGTTTTATTGTAAATGGTGTAATAACATGTGACTGTTTTTGAGTTTTCATCACTTTAATAAAGCCGGGAAAAAAATCAACCACCTGTTTTAATGAGTGGACAGAAATATAGGCCAAGCAACAAACTTGGGAAGATGTACCAACTCTTTGCTCTAAATGTTGGTGACCATTTTCTAGAGCTGGTAGCATAGGCGTCACCAGGGTATGGCTATCGAGGCTGGAGCCCAGAATGTGGAGCCCAGAGTCTCAGCGGGCGGCACTGGAGGTGGAGGAGAGACGAGCTAGCGGGTCGCGGCTGCGGCAGGTGGCATTGGAGGTGGAGGAGAGACGAGCAGGCGGGTCGCAGCTGCGGCGGGCAGCATAGGAGAGGCGAGCGGGCGGACGAGAAGAGATGACATCTCACTCCGCCCGCCCGTCACCACTCTTCCGCCCTCACAGCTGGGCCACTTCAATGTGGGAGCGATGTGCGGCAGGGAGCAGAGAGATGACATCATCTCTCACTGCCTGCCACACATCAGCGCTCTTCCGCCCTCACAGCGTGGGCCATTTTAAGTGTCGGAGGTGCGGCGGGGAATAGCGAGAATACATCATCTCTCACTGGCCGCCCCGCATCTCCACTCTCCTGTCCTCACTAAATGGACCAGTGCTGCCAGCCTGCCTCCAGTGCAGCGACAATGCACATTTGGTGGCACTCTCCTCTACCCCTAAATTTTTCACTTCTAGTACACATCGTGGTACTGACTGGCATGGAAAGTGATAATCTGCAAATGGTGTCAAGTGATGTGGCAAGTGACAATCTGCAAATGGTGGCAAGTGACAATCTGCAAATGGTGGCAAGTGATGTGGCAAGTGATGTGGCAAGTGACAATCTGCACATGGCAAGTAACGTGGCAAGTGACAATCTGCAAATGGTGGCAGGTGACGTGGCAAGTGACAATCTACAAATGGTGGCAGGTGACAATCTGCAAATGGTGGCAAGTAATGTGGCAAGTGATAAACAGAAAATGGTGGCAAGTGATGTGGCAAGTGACGTGGCAAGTGACAATCTGCAAATGGTGGCAAGTGACGTGGCAAGTGACAATCTGCAAATGGTGGCAAGTGACGTGGCAAGTGACAATCTGCAAATGGTGGCAAGTGATGTGGCAAGTGAAAATCTGCAAATGGTGGCAAGTGACAATCTGCAAATGGTGGCAAGTGACGTGGCAAGTGACAATCTGCAAATGGTGGCAAGTGACAATCTGCAAATGGTGGCAAGTGATGTAGCAAGTGACGTGGCAAGTGACAATCTGCAAATAGTGGCAAGTAACGTGGCAAGTGACAATCTGCAAATGGTGGCAGGTGACGTGGCAAGTGCCAATCTGCAAATGGTGGCAAGTGACAATCTACAAATGGTGGCAAGTGACAATCTGCAAAATGGTGGCAAGTGACAATCTGCAAATGGTGGCAAGTGACAATCTGCAAATGGTGTCAAGTGACGTGGCAAGTGACAATCTGCAAATGGTGGCAAGTAACGTGGCAAGTGACAATCTGCAAATGGTGGCAAGTAATGTGGCAAGTGACAATCTGCAAATGGTGGCAGGTGACATGGCAAGTGACAATCTGCAAATGGTGGCAAGTGACAATCTGCAAATGGTGGCAAGTGATGTGGCAGGTGACAATCTGAAAATGGTGGCAAGTGATGTGGCAAGGATGTGGCAAGTGATGTGGCAAGTGACAATCTGCAAATGGTGGCAAGTGACGTGGCAAATGACAATCTGCAAATGGTGGCAAGTGACGTGGCAACTGACAATCTGCAAATGGTGGCAAGTGACAATCTGCAAATGGTGGCAAGTGATGTGGCAAGTGACAATCTGCAAATGGTGGCAAGTGACAATCTGCAAATGGTGGCAAGTGATGTGGCAAGTGACAATCTGCAAATGGTGGCAAGTGACAATCTGCAAATGGTGGCAGGTGACGTGGCAAGTGACAATCTGCAAATGGTGGAAAGTGATGTGGCAAGTGACAATCTGCAAACGGTGACAAGTGATGTGGCAAGTGACAATCTGCACATGGTGGCAAGTAACGTGGCAAGTGACAATCTGCAAATGGTGGCAGGTGACATGGCAAGTGAAAATCTACAAATGGTGGCAAGTGAAAATCTGCAAATGGTGGCAAGTGACAATCTACAAATGGTGGCAAGTGACAATCTGCAAATGGTGGCAAGTGATGTGGCAAGTGACAATCTGCAAATGGTGGCAAGTGACAATCTACAAATGGTGGCAAGTGACAATCTGCAAAATGGTGGCAAGTGACGTGGCAAGTGACAATCTGCAAATGGTGGCCAGTGACAATCTGCAAATGGTGTCAAGTGACGTGGCAAGTGACAATCTGCAAATGGTGGCAAGTGACGTGGCAAGTGACAATCTGCAAATGGTGGCATTTGACATGGCAAGTGACAATCTGCAAATGGTGGCAAGTGATGTGGCAGGTGACAATCTGAAAATGGTGGCAAGTGATGTGGCAAGTGATGTGGCAAGTGACAATCTGCAAATGGTGGCAAGTGACGTGGCAAGTGACAATCTGAAAATGGTGGCAAGTGACGTGGCAAGTGACAATCTGCAAATGGTGGCAAGTGACGTGGCAAGTGACAATCTGCAAATGGTGGCAAGTGACAATCTGAAAATGGTGGCAAGTGATGTGGCAAGTGACAATCTGCAAATGGTGGCAGGTGACATGGCAAGTGACAATCTGCAAATGGTGGCAAGTGACAATCTACAAATGGTGGCAAGTGACAATCTGCAAATGGTGGCAAGTGATGTGGCAGGTGACAATCTGAAAATGGTGGCAAGTGATGTGGCAAGTGATGTGGCAAGTGACAATCTGCAAATGGTGGCAAGTGACGTGGCAAGTGACAATCTGAAAATGGTGGCAAGTGACGTGGCAAGTGACAATCTGCAAATGGTGGCAAGTGACGTGGCAAGTGACAATCTGCAAATGGTGGCAAGTGACAATCTGAAAATGGTGGCAAGTGATGTGGCAAGTGACAATCTGCAAATGGTGGCAAGTGACGTGGCAAGTGACAATCTGCAAATGGTGGCAAGTGACAATCTGCAAATGGTGGCAGGTGACGTGGCAAGTGACAATCTGCAAATGGTGGCAGGTGACGTGGCAAGTGACAATCTGCAAATGGTGGAAAGTGATGTGGCAAGTGACAATCTGCACATGGTGGCAAGTGACAATCTGCAAATGGTGGCAGGTGACATGGCAAGTGACAATCTACAAATGGTGGAGAGTGAAAATCTGCAAATGGTGGCAAGTGACAATCTACAAATGGTGGCAAGTGACAATCTGCAAATGGTGGCAAGTGATGTGGCAAGTGACAATCTGCAAATGGTGGCAAGTGATGTGGCAAGTGACAATCTGCAAATGGTGGCAAGTGACGTGGCAAGTGACAATCTGCAAATGGTGGCAAGTGACAATCTGCAAATGGTGGCAAGTGACGTGGCAAGTGACAATCTGCAAATGGTGGCAAGTGACAATCTGCAAATGGTGGCAAGTGATGTGGCAAGTGACAATCTGCAAATGGTGGCAAGTGATGTGGCAAGTGACAATCTGCAAATGGTGGCAAGTGACAATCTGCAAATGGTGGCAAGTGATGTGGCAAGTGACAATCTGCAAATGGTGGCAAGTGACAATCTGCAAATGGTGGCAAGTAACGTGGCAAGTGACAATCTGCAAATGGTGGCAGCTGACGTGGCAAGTGACAATTTACAAATGGTGGCAGGTGAAAATCTGCAAATGGTGGCAAGTGATGTGGCAAGTGACAATCTGAAAATGGTGGCAAGTGATGTGGGAAGTGACGTGGCAAGTGACAATCTGCAAATGGTGGCAAGTGACGTGGCAAGTGACAATCTGCAAATGGTGGCAAGTGATGTGGCAAATGACGTGGCAAGTGACAATCTGCAAATGGTGGCAAGTAACGTGGCAAGTGACAATCTGCAAATGGTAGCAAGTGACAATCTACAAATGGTGGCAAGTGACAATCTGCAAATGGTGGCAAGTGATGTGCCAAGTGACAATCTGCAAATGGTGGCAAGTGATGTGGCAAGTAACAATCTGAAAATAGTGGCAGGTGATGTGGCAAGTGACAATCTACAAATGGTGGCAAGTGACAATCTGCAAATGGTGGCAAGTGATGTGGCAAGTGACAATCTGCAAATGGTGGCAAGTGACAATCTGCAAATGGTGGCAAGTGATGTGGCAAGTGACAATCTGCAAATGGTGGCAAGTGATGTGGCAAGTGACAATCTGCAAATGGTGGCAAGTGACAATCTGCAAATGGTGGCAAGTGATGTGGCAAGTGACAATCTGCAAATGGTGGCAAGTGACAATCTGCAAATGGTGGCAAGTAACGTGGCAAGTGACAATCTGCAAATTGTGGCAGCTGACGTGGCAAGTGACAATCTACAAATGGTGGCAGGTGAAAATCTGCAAATGGTGGCAAGTGATGTGGCAAGTGACAATCTGAAAATGGTGGCAAGTGATGTGGGAAGTGACGTGGCAAGTGACAATCTGCAAATGGTGGCAAGTAACATGGCAAGTAACAATCTGCAAATGGTGGCAAGTGGCAATCTGAAAATGGTGGAAAGTGATGTGGCAAGTGACAATCTGAAAATGGTGGCAAGTGATGTGGCAAGTGACAATCTGCAAATGGTGGCAAGTGACAATCTGCAAATGGTGGCAAGTGATGTGGCAAGTGACAATCTGCAAATGGTGGCAAGTGACAATCTGCAAATGGTGGCAAGTAACGTGGCAAGTGACAATCTGCAAATGGTGGCAAGTGACAATCTGCAAATGGTGGCAAGTGATGTGGCAAGTGACAATCTGCAAATGGTGGCAAGTGATGTGGCAAGTGACAATCTGCAAATGGTGGCAAGTGACGTGGCAAGTGACAATCTGCAAATGGTGGCAAGTGACAATCTGCAAATGGATGCAAGTAACGTGGCAAGTGACAATCTGCAAATGGTGGCAGCTGACGTGGCAAGTGACAATCTACAAATGGTGGCAGGTGAAAATCTGCAAATGGTGGCAAGTGATGTGGCAAGTGACAATCTGCAAATGGTGGCAAGTGATGTGGCAAGTGACAATCTGCAAATGGTGGCAAGTGACAATCTGCAAATGGTGGCAAGTGATGTGGCAAGTGACAATCTGAAAATGGTGGCAAGTGATGTGGGAAGTGACGTGGCAAGTGACAATCTGCAAATGGTGGCAAGTGACGTGGCAAGTGACAATCTGCAAATGGTGGCAAGTGATGTGGCAAATGACGTGGCAAGTGACAATCTGCAAATGGTAGCAAGTGACAATCTACAAATGGTGGCAAGTGACAATCTGCAAATGGTGGCAAGTGATGTGCCAAGTGACAATCTGAAAATAGTGGCAGGTGATGTGGCAAGTGACAATCTACAAATGGTGGCAAGTGACAATCTGCAAATGGTGGCAAGTGATGTGGCAAATGACAATCTGCAAATGGTGGCAAGTGATGTGGCAACTGACAATCTGCAAATGGTGGCAAGTAACATGGCAGGTAACAATCTGCAAATGGTGGCAAGTGGCAATCTGAAAATGGTGGTAAGTGATGTGGCAAGTGACAATCTGAAAATGGTGGCAAGTGATGTGGCAAGTGACAATCTACAAATGGTGGCAGGTGAAAATCTGCAAATGGTGGCAAGTGATGTGGCAAGTGACAATCTGCAAATGGTGGCAAGTGATGTGGCAAGTGACAATCTGCAAATGATGGCAAGTGACAATCTGCAAATGGTGGCAAGTGACGTGGCAAGTGACAATCTGCAAATGGTGGCAAGTGACAATCTGCAAATGGTGGCAAGTAACGTGGCAAGTGACAATCTGCAAATTGTGGCAGCTGACGTGGCAAGTGACAATCTACAAATGGTGGCAGGTGAAAATCTGCAAATGGTGGCAAGTGATGTGGCAAGTGACAATCTGAAAATGGTGGCAAGTGATGTGGGAAGTGACGTGGCAAGTGACAATCTGCAAATGGTGGCAAGTGACGTGGCAAGTGACAATCTGCAAATGGTGGCAAGTGATGTGGAAAATGACGTGGCAAGTGACAATCTGCAAATGGTGGCAAGTAACGTGGCAAGTGACAATCTGCAAATGGTAGCAAGTGACAATCTACAAATGGTGGCAAGTGACAATCTGCAAATGGTGGCAAGTGATGTGCCAAGTGACAATCTGCAAATGGTGGCAAGTGATGTGGCAAGTGACAATCTGAAAATAGTGGCAGGTGATGTGGCAAGTGACAATCTACAAATGGTGGCAAGTGACAATCTGCAAATGGTGGCAAGTGATGTGGCAAGTGACAATCTGCAAATGGTGGCAAGTGACAATCTGCAAATGGTGGCAAGTGATGTGGCAACTGACAATCTGCAAATGGTGGCAAGTAACATGGCAAGTGACAATCTGCAAATGGTGGCAAGTGACAATCTGAAAATGGTGGCAAGTGATGTGGCAAGTGACAATCTGCAAATGGTGGCAAGTGATGTGGCAAGTGACAATCTGAAAACGGTGGCAAGTGATGTGGCAAGTGACAATCTGCAAATGGTGGCAAGTGATGTGGCAAGTGACAATCTGCAAATGGTGGCAAGTGACAATCTGCAAATGGTGGCAAGTGACGTGGCAAGTGACAATCTGCAAATGGTGGAAAGTGACGTGGCAAGTGACAATCTGCAAACGGTGACAAGTGATGTGGCAAGTGATAATCTGCAAATGGTGGCAAGTGATGTGGCAAGTGATGTGGCAAGTGACAATCTGCAAATGGTAGCAAGTGACGTGGCAAGTGACAATCTGCAAATGGTGGCAAGTGACAATCTGCAAATGGTGGCAAGTGACGTGGCAAGTGACACGCCCAGTGCTCCCACTGATTCTGCATTATGGTGAGTTGAACCACTTCATTATATATTAGAATGTAACAATAGAAACAATGCGCTTCGATCACCCTGACACCATATCAACCATGGTGCCGTGTTGAGTGAAACGCCAACACCAGCCTTTCTTTGCCCGCAAAAAATTGCTTACCACCAGCGTACCCAGCCCCCCACCACCCCAGGTTGGTGACTGCTGCTATGGGCTCTAGCCCCAGATCTTTTGCAGACCTAGCAATGCCCCTGGCTGGTAGATATATTTTCTGTAATTTTACCCTTTTTTTGGGGTTCTGTAATTAGTTTCTACCTGTGCTAGCTGTGAAACCCAACATTGTGTGATGGCTGCATTTGGATTCCATTCTATCCACCCAGGACCATGGACTTTGTAGCTGCATAGTGTGCAATACATACAGTATAATGCCAATACATGTAACACTACTTTACTCCAGTATTTAGGACCTTTTCAGTTTAGAAACAAAAAAAGCATCAATATATAACTCATATATATATATATATATATATATATAATTTAGTGTAATTGAATGCTCCACAATAAACCAATTCAATAAATCGTGTAAAAGAGTCCTCAGGAAGAATCCAAACACCGTGGTAAAAAGATAAATGTGCAGCGGCAAGTAATCCTGGTTATCCGTGCTCCACCATCAATCGAGTAGGAGAAATACAAACTCGCCAAATGTCTAGATAAAATGAGCCTTGTAACAATCAGATTCCTTGGGTAACCATATGTATCTGAAGAGGGTGATTCTCAGCTCAAGAAATATCTCCCGACATTGATATACCAAAGAAGATCAACAGAAGCAGAATGTATATCATAGCGCAACAAGTTTATTGCTCGCACTTCGCACTTTGGAGAAACTGCGCTTTTTAACTTGGCTGGCTGTACATGTTGGTACTGACTTGTATAGCACCCTACTATATAATTTGTCCAAATCTAAGTTTATGGTGAGCATTAGGATTTCCACAACCTGTACCTTTTTACAAAAAAAAAATGCACATATATATTTGCTGCAAAATAGCCTGAAAGGTGTGTGTGTGTTGGGATGGATGCCCAGCGTGGTCAGTTTGAAATGGGAAAGCAGAGGGACTGTTTGAAACCCCAGGTATATTTCACACAAAGGGAGTCAAATGGCTTTTAACACAAGTATATGGTAGCACAGATGCATATCAGGAACATGACTTGTTTTGGGTACCATTGTGTAACTCAAGACAATAACCCCTGAGAGCCCTCCTTGTGTATTTGGGGTACAGAAGAATTCTTATATATGCTGTGGCGATTGGAAGTGGTAGAGTAGCTGAATAAGATGCAGGGCTCAGTCCACAAAAATGCTGTGTATTGTCCGCCCACAATCTCAGTGTGCATTTGTCAGATCCACAGGCTGTTTTTTGTACTTGCACATAACATGGAATAATGTGCATTTATTGCAGTGGTGTGTGTGACTTCCCTCCCTCTTCCTGTGGTTGCAGGAAAGAAAATCACATAATCTTTGGCCCACCCACCCATGTCTGTTCAGTTTTTAAACAATTACATCTGGGTACTCCCCCTCCCCACCTCCCTTCCCAGACAACTTTTTACCACTAAAGAAGTTCCTAAACTACACGTCATCTGAGCACCAAAAACACTACTTAATTTTGTTCAAAGCAACCATCTGTCTATGTCTCCAAGCCCCCCCCCCCCCCTTTTTTTTTGCGCAGAGAAATCACTTTGGGAAATCGCCTCCTAGCATTTCTGGCTGTGGCCATTTTCTAAGGGCAGATTTATGTAGCATTTACTTCCTGAAATCCATCTGCCTTTTGTTCGGCCAGGCGGGGGGGTGTACTTAGCTGAGAAAACCCCTCCTGAAGACTCCTGGTATGTATGACATTTGCCTAGGCATGGAAAACGGGAAGCAACTGAAGACTTGTTAAAAACTTGTAAATGATATACAGTACCTACCTATTTACTAATACTAGCATCATATGGATTATAAAGTCAATGTTGACTATGAAGTTTCGTGTTAATGAATGCAGCCCTGTCCACATTAGATAATACTTCCTCCCTGATCATCAATCTTTCCTTCAATATGGATGGTCAGCTCCTCCTCATTCTGTCCAATTTGTGTCCATGGGTAACTTGCACCCGCAATATAAGACTTCACTGCGTCTTCAGTTTATGCTCCAATCACACCTATGCAGTTTGCTTTTGAGCATATCTGCAGTGCTTTTTTTCATTTTGGCAAATTTTGTTGTTGGGCAGATTAAAAATGAAGCGCAGTAAAATTGCACTACATGCTTTTCTGCAGTTTCTCCATTGTCTATTAAATTACAAAAGTAAAAAAAAAGCAGTTTTGCATTTTAAAAAGTTCCTGACCCTTTCCAAAATGCAGAGGCACAAAAATGCATTGATTTGAACGTGTTCCATAGGAATTCATGTTAAAAATAATGTCCTGTGATTCTGCAAAAAGCATGAAAAAAAAACGTATTGGTGTGACCCGAGCCTTAGGGGTGAGAAGAGCTTGTACTTAAAGTGGTTGTAAACCTGTTACAACCACTTTTACCTACAGGTAAGCCTAGATTAAGGCTTACCTGTAGGTGCTCGAAATATCTCCCAAACCTCCACGGTTTAGGAGATATTTACAAAAAAGGCAATCGCCGATGTCTACGGCGCATGTGCACTTTAAACTCCTTTAGAAACGGCGAGCGTGCCGTTTCTAAAGGAGATCGTGCCGTGACTGGCAGCTCCCGCGCGGATGCACGGGAGTGACGTAATCGCGGCTCCAGCCAATCACAGCGCTGGAGCCGCGATACCCGGAAGGAAGATGGACGCTTCGTGGAAGAGGGGACAGCGGTGACATCACAGGTTTCAGTTTCAGGTGAGTGACACATAATGGGCTACTAAGCAGTGCAGTATACTTCCTCTTTAACTGATTCCCCCCCCCCCCTTGCTCAGGTTGTGGTCCGTTCCACAGTGTCCTCACGTTCGAAGCAGGGCTATGGCGAGAAGATGCTATGTGGACCAGTCTAGGAGGATGGAGGATCAGGTAGGTAAATCTTGTCTAGGGGACATCAAACAATTAACCCTTTCAGTGTGGATGCAGCCCCCACCGCATAGGACAATTTGTAAAGCTTCCTGGAATTGGGCTTTCTAATAACTAAATCAAAATAACTGGCCATTGTGCTACCTCTGATTTATATATCATGGAACGTTTCTGTTTTTAGAATTTGATACTGGTTGAGTCACATCAAAAATCATCTGTAAAGCCACATAATAAGTTATACTCATCATACCCCCTCCGAAATGGTCCAATAATGCCTTCATCTGCTTTGCTCTCTAGCAGGACAGAGCCATCCTTGTGGTTACAAATGTCTGACACAGCCCAGCCTCTAAACTCACAATGTTTCAATGCACAGACTGATCACTGGGGAAATGTTTCCTGCAGAAGACTGATGACGTATCAGCCTAGACAAGTCACTTTGCTAAAGCTCAAGGAGTGCTTTTTATTAATAAAAGTAATAAAGGCAAAACTTTTTTCAGTTTTAGAGAGATTAGAACCCCTGTCAGGTTTTTACTGCTGTCTGTGCCCCCATTGGAGAGATTCACCCTCCCTGTGTGTCCCTTTACTATGATCACTGACAGTGATAGCTCAACATTTGAGATTTTCTTTCACCAAAACTAGAATAAATGGGAAATCTTCCAATGGGGACACTAGTTCTGGTGACAACCAGAGATTCTCTCACTTTGGAGGAATTTTTCTCTCACTTCTTGTTTTGGCTATGGGACAAGACTTAAAGGGGACCCCCCCCCCCCCCCAAAGGACACAGGGCAAACAAAAAACTGGCAGGGGTTATAATCCTCCCTTGTGCTATTCAAAACAAAAGAAATATATATTTTGCCTTATGGCCTCATCCACACAGGATGTTTTGCTAACTCTCCTAGACTCCTTTCCTCCTGGCAGTGTTTTGGCAGAAAAAAAGCCTGATGGTTATAAACGCGTGTAACACGTTTACGCACGTCAAGCGTTAATACATTTTTTTGGTCGGGATAATCATTTTTTATTATTTTATTTCTTATTATTTAAATGCAGCTAGCACTTAGGTACATCAAGTGTTTTTTTTCTGCCACTCCTGGATGCACGGGCTGTGTAGGGATTTCTTTCCTGCCTCAACTCCTCTAAAAGCCTGTGTGCATGGACACATCGACTAACATGTAGGGGAGTTTAGAGGCAGGAAAAAAAGAAAAAATGCCAGACACTCCTAGGAGCTGCAGAAATAATGTGAGGCCTGTATGTAGCTTCAGTGATATCTAGAAATACATCCTAGTCCCTACATATGGTCCCCTCCATTAAAGTGGGAATAAACTCGTGTTGTATGATTTCTATCTATAGTTAAGCCCTATAATAAGGTTTACCTATAGGTACAGTAAATATCTCCTACACGTGCACCGTTTTAGAGATCTGTACTTTAGATGCAGCCGGTGTTGCATGCAGATGCCTTCAGATGTGACAACCTCCAGCTGGAGTGCCTTAATTTTCAGATAAGTCTGTCATAATGTGCTAGTATGCGACGCACTGTTCGGTGCCTATTTATTTTTTGCGGTTTAATACCTCTTTAACCACTTCAGCTCCGGAAGGATTTACCCACTTCCTGACCAGGCCATTTTTTTGGAATACGGCACTGCGTCGATTTAACTGACAATTGCGCGGTCATGCCACGCTATACCCATATAAAATGTATGTCCTTTTTTTCCCCACAAATAGAGCTTTCTTTTGGTGGTATTTGATCATCTCTGCGTTTTTTATTTTTTGTGCTATAAACAAAAAAATAGCGACAATTTTGAAAAAAAAGAACCCACATTTTTTTACTTTCTGCTATAAAACATTTCCACAAAAAAATTAAAAAAAACAAAATTTAGTCATCAGTTTAGACGGATATGTATTCTGCTACATATTTTTGGTAAAAAAAAAATTTTAAAAATCACAATAAGCATACATTGATTGCTTTGTGCAAAAGTTATCGCATCTACAAAATAAGGAATACATTTATGGCATTTTTTTTACTAGTAATGGCAAGGATCAGTGATTTTTAGCGGGACTGCGACACTGCGGTGGACAGATCGAACACCTGACATTTTTTACACTTTTTGGTAATCAGTGCTAAAAATATGCACTGTTATTGTACTAATGATAATGGCAGGGAAGGGGTTAACAAAGGCGATGAATGGGGTTAAATGTGTTCCCTCACTGTGTGTTCTAACTGTATGGGGGACTGTGTGACCGGAGAAACACACAGATCCGTCTTCCTGCATAGCAGAAAGACAGGATCTCTATGATCTCCCCTGTCAGAACGGAGATCTGCCTTGTCTCCCCTGCTGGTCAATGGGAGTGCGCGTGCCCACAATATTGAGTTCATTATTATATTATTATTATACAGGATTTATATAGTGCCAACAGTTTACGCATCGCTTTACAATATAAAAAGGAGACAATACAGTTATAATACAATAAAATACAAGAGGATTAAGAGGGCCCTGCTCATAAGAGCTTACAATCTAATAATTCATGAGCCGGCGTACACCTACGGTGATTTTCGGGAACGAGCCAACCTGCCACAATATGAAGGCGGCTGGTCAGCAAGCGGTTAAACAATGGAGAAGGTATCTAGGGTGTATAAACAACATTTATGCTTCTTGGATCCTTTTTCCCTATGTTTAGATGTTTTTGGTGTAGCACTGAGGAGCTGCTGATAATTGATTGGGCCTGCACTCTGCCTCTCAACCCCAGAAAATGGACTTGACTCCCTTGGCACAACTATGTGGTAATGTTAGTGTAAGACTCAATGATAAAGAGCAATACAGTAATAACACAATATACTGTATATTTACCGTCACCCTGGTATCCGTCACTCCACCTGCTGTAGTAATAGATAGAGCCTCACACAAATTGTAAATTAACCACATAAACAGTTTACTAGAAGAACTTGTTCAACACATTAGACACAGCGGTAATTCCAATATAGTAGAGTAAAAGCAATAACAATCAAGGTGTATTTGAAAACCAAAATTCAATGGTCACTTGAGAAGTATATGCAGACAGGTAAAAAGTGGGACCTGTACTCAATATGATAGATGCCTTACATTGAGCACATTACCACTCCCTCCTCAGAGCATACACACATTAAATTGGCAATGCAATGTCATATGCTCAAGGGCTCCCCCTAGGTTGTACTGCAGTTCTCAGAGTGAATAACAAGGTAAGAACGCTTTATAGTGAAGTCTCGTCTTCTTCCTCTTCAGCTAGCTTATTATACTGCAGTATTTGTAATCCAGGGAACAAGTAAGTAGCGAATTATAATAAAGAAGATGTGTGTGAAACTGTGTGCTTAGTTATATAAAGCACCTGTAGGACTTCTTCTTTACTGAAGGATGCAACTCAACCTTAACTTTATAATACAGAGAAGACGAACTCTGAGGTTTCACTGTACACAGTCTATGAATAAGTGAAATTGCTTCTGTGGTACTACAGGTCTCACCAGCCGTCTGGAACCTATTTACATAGCAACAAGGTATTATATCAATCTGGGCAAGTGCCCGCTCACCACATAAGGCCCAGATGCTTGTACTGCTCTGCTTCTGATATCTCTGTCCTGCTTCAAGCTGGCACCGTCACACCGCACCACTCCTTCTGATGGCTGGTGACTGTAATGCAGGAGACTTTCGGGTTATCCTGAGCCCTCCAATCCATCCACATACTGATCCAGCACACTGTGTTCCGGAATAGGAGCCACACGATTCCGCTCCGCGCCACACAGGCCGCAGTCTTCCAATCGTACACCCACAGCTCCCTGCAGGCAGGTTTTAATGGCGTCCCAGGAAGAAGAGGCCGAAGCATGCCCGCGCTATGCCTTTTATTTGCCTACCCAGTGTCAGAAACCATGAACCAGACCGAGACAGAAGTAGAGTAAAATCACACTTGTTTATTAAAAAGGTAAATAGAGTAAGAGTAGTCAAAGCATAGCCAGAGTCCAGTAACCAGATCGAGTAGTCAGCCAAGCCAGAGTTTAGTAACCAGATCAGGTAATCAGTCAAGCCAGAGTTCAGTAACCAGATCGTGTAATCAGCCAGGCCAGAAGTCAGGGATCCAAGTAAAGGAACAGCAAGCAGGATAAGGAGCGAGAATGGATGTCAGCAAAGCCAGTCTTTACACAGGAACGCAGGAGATGGTTTCTTGTGATGTGACAAAGGCGAAGGCAGAGATCAAGTGAGCTGGACGGCTTTAAGTAGGCAGGACTGACGAGCAGAATCAACAACAGCTGGGTAACTGGGGAGGGAGATGGGAGCTGGCAATTAGCCTACAGCTGAGCGGCCAGCTCAGAGAAGGAAGGGCTGAGCCCAGCTCTGACAGTACCCCCTCCTCATTGACCCCTTCCTCTCGGAGGACCACCGGGCTTGAGGAGAAAACATCTATGGAAATCACGGAGGAGGTTAGGGGCATGTATGTCCGAGGATGAGACCCAAGAGCGTTCCTCCGGACCGTACCCCTTCCAATGCACAAGGTACTGTATGCGCCCACGGAACCTACGGGAGTGTCAGGTCACCTTGAGGCTAGGTGACAGATGCACACCGTAGGGATCAGGAGTGCACCGCAAGGTAGTGGACACTACGGCTGACTGCTGCGGAAGGGAGTCAGGGTGGTAAGGAAGCCAGGGCTGCTGGAACACCAGCATGGATCCCACTGGGGTTTGAGCGTAAGATTCCCTGGGTTGCAGAGTCTAAGAGCCAGCAGGTGTTCACCAGAGCCTCTAGTGGTGAGGATGGACTGGGCTGCAACTGGCTCCAGGTCGCGACCCCCAGGGTCCCTCAGCTCACACCCACAGTAGGAAACAGGAGGATAGGGATAGTAAGGGAATAAGCGAAGGTCGGGGCCACAAGCAGACAAGGACAACAGAGTTCACGCCAAGGTTTAGGGTCACAGGCAAACAGGGATAGTCGGGGACACGCCAAAGGTCAGGGTCACAAGCAGACAGGAATAGTCGAGAACAGGCCAAAATCGGTAACTGGAATCAGACGCAGGAAACACTGCAAGTACACACGAAAGCTAACACACAATGGTTGATCAGCACTGCTGGCTTGCAGTGCACAGGTTAATATAGGGTTCCCTGATAGGGCCTGGGGTGGGGCCATGCTTAGAGGAGAGGTTATAAAACCAGTCAGGTGAGAGTCAGCTGGTCTTTAGAGATGAACACATGGAGATAGGTAAGCTGACAGACAAAACTCTATTGCATAACCATGACAGTAACCCCCTCTTATGAGGCCTCCCCCTCCCCCACCTGGGCCCTGGCTTAAAGGGGAAACTCCAGATGAAACCTCCTCAACAGACGAGGCACAAAGATCTCAGATGCAGTGATCCAAGACCTCTCCTCAGGACCAAACCCTTCCCAATGTACGAGGTACTGAAGAATGCCTCTACGGCACCGGGAATCGAGAACTTGACTAACCTCGTACTTAAGCTTATCCTCAGAGACCGAAACCGAGGTAGGGAGAGGACGAGAGAACTTATGGAGGGCTAAAGGCTTCTTAGGAATGGGTAAAGGCATAAGAAGACCATCAGGAGTCTGAGCAGGGTCCCCCAGACCCTTAAAGATGAGCTGGACATCCAGCACAGGATCATCAGACTGGGCAGAAGTCAGTGGATCCCTGAGATCAGGTTGGTTAGAAAGTGATGTGTCACAGAAGTCAAGCTGGATAGCTTCACTGGGCATAGGCTGAACTGGTGCAGAGGCAGAATCGCATCACAGGGTGTAGCGACTATGGAACTGGTAGATGAATCAGCCTGGGTATGCGTCCAAGGGGGTACAGAAACAGGCAAAGGTAAATGACCATGCAAACTGGAGTAAATGATCGGCTCAAGTTCACAGGTGGGCTCCTCATCCAGAGTGCCACATGACCCAGAGAGTGCCTCAGCCCGACTATTGCAGGAGACATTCCAGAAAATGCTATATGCAGCGGGAAGAGCAGAAGATACTGGGATGGTGGCAACAGGAAGTTTCTCTTTTGAGGTAACCTTGAGTAGGCAGGAAGAGGAACAGGAGGAACCCCAAGCCAGGATCCGTCCAGCAGTCCAATCAATGTGTGGAGAATGGAACTGTAACCAAGGAAGACCTAATATGATAGGAGATGAAGCCTTAGGTAAGACAAGGAAGGATATCCACTCCTGGTGGAGTGTCCCTACCGACATCTTAACAGGGAGGGTCTGGAAGCAGATAGGACCCCCTGGGAGAACAGTGCCATCAATCGCTAAGACCACCAATGGTGTTCAAAGGGGCAAAAGGGTAAGTCTTATGGAAGATGCAGTTTCCCAATCCATGAAATTGCCATCCGATCCGGAATCCAGATGTGCCGAGACCGAACGAGAGGAAGCGCCGACATGAAGGAGCACAGAAAGAAGAAGACAAGAAGGTGAAGGTGATACTTCATGGTCTAATACTCCACCTTCCAGATGTATTAGCCCCGATCGTTTTTCCGGATGAAGAGAACAAGTGTCACAAAAATGACCTTTGGCCCCACAATAGAGGCACAGGCCCAGAGGTCTGCGCCTAGCGCGTTCTTCAGGAGACAACTTGGTCCAGCCCAGCTGCATAGGTTCCTCAGCGGGCAGGGGGTGCTCTTCGGATCGAAGAGAAGGGACTGGGAGCTAAGGCTACCTAAGGAATGGGGAATGCTGGCGTCTTTTTTCCAGGGCCCTCTCCTGAAAGCGAATATCAATCTGGTTACACAAGGTGATAACACCGTCCAGATCAGCAGGAAGGGATCTTCCTGCTAATTCATCCTTCACTCTATCAGAGAGGCCATGTAAAAAGGTTGAAACTAGGGCCTCATTATTCCAGCTCAATTCAGCTGTGTGGATACGGAACTGAAGAGCATACTGTCCCACAGAAGCGGACTCTTGACGAAGACGTAAAAGAGCGCTAGCCGCTGAGGAGACACGACCCGGTTCCTCGAAGATATTCCGAAAAAGTTTCAAGAAATCAGACAGGCTAGAAACCACTGGATCATTCAGTTCCTATGGATGGGCAGCCCATGCTAGCGCCTCGCCAGACAGGAGGGATATAATATAGGCTACTTTCGCCCGATCGGACAGGAAGTTTTGGGGCTGAAGCTCAAAATGAATTGTGCACTGGCTAAGGAATCCCCTGCAAGCCTTGGAGTCCCCAGAGAAATAGGCCGGAGCTGGCAGTTGTAATGAATGTGTGGCTGCGACTGGTGCAGCAGCAGATAGCGGTTGAGGTTGTTGAAACGGGGGTCCTAATGAGGCCTGAACCTGTTCAAAACGGGATGCCAAATCCTGAAGGAATCGCATCACTTGGGTCTGATGCGATTCCTGGGTCTCTAGTCTGCAAACTAAGCCCTGCAACAGATCATCTGCGGGTAGCGGCACATCAGCCGGATCCATGGCTGATCAAACTGTCAGGTCACCTTGAGGCTAGGTGACAGATGCACACCGTAGGGATCAGGAGTGCACCGCAAGGTAGTGGACCCTATGGCTGACTGCTGCGGATGGCAGTCAGGGTGGTAAGGAAGGCAGGGCCGCTGGAACACCAGCACAGATCCCACCGGGGTTAGAGCGTAAGATTCCCTGGGGCGCAGAGTCTAAGAGCCAGCAGGTGTTCACCAGAGCCTCTAGTGGTGAGGATGGACTGGGCTGCAACTGGCTCCAGGTCGCGACCCCCAGGGTCCCCCAGTTCACACCCACAGTAGGAAACAGGAGGATAGGGATAGTAAGGGAATAAGCCAAGGTCGGGGCCACAAGCAGACAAGGACAAGAGAGTTCACGCCAAGGTTCAGGGTCACAGGCAAACAGGGATAGTCGGGGATACGCCAAAGGTCAGAGTCACGAGCAGACAGGAATAGTTGAGAACAGGCCAAAGTCGGTAACTGGAATCAGACGCAGGAAACACAACAAGTACACACGAAAGCTAACACACAATGGTTGATCAGCACTGCTGGCTTGCAGTGCACAGGTTAATATAGGGTTCCCTGATAGGGCCTGGGGTGGGGCCATGCTTAGAGGAGAGGTTATAAAACCAGTCAGGTGAGAGTCAGCCGGTCTTTAGAGATGAACACATGGAGACAGGTAAGCTGACAGACAAAACTCTATTGCATAACCATGACAGGGAGTCAACAATGGATTGTACTTTATACTCCTCATGGTTCTCAACCTGTATAGGGTGAGGACGTGGCACCAAGGTGGTAAAGCGGTTGCAGACCAAAGGTTTCAATAAGGAGACATGAAACACATTTGAGATGTGCATACTAGGAGGAAGGTTCAATGCGTAAGCCACTGGGTTATTCCTGCGAAGGATACGGAAAGGCCCAATAAACCGAGGTGCGAACTTCAGTGAGGGAACACGAAGTCGGAGGTTGCGAGATGACAGCCAGACTCTGTCCCCAACCTGGTAGGAAGGCACAGGCAGACGTCTGTGGTCAGCATGGAGTCTGTACCTATCATTAGCATGACGCAAAGCCTCCTGGACTTGTGCCCAAGTGGAAGGAAGACCACGGAGATACTCCTCTAACGCAGGAATACTCTGCGGAACGAATGAGTCAGGCAACATGGAAGGTTGGAAACCATAAATTCGCCATAAACGGAGACAATCGGAAAGCGGAATTCAAGGCACTGTTGTGAGCAAACTCTGCCCATGGTAATAGGTCTGACCAGTTGTTGTGATGGTCAGAAATATAGCAACGTAGGAATTGCTCCAAGGACTGATTGGCTCGTTCTGCGGCCCCATTAGACTGTGGGTGATACGCAGAGGAGAAAGCAAGCTGAATTCCGAACTGTGCACAAAAGGCTCGCCAGAACCGGGACACAAACTTACTACCCCTGTCCGAGACAATCACCTTGGGTAGCCCATGTAATCGAAAGATCTCCCAAGCAAAAATGGAAGCCAGTTCCGTAGAAGTGGGCAACTTCTTAAGTGGAATACAATGACACATCTTTGAGAACCGGTCAACCACCATAAGGATAACTGTGTTGCCTTGGGAGTTGGGGAACTCGACAATGAAATCCATAGACAGGCGGGTCCAGGGCCTCTCTCCATTGGGTATGGGTCGTAGGAGGCCCACTGGAGGGTGTTGTGGAGTCTTACTCTGAGCACACACGGAACAGGCAGCTACGAAGGCAGTTACATCAGCACATAGACTAGGCCACCAGAATTGTTGGGAAATGGCCCAAACGAGTTGATTCATACCAGGGTGGCCAGCTGCCTTGGGAGAATGGTAAGTCTGGAGCACAGCAGTATGGAGACACTCTGGGACAAAGCAGCGGTCACAAGGTTTCTCGGGAGGAGCATCGACCTGAGCAGCAAGAATTTTGTCACCCAAAAGAGAAGACTAGTGCGAATCGTAGCCAGAATATGATCAGGAGGAATCATAGGAACCGGAATCGACTCCAACTTGGAAGTGGAGGAAAATTGTTGTGACAAGGAGTCAGCCCTTACATTCTTAGTACCGGGTAAGAATGAGACAATGTAATTGAAACTTGACAGGAAAAGAGCCCATCACGCCCTAGAAGCATTAAACACCCCGAA
This sequence comes from Aquarana catesbeiana, assembly GCF_042186555.1. Lineage (NCBI taxonomy): Eukaryota > Metazoa > Chordata > Amphibia > Anura > Ranidae > Aquarana > Aquarana catesbeiana. The sequence continues at coordinate 216,825,553 of NC_133332.1, forward strand.
ACGCGTCGGGCTTGAAAAGAGGTTTCCTTTCACCATTGCTTATTGCTTGACTGTTTCATGTATTTACCTATTAGTACTGCTTTGTTACCGATTATATCCACTTTGTTTTTAATATTTGTATTTTCCTAATTGAATAAAACATACACCTTTTTATGATGTATTATAGCTTCTATTTCTAATTTTTTCTATCATGCAAGTGCCGGAAAAGTCCACCTAGGGGAACCCTTTTCTTGTGCCCTTCTGGGAGAGAGGTGTTTAGCCTCAGACAAGAATGTGAGATTCTTATGGTCAGTAAGAATGAGAATAGGCACAGTGGTACCTTCGAGGAGATGTCTCCATTCTTTCAGGGCTAAAATGATTGACAACAGCTCTCTGTCACCAGTCTTGTAATTGCACTCGGCAGGTAACAATTTCTTGCAAAAGTAGCCACAAGGATGCATAGAGCTCTCAGAGGTAGGACGTTGAGATAGATGGGCGCCAACACCAGTCTCAGAAGCATCAACCTCAAGGATAAAAGGTAATGTAGGAACAGGATGTGCCAACACAGGAGCAGAAACAAAGGCAGCCTTGAGACTTTCAAAGGCCTTAATGGACTCCGGAGACCAACTCTGTGGGTTACCGTTCTTTCTGGTCATATCGGTGAGGGGCTTGACCAGAGACAAGAAGTTACGAATAAACTTCCGATAATAGTTGGCAAAACCCAGGAAATGCTGCAGAGGACGTAACCCCATGGGTCGAGGCCACTGTAAGACTGCCAAAAATTTCTCTGGGTCCATCAAAAAACCAGCAGTGGAAATGACATTGCCCAAGAATTTAACCTGTTCCGATGGAACTCACACTTCTACAGTTTACAATAGAGATTGTTCTCTCTTAATTTCTGAAGCACACGACAGACATCTGTGTGGTGGCTCCCAGGGACTTGGAAAATATGAGGATATCATCGAGATAAACCACCACCACACATAACTGCAGCAAATCTCGGAGGACATCGTTAATAAATTCAAGGAAAACGAGATACTCATAATGGCCTGTTCTGGTATTAAACGCAGTCTTTCACTCGTCTCCCTCCTTAATCCTCATGAGATTGTAAGCCCCTCTCAGATCAAGCTTAGTGAAAACTGTTGCTCCATTGAGGCAGTCAAATAACTCTGTAATCAACGGGATTGGGTAGGCATTCTTAATCGTGAAACAATTGAGACCCCTATAATCCATACAAGGTCTCAGTTCACCGCTCTTCTTCTTCATAAAAAAGAAACCAGCACCAGCAGGAGACAAGGATTTGCGGATGAAACCCCGAGAAAGTGCGTCTGCAACATACTCCTCCATGGCTTTATCCTCCAAGACCGACAAAGGGTAAACCCGGCCATGAGGGGGAGTGGCACCAGGTTGAAGGTCAATTGTGCAATCATACGGCCGGTGTGGAGGCAAACTACCGGCTTGACCTTTGTCAAAGACATCGCTAAAATCACAGTACTCCTCTGGCAGGGAGGAGAGTGAAGAGGTGCACAGGACCTTGGCTACCTTCTGGAAGCATGTTTCAATGCATTGTGGTGACCAGGAGAGAACCTCAGCACGGAGCCAATCAAAAGAGGGGTTGTGCCTCTGTAACCAAGGATAACCAATAACCAGCAGAAACTTAGGAGAGGAAATCACTTGGAATTGGATTATCTCATGGTGATGAGCCCCTACGGCCATGGACAACGGATCCGTCTCAAGAGTCACATGGACAGGTTGTAGAGGTCTCCTGTCAAGAGTCTCAATGGCAAGTGGAGTGTCACACAGATGCAGTGGAATCGAGTGCTTTGATGCAGCATCAATGAACAGGCCTGCAGCCCCAGAGTCGATTAGAGCCTGTATCTCGATAGACGACTTAGCCCAAGAAAGGGTGACTGAAACCAGGGGCTAATCCTTCTGGATAACTGGGAACGACACAACACCACCTAAGGTCTGTTCATGACAGGACCTCAAGGTTTGGGTGTTCCCAGGACGGGTAGGACAAGACTTCAAAAAGTGACCTGCCTGGCCACAATCTCTCCCTCCTCCTAAAGCAGTGTTTCTCAACCTTGGGGTCAGGACCCCCTCGGGGGTCAAATGACAATTTGCCAGGGGTCACTGAATCCTGGGCTATTCCTGAAGCACGCACTGCTCTCCCAGGCCTTTTTTCGTGGCCACCCAGCTGAGCTGTTCCTGGAGCCCACCGCCACCCACTCAGCCTCTTCGCAGCCGCCCATTCAGTTCACAGCATGGCTGGAGGGCAGAGACTAGAGGTCAGCTGACTGGTGAGGAATGAAGTGGGTGGGGCTGGAGGAGACCCTATTTCCTGATTTCGGCATCGTTGTCACTGCTGCTAAACACCAAAGTGAAGCCGGAGTCACAGTGAGTAACACTACCTGTGATTATAGTTCCCATTAAAAGTCCCCACTACAGTTCTCAGATCAGCAGATGACTTTGATCAAGAGCACCTAAGTTGGCTCATCAGAACTCCCCCCCAGCACTGCCACTCATCCCAACTCCCTTCCAGCACTGCAACTCATCCCATCCCCCCCCCCCCCCCACCAAGGAGTAAGAGAAGGAATAAAAATAGAGAATACATGGAAGGGAGAGGAAAAGGAACAAAGAAAAAGGGAGAGAGGAAAAAAGGGGAAGAAACAAAGAAAAAGGGAGAGAAAGAATAAGAGAACAAGAAAGATGGCTAGAGAGGGAAGGGGGACAAGAAATTAGCATAGAGAGATATAAAAAGGGAAAGAAAGGAAAACAAAGAGAAAGATGTAATGTACCAGAAAGGGTTTTAATACTATAAGAGTGAAAGGGACTCGGAGCGCTAAATGTCTGTGGGTTAGGGGCGCAAATTACTTGTCTTGCTTTAGGTGCTGACAACCCACGCTACGAAAATAATTTTACTGTTAGGGGTCCCCACAACTTGGGAAATTTTATCAAGGGGTCACGGCACTAGTAAGTTGAGAACCACTGTCCTAAAGGATCTCTCATCCGCAGAGAGACGCGCAAAGCCCAAATGCATGGGTTCATCTTCACTGACCAACTTGGTACCAGGAGGCATGGGAGGTGAGGGAGGCACGGGTGGGACTGCAAAGCTCGGAGGCAAAAGTACAGGAGGCTTCCGCAAGTGCTCCTTAAAAGAAAGTCTTTCTCTGAGTCTGGAGTCAATGAGGATGGCAAACGAGATCAAGCTCTCCAGCTCAGTGGGTGTATCTCGGGCTGCTATCTCATCCTTGATGGAATCTGAGAGACCATGAGAAAAAGCAGCCACAAGGGCCTCATTGTTCCACGCAACCTCTGCTGCCAGAGTACGGAACTCAATGGCGTAGTCAGCAACAGTTCTCGTACTCTGTTTGATGGACATGAGGCACTTGGCAGCAGAAGCGGAGCGTGCGGGAACGTCAAATACTCTTTAAAAGTAGGCCACAAACTCAGGGTAATTCAAGACAACAGGTTTTTGCGTCTCCCATAGAGGGTTAGCCCAGGCCAAGGCTCTCAGAAAGCAAAGATATCACGAACCCTACTTTGCTTCTGACCGTGGGAAACGCTGGGGCAGCATCTCAAAGTATATCTCAACTTGGTTGAGAAACCCTCTGCATTGAATTGGATCGCCCCCAAATTGCTGGGGAAGCGGAGCGGAACCAGACATACCTCTTATCGAGGTAATACTCAAGGCGGGTGCCTGCACAGAGACTGGCGCAGCAGCAGATGCAATTTTAAATTAGCTCCAAATGCACCTGGATGCCTTTCTTTTAATTACCATGTGCATGTGGCCTTAGGGCTTGTTCACATGAGCATCCCTGTGTTGGTAAACATGGGCCTGCACAGGCATGGATTAAATCGCCCCGTGTGAACGAGGCCTTGGCTTACTAAAGTCATGGAGAGAAATGATCCTGTCGGGTTATATGTAAACTGCACCACTAGAGGGCAATGGAGAACCATTTATACCATGTACTTGTGAGCCGCTAGTACAAGGGTCACTTGAAACACACCGCATACACTGGGGGGGGGGGGGGTACTGTAATATTTCAAATGGATACATTAGTTATGGTTTTAATGTAGTCTGCCTCCAAACTGTATCACTTTAAAGGAATTCCAGGCCAAATTAGAAAACTAGGTGAGCTTCTAGTGGTTATCAGCAAATACTGCAACTTTGCTAAAATTAGAAAGATCATTTGATTATCTTCATCTGAGTTCCCTGTAATCCACGGTGCAAGAATCCAGAGACCTACAGGCACAACTAGTAAATCTGGGAGGGGTTTCTCCTAATTGGCCCCGCCCTTTCCTCTTCTGTACATGTTATGTTGGACAGGCCAACTTGGATCACGTATATACCTGTACAGAGTGAAAGGGAGCATGACAAGGCAAAACTGGAAGGTCACATAGTTTTAGGGCTGACATTGAATTTATATGTCACTTTAAGAGGAAAGGACATGGCCAATTTAATACTATTTAAATATGGGTGAAACGCGTTTGAGTGGCAGGTCTCTCAGGAGAGAAAAAAAAACTTGATCTGTTCCTATTACAAACTCAAAAATAAAAAGATTTTCCCAATACCTGGTCCTGGGTTGTTTCCTTGGGGGGGGGGCTATTTAAACCGAGCAGGTAGCCCATTGGGTTTAGCTAAGGAAGATGGAGGATGGAGGTTGACTAGCCTTGCAGGAAATGTCATTCTTGAATGTGTGCGCTATAATATGTTTTGCACTGGGAAGACAGGTCGCAATACTCCAATAAGCCTTGGCTATTAGCAGGGTATGGAGTGGGCAAACAGAAGAGGTGCTGGAAGAGTTGAAGCCTGGCCATTGGCAGGCAAGTGGCGTAATGGCCAGATAGGGCCACCCACTAATAGCTGGGCTATCTGCCCAAAGTATGGCGTGAGCAGCCTACCTGGTCCGGTTTGATCGTGGAAGCAGGATTGAATTGCAGATCTGTGTTCATGCCGTGTGCGGTGATGTATACTTTCATATTACATATTCCATGGCAGCAGTTTGTGTGTTTTTTTTCTGTTTGTCTGTTTTCTTCCCTGTCTCTAATGTCTTCCAGTCTATGGCAGCTGGAGCGCACTGGCGTTCCAAGCCGCTGCTTTCTCTTCTGGCCGGGTGTCCCAGGGTTACTACTTCCCAGGGGCTCAGCGCATGCATTGGCGTCATTTCAGTGGAGAAATTCAATCAGCGGTCAGTACTGTTGATATTGGGATTTCTCTGTGGACAGCTTGCAGCGGTTTCGCTAAGACCCCTTTCACACTGAAGGCGCTTTTCAGGTGTTTTAGCTCTAAAAATAGCGCATGAAGAGCGCCTCTCATGCCTCCCCAGTGTGAAAGCCGAGTGCTTTCACACTGGGGTGTTGCGTTTCTAGGACCAAAAAAAAAGTCCTGCAAGTAGCTTCTTTGGGGCGGTGCGGGAGCAGTGTATACACTGCTCCTAAACTGCCCCTGCCATTGAAATCAATCGGCAGCGCTTCAGCAGTGGTGCTTTGCGAGCGCTTTTAACCCCTTGTTAACCCCTTCTTTGGGGTTAAAAGTGCCCCGCTCCCACCCGCACAGTGCCGGTAAAGTGCCTCTTTACCGCTAACGTGGCCCCCGCCCCAGTGTGAAAGGGCTCTAAATGCTGTGTGCAATCATCACAACAGGTTGTCTGTCTGTGCAGTTTCATACTGGATGTATCACTGCCCCCTCTTGTGGCCAGCACTTGTGTAACAGGTATGAGAGGGTGGGTTTAACCCTTTCCTTTCCTTGCTGACCTGGATACTTTTTTTTTTTTTACCATTTCCTTTCTATCCTATTTTGCTTTTTTTTTTTGAGTCCCTCTAGGTCATATTGACAATATACGGCACGAGATGATAAAGACCTCATTAGGTCACAACATTCCTCTTCCATATGTATGTGGCTTAGGTCACCGTCCAGGTCCAGCCTTCATAGTAGAAGCTATGAATCCTCCTTTACGCACGAACCGCTATGTCAGTCGCTCCAAGGAGGGGGCCTGCTGGGGATGCGGGACTCTGGTCCAAGAGGGCAAGTCTGTGTGAGCTATGCTAAGCCCAGGCGGTTGGAAAAGGGGATGGTAATTTCCAGCAAATGGAATCTCTGGTGAGGCACGTGGTGCAAGAATCCCTTAAAGAGTAGAATACAAGCCACACGCAAAGTTCAACAGCCATTGCGGCGTGTTCTCCCACTAGGATGACCAGGAAGAACTGGAACTGTCCAAACAAGCCATCCATCTATGAAGACCTCAGACAGTGAGGCAGAGGGAGATGAGTCTCTTTATCCTTGTAACCCTTGGGTGCATTTACCTGCATAGAACCTGTAAAGTCTCCTGCAAAGCAAGAGGAAGTTCTGTAAGCACCTTGGGCTCCGTTTCCTCTAGTGCGACTTGTCATGCGACTTTGGTCACATGACGAGTCACAGCCCATTGATTTCAATGGCACCTGTTCCAATCTATGCGACTTAAAGTTGCAGCGACTCTGGAAAGGTTCCTGCACTACTTTGGTGCGACTTTTGATGCAGCTTTGATCCAGAGACTGTAAAGTTGGTTCGGGGCTGCACTCAGAATCGTATCAAGGTCGCACTCTAAATTGTGCTACTTTGGGGTCGCAATAGTGGAGATGTAGCCTTAGAGAGAGTGTTCTATTTTTCCCCAATCCTAGCGGAACAAGGGGACATCATTTTGGATGAGTGGAGCAAGGTCGCGAGATATACCTCCCTTCTGAGCAAACATGTTGCTTTTCCTTGGAAGATGCAGTAAATAGTCCGAAAGTTGGCCTGGGCTTTTGTGGCCATGTTAAAAAAGGATGAAAATGTGGATGGAGAATGTGGATGCAGTATTCAAGAGCATTTTCAGAAACTCTGTAGTTTCAGAACCGGAGCTGGTGTCGGTTTCCATGGTGAGGCTCCAATTGACATCATCATCATCATCATCATCCGTAAAGTGGCCCGGGTTATGCTCTCGTCAGTTACGGAAAGTGAGTGCTATGGCTGGGCCCTGGGCTTGCTGATCCTGCCTCTAATAGGCGTAATGTAGCATTCCCTTTGAGGGAGCTTCATCTTTTGGCAAGCTGGATAGCACCGCAACCCGGGCCACAGTTGGCAAGTTGGGGTCCTGCCTCAGGACCAGCGCCTGATAGGTCAGAAGACGACAGTCTAGAGAACAAAATTCAGAGCGTGCGAGGGTCGCACGTTTTTACAGGCCAGGTCGGGTTTTTGGAAGAACTGGTGAGGAGACCAGATATCCCCTCAGAAGTATGCTAAAAGCTTGAACTCGGGTATCCAAGAAGCTACTGAGTTTGGGCCTCAGACTATTGGGACATCAAAGTGGTCTTTTCGGGACATACATGGTCCATTAGAAGTCCTCCTCATCTTGGATTCATTTCAATGGATTTTACCTCACTCTGAGATAAAGGAAGCATATACTCATGCTTTACGTAAGTCACTGGTGTCGCAAATTGCTGCCGTGCCAGTCTCTGAATACGAGAGATTTCAGGGCAGGTACTCGCCCCTCTTTATGGTCATGAAGAGGAACAGCTTGTGAAGGCCGGTTTGGACCTTGCGCACCTGAGACAATTTTCAGCAAAGGAGAAGTTCAAAGTGGAAACATTTTCCCTGATTTACAGGGGGTACAGCCAGGCAACTGCCTTGTTTCCAATAGACCTAAGATGCTTACTTTCAATGTGCCCATTGTAGAAGACTTCCACAAGTTCCTTCAGTTTGCTGTAGGTCAATACCATCTCCAGCTCCAGCTCAGGGTCTTATTGGTTGTTATAGTCTTTATCAAAACAAGGAGAATATGCCTGCATATTTACGTGGATGTCCTTCTCCTACTGTCCCAAAACAGAGGGCAGCTGCTGGAGCCCAGAGTTCAGGTCTTTTCAATGCTCCTCAAATTCAGCAGGCAGCTGAATCTGGAAAAGAGTCACCTGGAGCCCACTCCGTCGCCTGTGTGCCATGGGGCTCAGTTCAATATAATCAAGGGGACCGTTGCCTTGACTCTGGATCCTGATGTTCTGGAACAGAATACTCCTAGCCCTGTATTCTTCTCACCTGCGTGCCTTTTGGTGTTTAAAATGATTGGCACTATGGTGTCTACGGATCCGAGGGTCAAGTGGAAGCTGGAGAAGGCGCCCCTTCTGGAAGGGGTTTCTCCAGCAGTGGGAGCCAGGAAGCAGAATTAAGGTCATCTACATAATCTCAGTCATGAGAGCCAGTCCCCTGGTGGCTGCAATGGAGAAACTGGCTCATTTGTCATTCCATTGCCCCATTTCATGTTTTACAATCACGTCGGATGCTAGCAATACAGAATGGAGGGGCTTGCTGCCTGTCGGGGATAGCTCAAGGCAGGTGGGGCTGTCAATTTCACAGATTGTGTTGAACATTCTGAAACTATGGGTAGCCTTCTGCACCCTACAGGCTTTTCACCATATAAGAAGGGAGCGTCAATGCTCTTAGGTTAGTCAACACTACGGCGGTCTCCTACGTTAAAAGACAAAGGGGGACCCACAGCCTGTTCTCTATTACAGGAAGCGGAGCCAATTATGTCTTGGGCTCAGAAGAATTGAGCCTACATCTCAGCGGCTTATGTCCTCAGAGTCCAAAATAGTCTAGCAGACTTTCTTACCATAGTCCAATTAGACAACAATAAATGGTCTCTACATGTGGAGGAACTTTCGACCGCCAAGAACACAGTGACGTACAACACTACGATGAGCAGAGAAAACGAAGTTCAATGCTTCTGAGCATGCGTCGAATAGTTTCTGAGCATGCGTGATTTTTTGTGCGTCTGAACAGCATACAGACGAGTGTTTTTTCCAATAGGAATTTTTTCCGTCAAAAAATAAGGATCATGTTCTCTAAGTCTGTCTGAATTTTCGACGGTGGGGCATACACACAGTCGGAATATAAGACGAATAGCTCCCATCGGACTTTTTCTGTCGGAATGTCTGCCCGTGTGTACGCTGCATCAGAGATTGATTCACTGGTCATGAACTTTGCTTAACGTTCTTTCCAGTTCAAGCGGTGCTGTTACCTATGCTTGACTCAATTCCCAAGGGTGCATCAGTCTTTCATTGGAGCCAAGAAATTGTTCTGCCAACCTTTATGCCCCGTACACACGGTCGGATTTTCCGATGGACAATGTCCGATCGGAGCGTGTTGTCGGAAATTCCGACCGTGTGTGGGCGCCATCGGACATTTTCCATCGGATTTTCCGACACACAAAGTTGGACAGCAGGAGATAAAATTTTCCGACAACAAAATCGGATCGCGTCAATTCCGACCGTGTGTGGCCTGTTCCGACGCACAAAGTGCCACGCATGCTCAGAAGAAATTCCGACACGGGACAGCTCGTTCTGGTAAACGTAGCGTTCGGAATGGATACAGCACTTTCGTCACGCTGCAATGTTCAAAATGGTTTAATACAGCGCACTCTCTTCTTCTTTATAATGTGACAAGAATTAAGTAGTTTTGCTGCTCATATTCACACACTTCTCACAAACTTATTTCGTTACTATTTATCGGGATTCACTCAATATATTTTGATTTCTCACATCTGACAACAAAATTTTTTGGTTTTTTTGGACTTTAATGTAGATTCTTTTTTTGTGTTTCTCTTTTTTATTTTTTTTTTTTTTTTTGGTGATTTTGATTTGTACTCCCGAAAATGTTTGTGTGTGTTTTTGGTGACAAGTTCCCACAACACCATTGATATGTTGTTCTATTTAATCTGTATGAGATTGTTTGGTGTTGTTGTCCCTTGTTAATTTCACATTGTACTTTAGAAATGTACCTGAATCGTCACCAACAAACTGTCCTTTTTGGATGAAAACACACACAGGAGAGTAGAATTTACCCAAAAAAATTTTAGTAAGGGCTCACAACTAAACAAAGAGGGAGGCAACGCTGGAGAAACTGCAGAAGTGGGTGAAGCCTGGGACCCCCAGGGCAGACATCAATTATTTAAAAGCAAAATTGGTGGCCTGAGGAGTCCATATCATAAGGGAGGGCAGTCTGGTCCAGAAGTCCCAGAGATCCGGAAAGCAGCAGATGACATCTGTGTCCCCAGGCTGTGGTCATACGAGAGACTGCATCTTCTGTCAGACCAGACTGAACCCAGGGCAATCACTCTTTGGTCTTCCTTCCACGCTTCCTTACAGGCTTTGGCTGTGGTGGTCATCTTCTGTCAGACCAGACTGAACCCAGGGCAATCACTCTTTGGTCTTCCTTCCACGCTTCCTTACAGGCTTTGGCTGTGGTGGTGGAGTTGTGGCAGCAGGAGGAGGAGGAGGATCGTCCCTCTCAATGACATCCGTCTTGTGTGTCAGTTCCCCACTCTCCCCCTTACGAAGGACTTTATAAATCAGGTCCTCAGAGATCTTGCGTTGACCCTCCTGCATGCCCTGCAATTTTGTGGCAGCCATGCAGGCAAAGGCCTCTTCAGGACTGGGGAAGGCTCTGAGGGACGCAGAAGCCTCCTGGATCAGCCTGTACGCTGAATCCTGCACGGGACTCGGAGTGGCCTTCCTGGCTCGTTTATATGGCAGGCGGAGGGGAGGGACCTGAGACTCAGTCAGGCTGCGACTTGTCCCAGGCTTCTCTTGGCTGCCACTTAGCCCCGCCTCCTCCTGGCTGACACTAATCCCCGCCTCCTCCTGGCTGACACTAATAATCCCCGCCTCCTCCTGACTGCCACATTCCACAGCCTCCTCCTGGCTGAGGTCTTCCTGTGTATGAAAAAGGGACATAGTTTTAGTTTTTTATTCATCAATCACACACAATTTTCACCTCCTGACTGCTGCAAATTGAATGTTAACAAATATAACAGACTATCCTTCTGAGCCCAGCAGTTTTCATTCTTTTCCCAATTTTGGGTGCCCACTACTGTCTATTGATATGTAAAACACTTTCAATCAGCAATTAGTGATCACTAATAACATCTAGTAAACATAATTTCTTTATTGCCCAGAAATCTGTTGAAGAATGCTATACCTGACTCCAGCTGGGCTCCTCCACTTCTTCCTGGCTGGAAGGCCCAGGTTGGCCATCGGAAGCCTCAGCTGGGGTGGAAGGAAGAGTGGAAGGAAGAGTGGAGAGGGATTCCCTGACTTCAGTGTGGTCTGACAGAAATCGCAGTCTCTCATAGTACCACAGCCTGGGGACATAAATGTCATCTGCTGCAGCTCCGGACCTCTGGGAATCTGTGACCTTCTTGCGCTCCCTAAGATAAGTGCTCCTCAGGCCACCAATTTTAGCTTTCAAATAAGGGATGGTTGCTGTGGGGACCACCGGCTTCACCAACTCCAGCAGTTTCTCCAGCACTGCCTGCCTCTTCTGTTTGTGATTATAGTGGGGGTGTCTCACTTGCCACAGACAGGGCAGCTCCCTGTACTTTTCTATGAACAGGGGCAGGAAATTGTGGTAGTTGAACCCATCCATTTTCTCTGTAAGACACAACACAAGACAAAGCCTAATGTCAGGCCAAACTCCCCTAATCTTGTTACAATATAGGCTTCCATTTCTAAGCAGTATAGGCCCAAGTTTAGATCCTACCTTCGTTAGCACGATCGGCGTCTCCGATGCTCCTTCCTCCGCTCACAGATCGTACGTAAGACGCGCGCGTTACGATTTATACACACTGCGCATGCGTATAACTCCGCCCGCCCCTGACGTTCTTTCTAGTCTATTCCCCGCCCCTTTTCGTTCAGCGCAGTGGGGGAAGAGCACATGGCGGATAGACAGCAGGATCGTGCTAATTGTAGCAACGAGGAGGAGGAGGAGGAGGAAAGGCTGGAGCCTGAAACGTCCCGATCCAGAAGGAGATTAAAGGACTCAAATATGTCCTTTGGGGAGATGTTGGAGATGGTGGACATCCTGAAGAAGGCCAACTATGATGGAAAGTATGGGCCTTACCCCAACCCCAATGTCAGAAAGGCCAAGATCATGGCGAAAGTGGTCAGGAGTCTGCACCGGAAATTCGGGGTACGACGATCGAAAGATCAGCTCAGGAAGCGGTGGTCGGACCTGAAATTACGAGAACACGAGCAGTACAGAAAGATCCGGAGATTGCTGCAAAAAAGTAAGTAGTTGTGCTGTGTTCCTATTCTTTATGTTTATTACGTTCGTGCTGCTCCATGTGCTTTTAGGAACTGTTGTACAGTTTAAAATGGCAACTTTCATGTTCATGGGCACATTATTCGTTCGGATCACACATTGTTATTTCGGACGATAAAATACCATTGTTTAGGCCATATGCATTTGGCCACCATTTTGACGCCCTATACTTGTCTTCAAAGAATTGGGTTGTGTAGATGGCTTTGTTACTAGAATGAAATGCAAACTAGATTGTGTGTAAGGAGAGGACACTGAGCAGCTGTTTTCACATCTGGACACTGGAGCACTAGTGTGGGACACAAGAACACCATTTTTATTAGGGGGGCCACACAGGTGCCCCAGTGTATACTATAGGGGGGGCTACATCTGTGAAGCTTTTACCAAACAGGTAAAGTATTGCAGGTTGACAAAGGGCACTAAAAAAGCTACATCTTGGAACTCTGCTAAAATAGACAATTGTACCCCACTTCCAAGCAATGTTTCATCTTTATAGTTCTGACATTAAATATCTGTTTGCTAATTATACCATTTTTGTTTTACATAGGGGAGAAAAGACTCGGAGGACACCCCTCATCCGAGGAGGCCCCCCCCCTCTGGAAGAAGGGGAAATCCACCCAACACAAGCTGAGCAGGAGGAAGAAGACGTGGTGGAAGTAGTCACCACAACAGGTGAGTGTCTGCGACCACAGGCTCCGATAAGAGATGGATGGCGGCATATTTTTCAGACCTAATTTATTTTGGGTTTCCTCTCTTTTTAGGTGATCGTGAGGTTGTGGATCCAGATCCTTTCACATCCGAAAGTGCCCAGATCGTGATCGGGGAGATCATGGGGTGTAATTTACAATTGGAAAACATCAAGCAAAACATCAATGATGTTATTCCAAAATATAAAAACATCATTGATGTTTTGGGGCGAGTTTAAAACCCCTCCAAATCACTTTCTTCTTTTGTGTGCTACAATGTGCTAAATGTTTTTGTGATTTTTCACAAAGCCAAATTTGGAGGATGCACACAGTGTGTCAACATGTGCTATCTGCCATCACGGGAGATCAATGGACGCGTTTTGGGGGTGCAACCCCTTCCTCAATAATAAAGTAGCAGTGAAGAAGGGCTTTCTCCCCCAAAACACATCCCTTGATCCCCCGTGATGGCAGCTAGCACATGTTGACATTGGGAAATTTGTGTGCATCTTCCAAATTTGGCTTTTCCAGGGGTGATTTCCCCCCATCTGAACGCAATATCAAACACAGTTCCTAAATACTCATGTCTGATATTGCCTTCCAGTTCTACCAAATGTGAACTTTGTAAGATCAAGATTTGTGTCTTTCTTGTGGGTTTTACACAGGCCTGTTTTCTATAAAATGCACATTTTGATTTTGGATAATGACACCACAAAAATTGTTATACAACAAACATGTCGGTTTGTCCGAAAAACCTTGGGTAAATGCACATGTGATTGTGCAGGTATTAAAAAGATTGTTCATCAAGAATGTGTGGATTATTGTCTCATGCTACAACACTTTTGGGGTGATGTAATTGTTGTTTTATGAGAAAATGGGGGTTATTTCCTAAGGGCAAATCCACTTTGCACTACAAGTGCAGTTTCAGTGCAGTTGCAAGTGCACTTGTAGTGAAAAGTGTCTTTGCATTTAGTAAATAACAGCCAACAGTGCTTTGTATAAAGTTACACAATCACGACATTTTCTGCACTCCACACATTTCTGTCAGGGTCAGCTCAAACAAACACAAGCAGTAAATGTCCACAAAGAAGAGCCTGGGGGGGAGATGCCTGTCGAGAACTTGAGGTCCTGCAGGCTTCTCCCTGTGGCCAAATACCGCAAGGTAGCGACCAACCTCTGCTCCGGAGTGATGGCTTGCCTCATGCAGGTATCCTGCCTGCTGATGTAGGGGGTCAGCAAAGCCAACAAATGGTGAAACACGGGGTCCGTCATCCGGAGAAAGTTCCTGAAATCATCAGAATTATTCTCACGGATCTCACGGAGCAAAGGCATATGAGAGAACTGGTCACGCTGGAGCAACCAATTCTTGGTCCATGAACTCCTCCCCACCCTGTTCATGGACTGGACTTGTGTCAAGGTCAGGACCCCAACACCAATCCCCCGCACAGCACGAACTCTACGAGGAGTACGCATACGAAACATGGCTAGAAAACGGTCGGCTGCTCAGAACGAAGTAACAGAACGCACTGAAGAACAGCAAGGCCTGTGAAGAGCGACCTGAAAAACAGCAACGAGCAGGCAAGATCACACAGAAAACTCTGATACGAACTGACTGCACGCACTGAAGAGCAGATACAAACCCACAAGCACAAACTGAACAGCAGAAAACGATCTGAAAGCCACGAGTCTGAAAAAGCTTTTACTAACACGAGATTAGCAAAAGGAGCCCAAAGGGTGCCGCGCTTGGTTCTGAACCGGCCTTTTCTAGTCTCGTCGTACGTGGTGTACGTGACCGCGTGGTTGTCGATCGGAAATTCCGACAACTTTGTGCGACCGTGTGTAAGCAAAACAAGTTTGAGCCAACATCCGTCGGAAAAAATCCTAGGATTTTGTTGTCGGAATGTCCGAACAAAGTCCGACCGTGTGTACGGGGCATTAGAGTTCTAACTTGCACCCTTTAGACATGGGAGAGGGCGCGCTGTAGCTTAGTTGGTTAGAGCACATGCCTAGTAAACAGGGAATCCTGAGTTGACTCCCAGCAGTGCCTTTCTTCAGTTCTAGGAATCCTTCAGATATTGTGAAGTTATATCCACAAAGCTACAATTTCTTTCAGGCTTCAGAACGCCTGTTTATTCTTTGACAGAAAGGACAGAGAAATGTGCCTTATCTATTATTATTATTATACAGGATTTATATAGCGCCAACAGTTTACGCAGCGCTTTACAATATAAAAGGGAGACAATACAGTTATAATACAATCAAATACAAGAGGATTAAGAGGGCCCTGCTCAGAAGAGCTTACAATCTAATAGGGTGGGGCAGGATGATTGTGGCACGGATTGCCTAGCCATCCAACAGGCTCACAGAGCCTTTGGAGGTAATGTCTGCTCACTCACCCAGGAGTGGGTCTACATCTTGGGCAGCTTTGCAGCATGTGGTTTTCCAAAGCAGTCTGTAGAGCAGCCTTGTGGTCCTCAATCAATACGTTTATGGCTCACTATTGTGTAGAGTCTGCTTCTTTATTCTCTGTTTATCTTGGCGTTCAGATCCGTTTAATTTGTACCGTCTGTTGACGGTACAAATTAAAGCCTTTGGGTTAGCACTGCCCGCCCATTGGGTGTATGGCGAGTTAGTTCCCATACGTATGCTGCCATGGAGTCAGTCAGGAAAAAGCCAGTGTCTTGATGAGGCTAGTTACTGAACACGGCCTCTGGCTCAGAGCAAAGATTTACGGGAGTGGGGTCTTGGAGGGGAGGAGGGGAGGAGTGGAGGCGGGGTTAACCCATACATATGCCTGCCATGGTGTAAGTATTTGATAGGAAATTTTCCGTTTTGTTGGAACCTACTACACCAAAGTGGTTGCGCTGTCTCCTTACCTTCCCCTCCTTTCTTTTTTTATTACAGCCTGACAAATTAACAAAAATTTAACAGTTGCATTATTAAATAGATGGCACCGCAAATGATGACTGGTGGTAGCTTTCACCTGAAGGCTTTCATTCTCATCAATGGAGCCTTCAACCTGTATGTAGAGATTACATGATTGGGGATCACTCTGGTTCCCAATAGTCAGTATGGATCCTGGCTTTAACTGACAGTCAAGACTGAGAACCAGCAGCCATGCACTATGTCAGCTACCAGTTCTTAACCACTTGCCGACCGCCTAACGCAGATATACTGCGGCAGAATGGCACAGGCAGGCAAAATCACGTACCTGGTACGTGATTTGCCTCCCACGGTGCCCAAGGCGGTCGGCATCGTTAGGGGAACGATCAATGCTGAGGGGGAGGCCACTCATTCGTGGCTATACCCTCGCGATCGCTCCCAACGAATGACAATCTTCCTCTGCCTCTGTAATGTAAACAGCGGCAGAGGAAGTGATGTCGGTCTTTTTCGTCCCGGTGCCGAGGAGAGAAGACATCAAGTAAGTGCACCAAACACCATACGTCCAATAGAACACTCTAGGCACACTTTTCACCCCCCAATAACCCCCCTGTACCCCCTGTCACAGTGACACCAATAGCATTTTTGTTTTTTTTTTGCTGATTATTGCATTGGTGTCAGTTTGTGACAGTTATGAGTGGTAGCCCCCTTTAGGTCTAGGATACCCCCCCTAACCCCCCCTAATAAAGGTTTAACCCCGTGATCACCCCCCGTCGCCAGTGTCACTAAGCGATCATTTTTCTGATCGCTGTATTAGTGTCACAGATGATGCTAGTTAGGGAGGTAAGTATTTAGGTTCGCTGTCAGCGTTTTATAGCGTCAGGGACCCCCATATACTACCTAATAAAGGTTTTAACCCCCTGATTGCCCCCTAGTTAACCCTTTCACCAGTGTTCACCATATAACTGTTACGGGTGACGCTGGTTAGTTTGTTTTTTATAGTTTCAGGGCACCCGCCATTTATTACCAAATAATGGTCGCCCGGCGGTGATATAAGTTAGGTTTTAGGGTCAGATAGGGTCTGCGTCACCCCAGGCAGAGTCAGGTTAGCGCCAGTAGCGCTAACACCCACGCACGCAGCATACACCTCCCTTAGTGGTATAGTATCTGAACAGATCAATATCTGATCTGATCAGATCTATACTAGCGTCCCCAGCAATTTAGGGTTCCCAAAAACGCAGTGTTAGGGGGATCAGCCCAGATACCTGCTAGCACCTGCGTTTTGCCCCTCAGCCCAGCCCTGCCCAGCCCACCCAAGTGCAGTATCGATCGATCACTGTCACTTACAAAACACTAAACACACATAACTGCAGTGTTCGCAGAGTCAGACCTGATCCCTGCGATCGCTAACAGTTTTTTTGTAGCGTTTTGATACAGTCGCTAACAGTCAGAAGCTTTTTTTTCTGTGAGTCTCACTAGTGTACCACTAAATTTAGAGCTCAAAATGGCAAATCAAAGGTACACTAGTGAAGAGGCCTACACGTTTCTGAGCATGACAGATAGTGAAGAGGAAGTCACTCATCTGTCAGATTCAGGCTCAGAATATGATCCTGTAGACGACAGCGGCTCCGTAACAGATAGCTCTGACGACGGAGTTGTGGTCCCTGCCAAGGTCAGGCGTACCAGACCCCGAACTTCTTCTTCTGTCGTTGATGTGCAAGAACCGCAGGTCCCTCTTATGGCGCAGAGCAGTACTTGCGCCGCTATTCCTTCTGGTGAACTGGCAAGCACCAGCGGCCTTGTACACTCTGGTCGTACATCCAGCACTGCAGTAACACGTCGTGACCTGGCGAGTCCCATAAGTGCAGTTCAAGCTGGTGAGGTGGCAAGCACAAGTAGTGTCCCGCTGACACCAAGAAGACGAACACAGGCCCGTCGTGCCCATAGTGCCCTTCCTGCTGCATTCCCCAATCTGAATTGGGAACCCACCACTTCTGCAGCACCCGTACTTCCCCTATTCACTGGCCAACCCGGCATTCAGGTGGAAACAGTTGATTTTACGTCACTTGATTTTTATTCGCTGTTTTTCACCGAAGATCTCTATAGATCTATTGTGGACCAAAGCAATTTGTACACTGGTCAACACATCGCCACTATTCCCCAGTCCTCCCTTGCCAGAGATTGGAGACCAATTACGGTCTCCGAATTTAAGCTCTTTCTGGGCCTTTCCCTCAACATGGGCATAACTAAAAAGAGTGAGTTGCGGTCATATTGGTCAACTGACACAATTCACCATATGCCCTTGTTCTCTGCCTCCATGACCAGGGCATGATACGAGCAGATCTTGCGGTTCATGCACTTCAATGACAATGAACTCTGTCGTCCTCGTGGAGACCCTGGATACGATCGGCTCTACAAAATTCGGTCCCTCGTAAACCACTTCAACCAACGTTTTGCAGACTTGTTTACTCCCCATCAAGTTGTCTGCGTTGATGAGTCCCTGATTAAGTTTTCTGGCCGCTTGTCATTCAAACAGTACCTTCCCAGTAAGCGTGCCAGATACAGGGTCAAGATGTATAAGCTCTGTGACAGGGCCACAGGCTATACATGTAGTTTCATGGTTTACGAGGGAAAAGATAGCCATGTAGAGCTGACAAACTGCCCTGACTACATAAGAAGAGCTGCCAAGATTGTGTGGGACTTGGTGTCACCCTTATTCAGAAAGGGGTACCACTTATATGTGGACAATTATTACACAAGCATGCCACTTTTTAGTCACTTGTTTGATCAGCAGATTGGAGCATGTGACACCGTGCAACCTAATCGCTGGGGCTTTCCCCAGCGGCTTGTAGATTACCCTCTTAGGCTGGGGGAGAGAGCCTGCTTGCAGTGTAATAATTTGCTCGCTATGAAGTGGAGGGATAATAAGAATGTTTTCGTTCTTACCTCCCTTCATGCAGATGGTCCAAGTTACTACGGTAACTGGTGTTGTGGAGAAACCCCTCTGTGTCCACGAATATAACCAAAATATGGGAGGGGTGGACCTCAACGACCAGTTGTTGGTGCCGTACCTAATTGCCCGTAAGGCCAGACGCTGGTACAAGAAAGTGTCTGTTTATTTATTTCAACTGGCTTTGCTGAACGCTTATGTGCTATACAGAGCTTCAGGACGGACTGGATCCTTCCTTAAATTCCAGGAAGAGCTCGTCAGAGCCCTGCTGTTTCCAGACGGTGCTCCACCTCACCTTCCCAAACCAAATGCAGTAAGCCAGCTGCATAAGAGGCATTTTCTTTATGTCCTCCCGAGTACCCCTACCCAACGAACCCCCCCAAAATAGATGTGTCTGCAGCAAGTGCGGATATAGGCGTGACACCCGCTATTATTGTCCCTCCTGTCCTGACAATCCTGGTCTTTGCATTGGTGAATGTTTTGAACGCTACCATACACTAGTTGAGTATTAGCGTAGGGTACAGCACTGCACAGACTAGGCACACTTTCACAGGGTCTCCCAAGATGCCATCGCATTTTGAGGGACCCGAACCTGGAACCGGTTACAGTTACAAAAGTTACAGGTACAAAAAAAAAAAAAAAGTGTAAAAAGTGTAAAAAAAAAAAAAAAAAAAAAAAAACACAAAAAAATATATAAAATAAAAAAAACAAAAATAGTTGTTGTTTTATTGTTCTCTCTCTATTCTTCTGCTCTTTTTTACTGTATTCTATTCTGCAATGTTTTATTGTTATTATGTTTTATCATGTTTGCTTTATAGGTATGCAATTTTTTTATACTTTACTGTTTACTGTGTATTATTGTTAACCATTTTTTTGTTTTCAGGTACGCCATTCAGCTGCAGAGCGAATTTATTTATCTTGACAGCAACAGCGTTTGCTCCCACGATACATAAAGCCGTGACTCCAGCGCTGTAGGAGGTGATTTCACCACCACAGTTAAAAAAAAGAGCATATATGCTGAAGCATGGGGGCAGCAGGGGCAGAGGAGCGATTTGCTCCTACCTTTTGCGGGTGGATGCCCCCATGCGTCGGCATATATATATTTTAGGCACAGGTTGCGTTAAAAATTTTTTATTTTTTACTATTTTTTTTTGTATTTGCTTTGCAGGTATGGTAAGTCTTATGCCCTGTACACACGGTCGGACATTGATCAGACATTCCGACAACAAAATCCATGGATTTTTTCAGACGGATGTTGGCTCAAACTTGTCTTGCATACACATGGTCGCACAAAGTTGTCGGAAAATCCGATTGCTTTGAACGCGGTGACGTAAAACACGTACGTCGGGACTATAAACGAGGCAGTAGCCAATAGCTTTCGTCTCTTAAATTATCTTAAGCATGCATGGCACTTTGTGCATTGGATTTGTGTACACACGATCGGAATTTCCGACAACGGATTTTTTTGTCGGAAAATTTTATAGCAAGCTCTCAAACTTTGTGTGTCGGAAATTCCTATGGAAAATGTGTGATGGAGCCTACACACAGTTGGAATTTCCGACAACTAAGTTCTATCACACATTTTCCATCGGAAAATCCTATCGTGTGTACAGGGCATTACTGTTATACTGTAATGTTACTTTATTTTATTGTTAACCATCATTTGCTTAGCAGGTACGCCATTCAGTTGCAGCGCGGATTTATTTATCTTGACAGCAACAGCGTTTGCTCCCACACTGTAGGAGGTGATTTCACCACCACAGTTAAAAAAAAGAGCATATATGCCGAAGCATGGGGGCAGCAGGGGCGGAGGAGCGATTTGCTCCTACCTTTTGGGGCAGATGCCCCCATGCTTCGGCATATATAAACAGTGCATGTATGCCCATCATTAGAAGTGGGTGGATGAAGGGAGGTATTCTAAAGGTGGGCATACCCACCGATCAATCTCTTTTTTTCGTTCAGCCCACAGGCTGCATGAAAAAAAGTTTACAATATATGCCCAACAAGGACCAGCAATGTACTGGTATGTTGCTGGACTTTGAGTGGTTATACCAGAATGATGCCTGCAGGTTTAGGTATCATCTTGGTATCATTCTTTTCAGCCAGCGGTCAGCTTTCATTTAAAAGCAATCCTAGCGGCTAATTAGCCTCTAGACTGCTTTTACAAGCAGTGGGAGGGAATGACCCCCTCACCGTCTTCCATGTTTTCTCTGGCTCTCCTGTCCCAACAGGGAACCTCAGAATGCAGCCGGTGATTCAGCCAGCTGACCATAGAGCTGATCAGAGACCAGAATGGCTCCAAATGTCTCTATGGCCTAAGAAACCAGAAGCTACGAGCATTTCATGACTTAGATTTCACCAGATGTTAACAGCGCCATTGGGAAATTGGGAAAGCATTTTATCACACCGATCTTGGTGTGGTCAGATGCTTTGAGGGCAGAGGAGAGATCTAGGGTCTAATAGACCCCAATTTTTTCAAAAAAGAGTACCTGTTACTGCCTATTGCTATCATAGGGGATATTTACATTCCCTGAGAAAACAATAAAAATTATTTTAAAAAAAATGAAAGGAACAGTTTAAAAATAAGATAAAAAAGCAAAATAATAATTAAAAAAAAAAAAAAAAAAAAGCACCCCTGTCCCCCCCCTGCTCTCGCGCAAAGGCGAACGCAAGCGTCGGTCTGGCATCAAATGTAAACAGCAATTGCACCACGCATGTGAGGTATCACCTCAAAGGTCAGATCGAGGGCAGTAATTTTAGCAGTAGACCTCCTCTGTAAATCTCTAAAGTGGTAACCTGTAAAGGCTTTTAAAGGCTTTTAAACATGTATTTAGTTTGTCGCCACTGCACGTTTGTGCGCAATTTTAAAGCATGTCATGTTTGGTATCCATGTACTCGGCCTAAGATAATCTTTTTTATTTCATCAAACATTTGGGCAATATAGTGTGTTTTAGTGCATTAACATTTAAAAAAGTGTGTTTTTCCCCCAAAAAAATGCAGAAGAGTGGGTGATGTGTGACATAAGCTTCTAAATGTTGTGCATAAAATGCCAGGACAGTTCAAAACCCCCCAAATGACCCCATTTTGGAAAGTAGACACCCCAAGCTATTTGCTGAGAGGCATGTCGAGTCCATGAAATATTTTATATTGTTACACAAGTTGCGGGAAAAAGACACTTTTTTTTTTCTTGCACAAAGTCGTCACTAAATGATATATTGCTCAAACATGCCATGGGAATATGTGAAATTACACCCCAAAATACATTATGTTGCTTCTCCTGAGTATGGGGATACCACATGTGTGAGACTTTTGGGAACCTAGCCGCGTACGGGACCCCGAAAACCAAGCACCGCCTTCAGGCTTTCTAAGGGCGTAAAATTTTGATTTCACTCTTCACTGCCAGCACAGTTTCAGAGGCCATGGAATGCCCAGGTGGCACAAAACCACCCAAATGACCCCATTTTGGAAAGTAGACACCCCAAGCTATTTTTCTGAGAGGTAAAGTGAGTATTTTGCAGACCTCACTTTTTGTCACAAAGTTTTGAAAATTGAAAAGAGAAAAAAAAATACATTTTTCTTGTCTTTCTTCATTTTCAAAAACAAAGGAGAGCTGCAAAATACTCACCATGCCTCTCAGCAAATAGCTTGGTGTGTCTACTTTCCAAAATGGGGTCATTGGGGGGGGGGGTTGTGCCATCTTGGCATTTTATGGCCTTCAAAACTATGATAGGTAGTGAGGAGTGAAATCAAAAATTTACACCCTTAGAAATCCTGAAGGCGGCGATTGGTTTTCGGGGCCCCGTACGCGGCTAGGCTCCCAAAAAGTCCCACACATGTGGTATCCCCGTACTCAGGAGAAGCAGCTAAATGTATTTTGGGGTGCAATTTCACATATAACCATGGCATGTGTGAGCAATATATTATTTAGTGACAACTTTTAGTATTTTTTTTTTTTTTATCATTATTCAATCACTTAGGACAAAAAAAAATAATATTTAATGGGCTCAACATGCCTCTCAGCAATTTCCTTGGGGTGTCTACTTTCCAAAATGGGATAATTTGGGGGGGATTTGTAATGCCCTGCCATTTAAGCACCTCAAGAAATGATATAGGCAGTCATAATCTAAAAGCTGTGTAAATTCCAGAAAATGTACCCTAGTTTGTAGACGCTATAACTTTTGCGCAAACCAATAAATATACGCTTATTGACATTTTTTTTTACCAAAGACATGTGGACAAATACATTTTGGCCTAAATTTATGACTAAAATTGAGTTTCTTGGATTTTTCTTTTATAACAGCTATAATCTTTTTCCGTTTATAGCGCAAAAAATAAAAACCGCAGAGGTGATCAAATACCATCAAAAGAAAGCTTTATTTGTTGGAAAAAAGGACGCAAATTTCGTTTGGGTACAGCATTGCATGACCGCGCATATAGCAGTTAAAGCGACACAGTGCCAAATTGTAAAAAGTGATCTGGTCAGGAAGGGAGTAAATCCTTCCGGGGCTGAAGTGGTTAAAGTGGTTGTAAACCTCAGACATGAAATATGAACAAAGCATATCCCTCTATAGTGTGTACTTCCCTCAATTCCCTCAAAAGAGCACAAAGTGTAATTTCTGTCTGCTGCTTCGTTCCTCTGCTATCAGCATGAATCATTTCTGACAAGTTTTCCAGACGCCAAGAGAAAAAAAGGTGACAGGTGAAGGAGCTCCAGCACACAGCTTGTGATTGCAGCCGTGTGTGTGTGTCTCTTCCCTCCAATCAGCTCTTAGAACTCAACTTCAGCCCTCTGCCCAATTTTTTCTGAACTCTCAGACAAGCTTTATAATTTAGCACTTTAAATGGCTGTGGAGAAGAGAAGACTGCAGATAAACAGGTAGTACTTATGTTGGAGGATGTGTTTCATCTCTGTGTATCCTCTGAGGCCAGTCACTTCACTGGGTATATGGAAGGGTTTACAACCACTTTAACTCCTTCAGATCCGCGCTATAGCCGAATGACAGCTACAGCGCGTATCTGCTTTGCCGGGAGGCCGTCAATAGACATCCTCCCCTGTGATCACCGAGTCAATGAGACAGATCCCATCCCCTTACCACGTGATGTAAACAGAAGATCGGTAACCGTTTTTTTTTTCTCCTCACGCTAACAGCGTGAGGAGAAAAAAAAGCCGATCACCGGCTTCAGTGCAAGGGACATTGGTCCCGAAGAGGAAGAGGCGAAGCCGCCTCATTTGTGCTCACCAATACCGCCTTCCAGTGCCATCTGCCAGTGCCCACACGGTGCCAGTGCATAAGTTCCAGAAATCAGTGCCTCCTATGCCCACCAGTGGTGCCAATCAGTGCTTCCTATCAGTGTCACCTACCAGTGCCCGTCACTGCCACCTATCAGTGCCACCTATTAGTGCCCTTCAGTGCCCACCAATGCCATCTATCAGTGCCCACCAGTGCCACCTCATCAGTGCCCACCAGTGCCACCTATTAGTGCCCATCAGTGCCACCCTATCAGTGCCCATCAATGCAGCCTATCAGTACCCATCAGTGCTGCCTAATCAGCGTACATCAATGAAGGAGAAAAATTACCTGTTTGCAAAATTTATTAACAAAATATAAAACGATTTTGTATTTTTTTTTTTTAATGTCAGTATTTTTTAATTTGTTTAACAAAAAATAAAAAGACTAGAGGTGATCAAATACCACCAAAAGAAAGCTCTATTTGTGGGAAAAAAAATTATAAAAATTTAATTTGGGTACAGTGTTGTATGACCGCGCAATTGTCATTTAAAGTGTGACAGCGCTAAAAGCTAAAAATTGGTCTGAGCAAGAGGGGGGTTTAGGCTCCCCAGAAAACAAGTGGTTAAAGGGAAAAATGTATATTAAAGTGACACTAATTTCTGATTTAAAAAAATAATAATTCTATTCAAGTATGTATTCTTAACTCAACAAAGCACCTTCTATTGATCTCATCCTCCTCCAAATCTCCAAATCCCCTTTGCTTTTGCTGCTGAGATTTGACTTTCTGTTAGCAGTGGTTATGTTCGTTCTCCACGGTCCCACTGTATGTAGGAACATAGCCACCCTCTCTTGCTTGCTCCCGAGTTGAACTTTGGACTTTGAACTATGGGGCTTGTAGTGTGCATACAAACAGTCTCTAAGGTTTTTCATGATCACAAAGGTGGGGGGGGGGGGTCAGGGAGGACAATGTGGCCCTCCGGGGCCTGTGGGGTACTTGTACTACCATGGCCTCCAGGAACTAAACTGCAAGCAAGTCCCTGTATGAATCCCCGTAGTCCTTCACTAGTTGGGGGGGGGGGCAGGGGTGTGAGACACATCTTGAGCTCTGAAAGCTTCATGCTGGGACCTTTAGTCCTTCACTTTTGGGGTGTCACACCCCCAAAAGTAAAGGACTACAAGTCCCAGCATGAACCCTGGCTGAGATTTAGGGATGTGATCTCCTCCTCTGCTGCAGGCTCCTGCTCCCATGACACACATGTTCTAATTCATTCACTGCTCCCAACCTCACCTCAGGCAGCTTGACCAGAGGCTCTAATAGGCTTCAAAATAGGGTGGACTCGGTGCGCAGAGCATTGTGCTCAGAGCCAACCCAGGTGTGTTAGAAAAGCAAATGAATATTTGCTTTTCTAACACTGAACCACCTCCTATGCCAATCGGGAAGAGCGGGTCTGATACCTGTCACCTGATTGGCTGAAAGGACAGACGCTCCTATTGGATGTCTAGCAGGAGGAAAAGCATGGAGGAAGCATAGAGAACACAGGAGCCGTTGCCTGACCCGCTGCCTGTCCCACAGCTCGCTGCCGTCACACACTGCCTGACCCACCACCAAGATGGGGTAAGTGCCGGTCAAACAGCGAGCGGGGTGGGGTGCTGGTTAAATGCCGATGGGGGGGTAACATTGGCTGCATTTGATGGGCACAGTGGCTGTATTTGATGGGGCACAGTGAGGCTGCAATTGATGGGCACAGTGTGGCTGCATTTGATGGGCACAGCGAGGCTGCATTTGATGGGCACAGCGAGGCTGCAATTGATGGGCACAGCGAGGCTGCAATTGATGGGCACAGCGAGGCTGCAATTGATGGGTACAGTGAGGCTGCAATTGATGGGCACAGTGAGGCTGCATTTGATGGGGCACAGTGAGGCTGCAATTGATGGGCACAGTGAGGCTGCAATTGATGGGGCACAGTGAGACTGCAATTGATGGGGCACAGTGGCTGCATTTGATAGGGCACAGTGAGGCTGCAATTGATGGGCACAGTGGCTGCAATGGATGGCACAGCGACTGCATTTAACGGCAGAGTAAGGCTGCAGTTGATGGGGGGGTTCTTTATTTTTTAGTTTGCACCCCCCCCCCCAAAAAACATTTTGAGCACCAGCCACCACTGACACAGAGAGACATCGCTCCAAATTGTCCGCACAGAGAGACCACTTCTCAAGAAAATTGCTTGATTCCTTTATCAACATAATAAACACCACTAGTTTTTTTGCTCAACCCAGCAAGTTGAACAAAAAGAAATACTGACAGCTCTGGTTGGAGCCGCTGAGCATGAGCAAAAGTGACCTGAGCATTGATCACTTTCCAGCGGAGTGGCAGTGCCTGCTGAAAGTGTGTAGAAGCCTTTGGGCGCAGTCGCATACTGGTGTGCTGCGGTTCGGCCGCAGTGCCTATGTACACAGTTTTCCTTAGCCGCAGTCCCATAGGCTTCTTTTAGGTTGTGCGTTTTTGCTGCAGTTTTTTTTTTATAGCGCACCAAAGATGCAGCATGCAGCTGTTTTTGTGCACTTTCAGAAAACGCAGCAAAAATCTGCAAACTAATAGAAGTCTATGGGACTGGGGGGGGGGTAACATGCAGGAAAACAGTGAGATCACAAACACTGCAGCCAAACCGCAGAAAGCCAGTGTGAGCCCACTACATAGTACATAGGACCAGGTACTGCACAGGCTGCTGAAAGAAACCTCCTTATCTGCAGAGAGAGGGGGGGAGAGGAATTCGGGAGAGAGGCCGGTCATAGCTCACTCACTTGGAGGGAAGGACCCAGCAGGCAGAAGGCTCACTGGCTCGATTATCAGCGTCCCATAACCAGAGCGTCCCATACAGAACACCGTTGGATCTCAGTTTGAACATTCCCGCCTACACGTCCTATTTACAGACGCAGCAGACGGGCTGCCCGGAGTGTGAGCGGGCACAATGAGAGAGGGGGCTGGGGGAGGCAGAGCGGATCCACCCTCTTCCATTTGGATTTGCTCTGAATGGACACAGACTGTCAGCTCAGAAACAGGGAACAGCACTGTGACAGATCAGATGTCCACTCACAAGCACTAATGTTCCTGCACGCTTCTGGGCTGATATCCAGCCCTGCCAGCCTCCCTCTGGAGTCACCCAAGCAGCAGTAACACTCGGCCAACTGCACATGCTCAGTTCCCAGCTGGCAGCACATCGGCCTTTTTACAGGGAATCAGAGAGCGGCCTGGGGGGAAATTGCATCTCTGCCTCCCTCCCCCCCCCCCCCCCCCCCCCGGCCCAGCCCGCCCCTGTGTATGAGCATTATGTGTCAGTGTGTCAGCAAAAAATCCCCTCCCTCAAAAACAAATCAAGCACTAGTCTGCAATGCATGCTTACCTTCTTACCTACCACCCTTTGCAGCTATAACAACTTCAACTCTTCTGGGAAGGCTGTCCACAAGGTTTAGGAGTGTGTCTATGGGAGTGTTTGACCATTCTTCCAGAAGAGCATTTGTGAGGTCAGGCATTGATGTTGGACGAGAAGGCCTGGCTTGCAGTCTCTGCTCTAATTCAGCTCAAAGATGAATTAGAGCAGAGAAGATCTATCAGATTGAGGTCAGGACTCTGTGCAGGCCAGTCATGTTCCTCCACCCAAACTTGCTCATCCATGTCTTTATGGACCTTGCTTTGTGCACTGGTACGCAGTCATGATGGAAAAGGAAGGGGCTTTCCCTAAACTGTTCCCACAAAGTTGAGACCTTAAAATTTGTCCAAAATGTCTTGGTATGCTGACGCCTTAAGAGTTCCCTTCACTGGAATTAAGGGGCCAAGCCCAACCCCTGAAAAACAACCCCACACCATAATCCACCCTCCACCAAATGATTTGGACCAGTGCACAAACAATCTTTACCCATTTTCCTGTTTACCACTTCAATACTGGGTACTTTTACCCCCTTCCTGCCCAGGCCAATTTTCAGCATTCATCGCTGTCACACTTTGACAATTACGCAACATTATGCAACACTGTACCCAAACTAAATTTTTACCATTTTGTTCAGCTTTCTTTTGGTGGTATTTAATCACCACTGGGATTTTTTTTTTTTTTTTTGCTAAATAAATGAAAAAAGACAGAAAATGGGGAAAAAAACTAAATTTTTCTTTGTTTCTGTTATAACATTTTGCAAATCAATAATTGTTCTTCATAAATTTAGGCCAAAATGTATTCTGCTACAATTCTTTGCTGAAAATAACCCAAATCAGTGTTTATTATTTAGTCTGTCTGAAAGCTACAGAGTCCACAAACTATGGTATACATCTAAAAATTGATCAATCCTGATTAGGGCTGGGCCGAACACCCCCCTGTTCGCTTCACACCAGAACATGCGAACAGGCAAAAAATTTGTTCGAACACGCGAACACCGTTAAAGTCTATGGGGCATGAACATGAAAAATCAAAAGTGCTAATTTTAAAGGCTTATATGCAAGTTATTGTCATAAAAAGTGTTTGGGGACCCCGGTCCTGCCCCAGGGGACATGGATCAATGCAAAAAGAAGTTTTAAAAACGGACGTTTTTTTCGGGAGCAGTGATTTTAATAATGCTTAAAGTGAAACAATAAAAGTGTAATATCCCTTTAAATTTCGTACCTGGGGGGTGTCTATAGTATGCCTGTAAAGGGGCGCATGTTTCCCGCGTTTAGAACAGTCTGACAGCAAAATGACATTTCAAAAGAAAAGAAGTCATTTAAAACTACTTGCGGCTATTAATGAATTGTCGGTCCGACAATACACATACAAGATCATTGATAAAAACGGCATGGGATTTCCCCACAGGGGAACCCCGAACAAAAATTTAAAAAAAAAAAAAAATGGTGTGGGGGGTCCCCCTAAATTCCACACCAGGCCCTTCAGGTCGGGTATGGATATTAAGGGGAACCCCGCGCCAAAATTTAAAAAAAATCCATACCAGACCCTTATCCGAGCACGTAACCTGGCAGGAAAAGAGGGGGGGGATGAGAGAGCGCCCCCCCAAACCATATCAGGCCACATGCCCTCAACATTCAGAGGGTGCTTTGAGGTAGCCCCCCAGAGCACCTTGTCCCCATGTTTATGAGGACAAGGGCCTCATCACCACAACCCTTGGCCAGTGGTTGTGGGGGTCTGCGGGGCGGGGGGCTTATCGGAATCTGGAAGCCCCCTTTAACAAGGGGACCCCCAGATCCCGGCCCTCCCCCCTGTGTGAAATGGTAATGGGGTACAAAAGTACCTCTACCATTTCACAAAAAAAGTGACAAAGATGTTAAAAATGACAAGAGACAGTGTTTGACAATTCCTTTATTTAAAGTCTTCTTATTTCCATCTTCTTCGGGTTTTCTTCCTTCTTCCTTCGGTTTCTTCCTCCATCTTCTTCCTCTGCTTCTTCCTCCGATCCTCTGCTTCTTGCTCCGGTGTTCTCGTCCGGCATCTTCCTCCGTGGTGTCTTATTCCCCGCTTCGTTCTTGGGCCTCTCTGCATCCATGGGAGGCTCCTGCTGTGTGACGCTTCTCTTCTTCTGACACGTCTTATATAACAGAGGGCGGGACCACCCAGTGACCCCACCCCCCTCTGACGCACGGGGGCTTGATGGGGACTTCCCCTATGGCTTTCCCCCGTGATGTCAGAGGGGGGCGGGGTCACCCATTATGTAACCGGCGAACTGGCGAACAGCCATGTTCGACTCGAAGCTCATCCCTAATCCTGATGTACTGACATCCTATCTCATTTCCTGAGGCCCATAAATGTCAGGACATTACAAATATCCCTCAAATGACCCCTTTTTGGAAATTAGACAGTCCAAGGTTCTAGTAAGAGCCATGGTGAGTTTTTTTAAGTTGTCTTTTTTTGTGATAATTTTTTATTTGTATTATTATTTTTTTTTTTTTTACATACGGTCACCAGTGCAGTACAGCATCATCATATAACTGGTGTGGGGGTGATCAGGGACACTGCTTGGTGACAGTACTTAAATCATTTTTTTCTATTTTTTTTTTAACACACTTTAACTAGAGCAATATACTGTTATCATAGTAACATTGTACTACTCTGGGGAAGTGATCAGTAATTTTACATACAGTTTGTTGTTTCCTGTGATGAGGAGTCCATGACACAGCCCTATATAGCCTAGGATGGCAAGGTACTCCCCTGCTCCTCTCTCCTCCAAGATAAGACTGGCTGGAGACTCCACTGTTCAATGCTAACGCTTTCCTGTGAAGACTGGGAAGGGTGTATTTCATACTCTAAATTCCCTGTGTTTTACACAAGTACAGCTTGATCCAAAAATTGCATTTCTAGGGATTATACCGGAAGATTCCCTCCCAGTTGAAAGGCACGTGATGTGGATGAGAACCATGTATATGGCTCGCAAACTTATATTACAATAATGGATATCAAATTACCCACCAGCGATAGATCAATGGATCAAAGCAACTAATCTTAATTTAAGATGAGAGGAACTGACATATAAACATAGGAGGTGTCCAAAAAAAATTGTAAAAATGGTGGTTAGTCTCCAACTTGCCTATGAAGTCAGCTGAGTATATTAATTATAATATGGAAAGTTAATTTTGAGATAGAACTCTGGAAGGAAATCATTAAATATGAATATCTGCAGCATCTACGGTAGTAATGTGTTGGAGGGGTTTAAGTAATGATTGAAATATAGTTTGGTGAGCGCAGATATGGAGATTTTTTTTTTTTTAGTTTGTTATCTGTGGGTGTGATTTGGCTGGGTAACATTTTAGAATGTTTTATGTGTGTTTTTCTTTTATGTTGTATAATGAAAAAATTCAATAAAAATTATTTGATTGAAAAAAAAAAGAAGACTGGGAATTCAGGGAAGCAGCACTGAGAGAGCAGGAGTCAGCAGCATTAAAAGTTGTAAACTGCAAGTGATGGGGTAAAAATGTTGTCAAATATTTTACTGGGAAATGTTTATTTTATTGTGCTCAAAGTGTTAAATGCAATTAAAAGCAATTGCTAAGGGTTTAATACTGCTTTAAACACACGGCAGGGAAGACACCTTTTTGTGTATCATGAAAAGAATAGAAAAACCTGATAGTCTGACATTCCCACAGCAAGATGGTTCACATATTCTCACTGTAGAACTTTGTCCTAGAAAAAAAAACATAGCCAGGTACATGCTTCTATATCAGTGGTCTCCAAACTGTGGTTAGTGCAAATATACCACACCCACAATTCACCACGTCACGCACCACCTCCTATGCATAACCAATTGGAGTAGGGGGCCTATCAGGTAGGCTGTATGGGGCCCCATGATTTCTAATGGCGGCCCTGCTAATGTGTATTGAGTGAATTGGAAATGTTTAGATTCTTGTAAATGGTATGCACAGAGATTTACCCTGTCAGAGAAGAATCATACAATACATCATTGACAATTGTCTGGATTCCTGAATTGCTTGATTGTCCACAAGCCAGAAAGACCTACATGGAAATATTAAGGGAAATCAAAAATGTGTGCTCTGGATGTTCTTCTAAATTGAGCATTGCTAACACCATTCTCAAAGACCTCGCCAATCCTCTGAAAATTGATCCACGGTGGATCGCTTTTTAGAGGCGTTTGACAGGAAGCGAGGAGATGATACTTCTCATTGCCTTTTTTTTTTTTTCCAAACAAGATTTATTGAGAATAGAATTTTCAACCATACAGTACATAAAGTAAAATATATAAAACATATTGTTATACAATCAATGTGCTGTGACAAACAGTTTTATAAATGTAACATGTACAAACAGCTAGCCTGTCTAGGGGCTATCAGTGCCCAGCATCAAGGAAGGCTGCAAGTATCAAGCAAATGATAATGAACTTCAAATAATTGGGGTAAACCCAAAATAAGTAATAAATAAAGAGGCCATTTTAAAGACAGAAGGGGGGGGGGGGTATTCTGGAATCAGCATAAAATGTATTTGGTTGGGTTAGCAGGTTTGGTTGAGGGAAAAACATGCAAATAGGAAGTTTTATACAATGGCCAATGAAGCCCTTCTGACTAGGGTTAAATCTGTAAGGGATGAAGGGGGGTTAGTGACACTTTAGGTTAAAGCGGAGGTCCGCCCTAAAATAAAAAAAATACATTAACATTCTCCAAAAAAATATATAAAAAAAAATTTTTTACTTACCAGAAATGCTTGTTGCTAGGCAGTCTTCCTAATCTGCCTCTTCCTATTCCGCAGCACTGTTCCGTCACTTCCTCCTCTTCGGCGAGCTGCCCCGTTGTGTGTGTCCCAGAAAATGACAGGGCCATTCACAAAGCGCTGCGCAACTCGCGCATGCGCAGTAGGAAACGGGCAGTGAAGCCGCAAGGCTCCACCGCCTGTTTCCCTAAGTTAGGATGGCGGCAGCGGCACCCAATCCGATGGACGGATCGACCTCGGGGGGGTGACATCGTGGGCTCGCTGGACAGGTAAGTGCCCTCATTAAAAGTCAGCAGCTATAGTGTTTGTAGTTGCTGACTTTTAAAAAAAAAAAAAAAAAAAAAGGCTGGAACACCATTTTAATAGATATCAATTTAACAGGAGGGAGACGATGAGGGGTGAAGGACATGTTGAAGGTAGAGAGGGAAGATGTGTAGTCTGTCGCAAGATCTCGCCGGTGGGGGGAAGGGGGGTTGTTCAGATCTTCCTTGCTTTTTAGATTAATGTTGCGTATGGGGCAAACAGATCGCTTGCCCATTTGCTGGTTAGACCTGGGGGGTTGATCAGACTTTTGTATTGATCAGTGGTGCGATAGTGAAACCAGTTGGCCCAAGTGGCTGTGAATTTGGATGGGGAATCGTTTGCCAAGTTAATGAGTGTGAGTCATGTTCCAATTAATCAGTATACACAGTTTCACTGCATTTACCATGTGCATGGCGAGCGATTTGTAGTCTAAGGTGTATGTCGTAATTTGTGAGATTACAGAGTGTATTTCTGTCCGCAGGGTTGAATTGTGGGACATGTCCACCAGATATGCAACAGCGTGCCATCATCTTGATGGCATCTCCAGCATTGTTTGGGTAGGATTAATTTGTGTAGAAGAGAAGGAGTCTGGTACCATCCTGATATAAGTTTATAACCGCTTTCCTGCGTAGTTACATTAACTGAATCTTTGTGTATGTGTGTGAAAATGTGGTTCCAGTTTTCAGGTGAGAGGGAGGTGTCAATATCCCGTTCCCAGGCTGTGCAGACCTTGCACTCACTGGAGGATTTATTCAGAAAGAGGAGGGCATGGATGGAAGAAATTAGATGTTGTTGGGGTGTGTTCTTGGAGAACAGGGTTTTGAATGGGGTAAGGGGACGAGTAATCACATTTGCACAGTTCAAGGAGCTAAGAAAATTACGCATCTGGAGGTAGGACCATTGCGGTAAGGATGTACAGTCAGGTCCATAAATATTGGGACATCGACAGAATTCTAATCTTTTTGGCTCTATACACCACCACAATGGATTTGAAAAGAAACGAACAAGATGTGCTTTAACTGCGGACTTTCAGCTTTAATTTGAGGGTATTTACATCCAAATCAGGTGAACGGTGTAGGAATTACAACAGTTTGTATATGTGCCTCCCACTTTTTAAGGGACCAAAAGTAATGGGACAATTGGCTGCTCAGCTGTTCCATGGCCAGGTGTGTGTTATTCCCTCATTATCCCATTTACAAGGAGCAGATAAAAGGTCCAGAGTTCATTTCAAGTGTGCTATTTGCATTTGGAATCTGTTGCTGTCAACTCTCAATATGAGATCCAAAGAGCTGTCACTATCAGTGAAGCAAGCCATCATTAAGCTGAAAAAACAAAACAAACCCTTGAGAGAGATAGCAAAAACATTAGGTGTGGCCAACACCAAAAGACCCGGAAGACCACGGAAAACAACTGTGGTGGATGACCGAAGAATTCTTTTCCTGGTGAAGAAAGCACCCTTCACAACAGTTGACCAGATCAAGAACACTCTCCAGGAGGTAGGTGTATGTGTGTCTAAGTCAACAATCAAGAGAAGACTTCACCAGAGTGAATACAGAGGGTTCACCACAAGATGTAAACCATTGGTGAGCCTCAAAAACAGGAAGGCCAGATTAGAGTTTGCCAAATGTGACGGACTGGGGTTTATATTGTCACATAAAAGACAAAACAGACACCCCAAAGTTCATATTCATTTTTTTTATATTTCTAAGCAAAGAAAATTGCTATCCTGTTATTCGATCAACAACCAGTAGATGGCAAAGAAGGAACACGGGCAGAATCTATATAAGACCACACATCATGTACTGAAGTGAAACTAGCTTCAACTATAAAGATGAGTGATCATATTTGATACTGTTCGTATAATTATTTGCAGGTATGTACTTTAAATAGTTTCTAATTCATGTTAAACTGTGATAGAAAGATTCCTAAACATCTTGAGCAGATGCAGGAAAGGTTTCGGCAGATTTTATGCAACAGTTTTGCTGGAATTAGAAGTTCAGAACAGCATGTGTGAGGAACAGTGAAAAGAGCACAAAAGCATAAAATTACTGTACTAATCAGAGCAAATGTTTATTGTAAGCACTAAACTGGTATACATAGGTATATTTAAACCTGGTTTATGCAAAGTTATGTAAATTAGGAACCACTTGTTTAAAAACGATATTAAATGGTTAAGAATCTATTGTACTGAAAAGGTTATACGTTGCTTTGTACAGACATGCAATGCGCACCATCTAGTGGTCAAAAAAGAGAACTACTAAAAGAATATCTGTATTAACCACTTCAGCCCCGGAAGGATTTACCCCCTTCCTGACCAGAGCACTTTTTACAATTTGGCACTGCGTCGCTTTAACTGCTAATTGCGCAGTCATGCAATGCTGTACCCAAACAAAATTTGCGTCCTTTTCTTCCCACAAATAGAGATTTCTTTTGATGGTATTTGATCACCTCTGCCGTTTTTATTTATTGCGCTATAAACGGAAAGAAACGAAAATTTTAAAAAAAATTATATTTTCTACTTTTTGTTATAAAAAAAATCCAATAAACTCAATTTTAGTCATAAATTTAGGCCAAAATGTATTCGGCCACATGTCTTTGGTAAAAAAAATGTCAATCAGCGTATATTTATTGGTTTGCACAAAAGTTATAGCGTCTACAAGCTAGGGTACATTTTCTGGAATTTACACAGCTTTTAGTTTATGACTGCCTATGTCATTTCTGGAGGTGCTAAAATGGCAGGGCAGTACAAAACCCCCCCAAATTACCCCATTTTGGAAAGTAGACACCCCAAGGAAATTGCTGAGAGGCATGTTGAGCCCATTGAATATTAATTTTTTTGTCCCAAGTGATTGAATAATGACAAAAAAAAAAAATTACAAAAAGTTGTCACTAAATGATTTATTGCTCACACAGGCCATGGGCATATGTGGAATTGCACCCCAAAATACATTCAGCTGCTTCTCTGGGTACGGGGATACCACATGTGTGGGACTTTTTGGGAGCCTAGCCACGTACGGGGCCCCGAAAACCAATCACCGCCTTCAGGATTTCTAAGGGCGTAAATTTTTGATTTCACTCCTCACTACCTATCACAGTTTTGAAGGCCATAAAATGCCCAGATGGCACAAAACCCCCCCAAATGACCCCATTTTGGAAAGTAGACACACCAAGCTATTTGCTGAGAGGCATGTTGAGTCCACGGAATATTTTATATTTTGACACAAGTTGCGGGAAAGTGACATTTTTTTTTTTTTTCTTGCACAAAGTTGTCACTAAATGATATATTGCTTACACAGGCCATGGGCATATGTGGAATTGCACCCCAAAATACATTTAGCTGCTTCTCCTGAGTATGGGGATACCACATGTGTGGGACTTTTTGGGAGACTAGCCGCGTATGGGGCCCCGAAAACCAATCACCGCCTTCAGGATTTCTAAGGGTGTAAATTTTTGATTTCACTCCTCACTACCTATTACAGTTTCGGAGGCCATGGAATGCCCAGGTGGCACAAACCCCCCCAAATGACCCCATTTTGGAAAGTAGACACCCCAAGCTATTTGCTGAGAGGCATGGTGAGTATTTTGCAGCTCTCATTTGTTTTTGAAAATGAAGAAAGACAAGAAAAAAAATTTTTTTTTTCTTTTTTCAATTTTTAAAACTTTGTGACAAAAAGTGAGGTCTGCAAAATACTCACTATACCACTCAGCAAATAGCTTGGGGTGTCTACTTTCCAAAATAGGGTTTTGGGGGGGGGGGGGGTTGTGCCACCTGGGCATTCCATGGCCTCCGAAACTGTGATAGGCAGTGAAGAGTGAAATCAAAAATTTACGCCCTTAGAAAGCCTGAAGGCGGTGCTTGGTTTTCGGGGTCCCGTACGCGGCTAGGCTCCCAAAAAGTCTCACACGTGTGGTATCCCCGTACTCCGGAGAAGCAACAGAATGTATTTTGGGGTGTAATTTCACATATTCCCATGGCATGTTTGAGCAATATATCATTTAGTGACAACTTTTTGCAAAAAAAAAAAAATGTGTCTTTTTCCCGCAACTTGTGTCACAATATAAAATATTCCACGGACTCGACATGCCTCTCAGCAAATAGCTTGGGGTGTCTACTTTCGAAAATGGGGTCATTTGGGGGGGTTTGAACTGTCCTGGCATTTTATGCACAACATCTAGAAGCTTATGTCACACATCACCCACTCTTCTAACCACTTGAAGACAAAGCCCTTTCTGACACTTTTTGTTTACATGAAAATTTTTTTTTTTTTTGCAAGAAAATTACTTTGAACCCCCAAGCAATATATATTTTTTTAAAGCAAATGCCCTACAGATTAAAATGGTGGGTGTTTAATTTTTTTTTCACACAGTATTTGCGCAGTGATTTTTCAAACGCATTTTTTGGGGAAAAAACATACTTTTTTAAATTGTAATGCACTAAAACACACTATATTGCCCAAATATTTGATGAAATAAAAAATATGATCTTAGGCCGAGTACATGGATACCAAACATGACATGCTTTAAAATTGCGCACAAACGTGCAGTGGCAACAAAATAAATACATTTTTAAAAGCCTTTAAAAGCCTTTACAGGTTACCACTTTAGATTTACAGAGGAGGTCTACTGCTAAAATGACTGCCCTCGATCTGACCTTCACGGTGATACCTCACATGCATGGTGCAATTGCTGTTTACATTTGACTCCAGACCAACGCTTGCGTTCGCCTTAGCGCGAGAGCAGGGGGGGACAGTGGTGCTTTTTTTTTTTTTTTTTTTTTTTCTTTATTATTTTTTGGCTTTTTTATCTTATTTTTAAACTGTTCCTTTCATTTTTTTTTTTTAATCATTTTTATTGTTATCTCAGGGAATGTAAATATCCCCTATGATAGCAATAGGTAGTGACAGGTACTCTTTTTTGAAAAAATTGGGGTCTATTAGACCCTAGATCTCTCCTCTGCCCTCAAAGCATTCTGATCACACCAAGATCGGTGTGATAAAATGCTTTCCCAATTTCCCAATGGTGCTGTTTACATCCGGCGAAATCTAAGTCATGAAATGCTCGTAGCTTCCGGTTTCTTAGGCCATAGAGATGTTTGGAGCCACTCTGGTCTCTGATCAGCTCTATGGTCAGCTGGCTGAATCACCGTCTGCATTCTCAGGTTCCCTGTTGAGACAGGAGAGCCAGAGAAAAACACGGAAGACGGTGGGGGGGGGCATTCCCTCCCACTGCTTGTAAAAGCAGTCTAGAGGCTAATTAGCCGCTAGGATTGCTTTTACATGAAAGCCAACCGCTGGCTGAAAAGAATGATACCAAGATGATACCTAAACCTGCAGGCATCATTCTGGTATAACCACTCAAAGTCGTGAATGGCGTACCTGAAGACAAAAAAATGGTTAGCAATAAAACACAGTAAACGGTAAAGTATAAAAAATTGCATACCTGAAAAGCAAACATGATAAAACATAATAACAATAAAACATTGCAGAATAGAATACAGTAAAAAAGAGCAGAACAATAGAGAGAGAGAGAACAATGAAACAACAACTATTTTTTATTTTATATATTTTTTTTTTTTTACACTTTTTTTGTAACTAACTTTTATAACTGTAACCGGTTCCAGGTTCGGGTCTCTCAAAATGCGATGGCATCTTGGGAGACCCTGTGAAAGTGTGCCTAGTCTGTGCAATGCTGTACCCTGCGCTAATACTCAACTAGTGTATGGTAGCGTTCAAAACATTCACCAATGCAAAGACCAGGATTGTCAGGACAGAAGGGACAATAATAGCGGGTGTCACGCCTATATCCGCGCTTGCTGCAGACACAACATCTTTTTTGGGGGGGTTCGTTGGGTAGGGCTACTCGGGAGGACATAAGGAAAATGCCTCTCATGCAGCCGACTGCATTTTGTTGGGGATGTGAATGGGGGAAGTACGGGTGCTGCAGAAGCGGTGGGTTCCCAATTAGGATTGGTGAATGCAGCAGGAAGGGCATTATGGGCACGACGGGCCTGTGTTTGTCTTCTTGGTGGCAGCGGGACACTACTTGTGCTTGCCACCTCACCAGCTTGAACTGCACTTATGGGACTCGCCACGTCACCAAGTGTTACTGCAGTGCTGGTTTGACTACGACCGGGGTGTACTAGGCCGCTGGTGCTTGCCAGTTCACCAAAATGCTACCAAAAAAACTGTTAGCGATCGCAGGGATCAGGCCTGACTCTGTGAACTCTGCAGTTATGCGTTTAGTGTTTTGTAAGTGACAGTGATCGATCGATACTGCACTTGGGTGGGCTGGGCTGAGCCAGGCGGAGGGGCAAAACACAGGTGCTAGCAGGTATCTGGGCTGATCCCGCTAGCGCTGCGTTTTTGGGAACCCTAAACTGCTGGGGATGCTAGTATAGATCTGATCAGATCAGATATTGATCCGTTCAGATACTATACCACTAAGGGAGGTGTACGGTGCATGCGTGGGTGTTAGCGGTACTGGCGCTAACCTGACGCTGCCTGGGGCTGGTGCTTGGCAGTTCACCAAAATACTACCAAAAAAACTGTTAGCGATCGCAGGGATCAGGCCTGACTCTGCCAACGCTGCAGTTATGCGTTTAGTGTTTTGTAAGTGACAGTGATCGATCGATACTGCACTTGAGTAGGCTGGGCTGGGCCGGGTGGAGGAGCAAAATGCAGGTGCTAGCAGGTATCTGGGCTGATCCCGCTAACACTGCGTTTTTGGGAACCCTAAACTGCTGGGGATGCTAGTATAGATCTGATCGGATCAGATATTGATCCGTTCAGATACTATACCACTAATGGAGGCGTATGCTGCGTGCGTGGGTGTTAGCGGTACTGGCGCTAATCTGACGCTGCCTGGGGCGACGCATATCACCGCCGAGCAATCAGGGGGCTAAACCTTTATTTCGGTAATAAACGGCGGGTGCCCTGACACTATAAAAAATAAACAAACTAACCAGCGTCACCCGTAACACTTATACGGTGATCGCTGGTGAAAGGGTTAACTAGGGGGCAATCAAGGGGTTAAAACATTTATTAGATAGTATATGGGGGTCCCTGACGCTATAAAACGCTGACGGCGAACCTAAATATTTACCTCCCTAACTAGCGTCACCATTGACACTAATACAGCGATCAGAAAAATGATCGCTTAGTGACACTGGCGACGGGGGGTGATCAAGGGGTTAAAACTTTATTAGGGGGGGTTAGGGGGGTATCCTAGACCTAAAGGGGGCTACACTAACTGCCCTAACACACTAACTGTCACAAACTGACACTATGCAGTAATCAGAAAAAAAAAAAACTGCTTGGTGTCAGTGTGACGGGGGGGGGGGGGGGGGTGATTGGGGGTGTAATGTGTGCCTGGCATGTTCTACTGAGCGTGTGTGTGTTTTACACTCACAGTGATGTCTTCTCTCCTCGGCGTCGGAACGGAAAATACAGAGCCGAGGAGAGATGACATAATTTCCTTTGCTGCAGTTTAGCATACAGCAGCAAAGGAAGATTCTCATTGGCTGGGAGCGATCGCGAGGGGGGGGGCCACGAACGGATGGTCTCCCCCTCACCTCTCATCGCTCCCAGACCAAAGCCGACCGCTTGATTCTGCCTGCCCGTGCCATTCTGCCGACGTATATCGTCGTGAGGCGGTCGGCAAGTGGTTAAAGCAATACAATGCAAGTATTATTATTGCACAGTTAAAGTGTACCAGAGAGATAAAGATAATTATCTATAATACTGAATAACAGGAAAATATATGTTTATTAAAATAAAATAATGTTCATTGTTGTACCTATGTTTTAAAGTATTTTAGTCCAAATCTGTACTATATTATGTTAACGGTTATGAACATGTGACTATAAAAATGTAATATATGTATTGTTATGTAAAAGTAAATCTAGCTTCAGCCATAAAGATGAGTGGTCATATCTTATACTGTTCTTGTAATTCTTTGCAGTTCCCGCCGAGCTGATCACATTACCTCATCGCGTCTACAATCATCGGCTCTCTTAATTTATATTTTGAGACCGGTAACACAAACAACATCTGAAAAAGCCTTCACAGTTCTGGAACAACATTCTATGGACAGATGAGACCAAGATCAACTTGTACCAGAGTGATGGAAAGAGAAGAGTAAGGAGAAGGAAAGGAACTGCTCATGATCCAAAAGATACCACCTCATCAGTGAAGCATGGTGGTGGTAGTGTCATGGCGTGGGCATGTATGGCTGCCAATGGAACTGGTCTCTTGTATTTATTGATGATCTGACTGCTGACAAAATCAGAAGGATGAATTCTGAAGTGTTTCGGGCAATATTATCTGCTCATATTCAACAAAATTCTTCAGAACTCATTGGACGGCGTTTCACAGTGCAGATGGACAATGACCCGAAGCATACTGCGAAAGCAACCAAAGAGTTTTTAAGGGAAAGAAGTGAAATGTTATGCAATGGCCAGGTCACTCACCTGACCTGAATCCGATTGAGCATGCATTTCACTTGCTGAAGACAAAACTGAAGGGAAAATGCCCCAAGAACAAGCAGGAACTGAAGACAGTTGCAGAAGCCTGGCAGAGCATCACCAGGGATGAAACCCAGCGTCTGGTGATGTCTATGCATTCCAGACTTCAGGCTGTAATTGCTTGCAAAGGATTTGCAACCAAGTATTAAAAAGTGAAAGTTTGATGGATGATTGTTAATCTGTTCCATTACTTTTGGTCCCTTTTTGGGAGGCACATATACAAACTGTTGTAATTCCTACACCGTTCACCTGATTTGGATGTAAATATCCTCAAATTAAAGCTGAAAGTCTGCAGTTAAAGCACATCTTGTTCGTTTCATTTCAAATCCATTGTGGTGGTGTATAGATCCAAAAAGATTAGAATTGTGTCGATGTCCCAATATTTATGGACCTGACTGTATTTGGCCATTGTGAGATTAGGTCTGTTCTGTCTAAGATTGTACCGCTACAAAAGCAATGGTGAGCACAGAGGAAAAAGAGTGGGAGCTGCACCCTCAAAAAACTTGTTGGACATCCCGGGTGGGAAGTCCGGATTAAAGTGGATGTGTGTCATAGGTCCTCCAGTTGAAGAGAGGTCATGTTTCAAGTTCACCTCTCGGAAGCACATCAGTGTAGGACCAATGAGTAGGTGGTCCCTAAGGGCGGAAGGGAGGTGAGTTGCTGACAGCCACAGGGTAGATTTTAGGGAAAGAGTTGTGAAGGAGTTTTCAAGGGTCACCTAGTGCTTGGCTATGAACGTTCCAGTACACTATCCGTGAAGGTGGCAGTAATTGTGTACATCTGGGAGACCTATTCCTCCTTTCTGTTTGGGGAGGGTAAGTTGATCGTAGCTGATTCTGGGTGTTTATGTTGCCACAGGAAGGTTGTACAGAGTCGTTTGTAGGATTTGAAGAATAAAGCAGGTAGTTGTATCGGACTGCTTGCAAGAGGTAAAGCAGGTGGGGAAGGACATTCATCTTTAGGATATTGCCTGTTTTAACCCTATAAATGTAATGCCACCACACTACAACCATATGCTCCCCCCCCCCCCCACTGCAAGTGTAAACAAGAAAAAGCTGTAAGGGTACACCGCTCACATTTTTGTAAATTTTTTATTATATCTTTTCATGCGACAGCGCTGAAGAAATTATACTTTGCTACAATGTAAAGTAGTGAGTGTACAACCTGTATAACAGTGCAAATTTGCTGTCTCCTCAAAATAACTCACACACAGTCATTCAATTCTAAACCGCTGGCAACAAAAGTGAGTACACCCCTAAGTGAAAATGTCCAAGTTGGGCGCAAAGTGTCAATATTTTGTGTGGCCACCATTATTTTCTAGCACTGCCTTAACCCTCTTGGGCATGGAGTTTACCAGAGCTTCACAGGTTGCTACTGGAGTCCTCTTCCACTCGTCCATGATGACATCATAGAGCTGGTGGATGTTAGAGACCTTGCGCTCCTCCACCTTCCATTTGAGGATGCCCACAGATGCTCAATAGGGTTTAGGTCTGAAGACATGCTTGGCCAGTCCATCACCTTTACCCCTCAGCTTCTTTAGCAAGGCAGTGATCATCTTGGGGTGTGTTTGGGGTCGTTATCATCTTGGAATACTGCTCTGCGGCCCAGTCTCCGAAGGGAGGGGATCATGCTCTGCTTCAGTATTACATAGTACATGTTTGCATTCATGGCTCCCCCAATGGACTGTAGCTCCCCAGTGCCGGGACCACTCACTTACCCAGGCTTCTTCATCCTGACTAGTACCATCATGTAGGTGGCCTGCCACTGAGTACGAGGCTGTGTTAAAGGAGCACTCTGCCTTTCTCTAGGCACCCCAAGACTTGTACTGCATGCACCTTGCTATGGAAAACAGATACATTTCTTTTATTGAATTTTATTAAATTGTATCTATCAGGCATGTTGAATTGTAACAGAGATACATTTCAATCCAGTGATATGCTGTTGTATGTTAAAGTGTTACTAAACCCACACCAGTAAAATCAGTCTGTATATGCAGTAGGGATGAGCCTCGAACATTGGCTGTTCGCAAGTTCGCCGAACAGCGAACAATTTGGGGTGTTCGCGGCTAATTCGAATGCTGCGGAACACCCTTTAAAAGTCTATGGGAGAAATCAAAAGTGCTAATTTTAAAGGCTTATATGCAAGTTATTGTCATAAAAAGTGTTTGGGGACCTGGGTCCTGCCCCAGGGGACATGGATCAATGCAAAAAAAAGTTTTAAAAACGGCCGTTTTTTCAGGAGCAGTGATTTTAATAATGCTTAAAGTCAAACAATAAAAGTGTAATATTCCTTAAAATTTCGTAGCTGGGGGGTGTCTATAGTATGCCTGTAAAGGGGCGCATGTTTCCCATGTTTAGAACAGTCTGACAGCAAAATGACATTTGAAAGGAAAAAAGCCATTTAAAACTACTCTACAAAAATAGGCTGCGCTGCTATAAATAAGTGAGTGTGGTCATGAACCCTTTATGAGACCATAACATATGCACCTAAATGTGAAACAATAAATAATATGGAAAAAAGATGATAATACCTGGAACATACATAAATCACCGCAAATGGGTGACATATAGGGTTAATCCTTGTATATATATGCAATCAAACACTAGGTGAGTTGAACAAGGTCCTTATATAAAACGTTCCTTTGAAAAAAAAAATTGTCCTTCACCACTAAAATTAAAAGGCATCAATATGTTGGTGAAAAATAAAACACCACTCCTCCGCTAATATGAAGCATGCACTGTTGTCACCCTGAAGGACGTGAAGACAGGAAAATTCCTCCACCAAAAAAAACCGATCTGCCCCTTACCAGATATTATGATCTCTTGTTTAAGGAGATCATATATGCAGGTGACTGTGTCCCCCAGCCACTGGGTCTTTAATCGAAAATATGGCTCCAAGGGTCACCTCTCAGGGGGTCCGCTAGATGTTAAGCTGGCACTCACATCCCAAGAATGAAAAAAAGAACTCCATAGCGTAATTCTGACATTTAT
This sequence comes from Aquarana catesbeiana, assembly GCF_042186555.1. Taxonomy (NCBI): domain Eukaryota; kingdom Metazoa; phylum Chordata; class Amphibia; order Anura; family Ranidae; genus Aquarana; species Aquarana catesbeiana. Next base: position 216,869,388 of record NC_133332.1, read on the forward strand.
TGGTAAAAAAAAATCAAAAGAAATGCACTTACAGTGTTGTGGATTTAAAATCGCGTGTATACACAGAACAATGCCGGCCGGCTCACAGCTGCTGCCCGTCGCTTCCGGGATCAGCGGTGGATGGTGGTGACGTCAGCACGTCGCTCCTCCCTACGCCGTTTCGACAAACTTGTCGTCTTACTCGCGGCTATTGCATTGCCGGTCCGACAATACACATAGAAGTTCATTGATAAAAACGGCATGGGAATTCCCCACAGGGGAACCCCAAACCATAAATAAAAAAAAAATGACATGGGGTCCCCCTAAATTCCATACCAGGCCCTTCAGGTCTGGTATGGATTTTAAGGGGAACCCCGCGCCAAAAAAAAAAAAAAAAAAAACGCCGTGGGGTCCCCCCAAAAATCCATACCAGACCCTTATCCGAGCACGCAACCTGGCAGGCCGCAGGAAAAGAGGGGGGGACGAGAGAGTGGCCCCCCCCTCCTGAACCATATCAGGCCACATGCCCTCAACATTGGGAGGGTGCTTTGGGGTAGCCCCCTAAAACACCTTGTCCCCATGTTGATGAGGACAAGGGCCTCATCCCCACAACCCTGGCCGGTGGTTGTGGGGGTCTGCGGGCGGGGGGCTTATCGGAATCTGGAAGCCCCCTTTAACAAGGGGACCCCCAGATCCCGGCCCCCCCCTGTGTGAAATGGTAAGGGGGTACAAGTACTCCTACCATTTCACAAAAAAACTGTCAAAAATGACAAGAGACAGTTTTTGACAATTCCTTTATTTAAATGCTTCTTCTTTCTTCTATCTTCCTTCATCTTCTTCTTCTTCTTCTGGTTCTTCTGGCTCTTCTGGTTCTTCCTCCGGCGTTCTCGTCCAGCATCTCCTCCGCGGCGTCTTCTATCTTCTTCTCTTCGGGCCGCTCCGCACCCATGGCATGAGGGGAGGCTCCCGCTCTTCTCTTCATCCTCTTCTCTTCTTCATTTTCTTCTCTGGGCCGCTCCGCATCCATGCTGGCATGGAGGGAGGCTCCCGCTGTGTGACGGCGTCTCCTCTTCTAACGGTTCTTAAATAACGGGGGGCGGGGCCACCCGGTGACCCCTCCCCCGTCTGACGCACGGGACATGACGGGACTTCCCTGTGGCATTCCCCGTGACGTCACAGGGAAGTCCAGTCAAGTCACTGTGCGTCAGAGGGGGGCGGGGTCACCAGATGGCCCCGCCCCCCATTATTTAAGAACCGTCAGACGAGGAGACGCCGTCACACAGCGGAGCCTCCCCCCATGCCATGGGTGCGGAGCGGCCCGAGGAGAAGAAGATAGAAGACGCCGCAGAGGAGATGCTGGACAAGAACGCCGGAGGAAGAACCAGAAGAACCAGAAGAGTCAGAAGAACCAGAAGAAGAAGAAGAAGATGAAGAAAGAAGAAGCATTTAAATAAAGGAATTGTCAAAAACTGTCTCTTGTCATTTTTAACATTTTTGACAGTTTTTTAGTGAAATGGTAGGGGTACTTGTACCCCCTTACCATTTCACACAGGGGAAGGCAGGATCTGGGGGTCCCCTTGTTAAAGGGGGCTTCCAGATTCCGATAAGCCCCCCCGCCCGCAGACCCCCACAACCACCGGCCAGGGTTGTGGGGATGAGGCCCTTGTCCTCATCAACATGGGGACAAGGTGTTTTGGGGGCTACCCCAAAGCACCCTCCCAATGTTGAGGGCATGTGGCCTGGTACGGTTCAGGGGGGGGCGCTCTCTCGTCCCCCCCTCTTTTCCTGCGGCCTGCCAGGTTGCGTGCTCGGATAAGGGTCTGGTATGGATTTTTGGGGGGACCCCACGCCGTTTTTTTTTTTGTTTTTTTTTTGGCGCGGGGTTCCCCTTAAAATCCATACCAGACCTTAAGGGCCTGGTATGGAATTTAGGGGGACCCCCATGTCATTTTTTTTTTAAATTTTGGTTCGGGGTTCCCGTGTGGGGAATTCCCATGCCGTTTTTATCAATGAACTTCTATGTGTATTGTCGGACCGGCAATGCAATAGCCGCGAGTAGTTTTAAATGGCTTTTTTCCTTTCAAATGTCATTTTGCTGTCAGACTGTTCTAAACACGGGAAACATGCGCCTCTTTACAGGCATACTATAGACACCCCCCAGCTACGAAATTTAAAGGGATATTACACTTTTATTGTTTGACTTTTTTTTTTTTTAACAGTAAAGTTATTGTTTGACTTTAAGCATTATTAAAATCACTACTCCTGAAAAAACGTCCGTTTTTAAAACTTTTTTTTGCATTGATACATTTCCCCTGGGGCAGGACCCAGGTCCCCAAACAATTTTTATGACAATAACTTGCATATAAGCCTTTAAAATTAGCACTTTTGATTATTCATGTTCATGTCCAATAGACTTTAACGGTGTTCACGTGTTCGAACGAACTTTTTTCCTGTTCGCATGTTCTGGTGCGAACCGAACAGGGGGGTGTTTGGCTCATCCCTAATATGCAGCATTGCATGCTTGTTGTACTCACTCTGGAACTTAAAGCGGTGTTCTGCTTAAAAAAAAAAAATTAAAAGTCAGCAGCTACAAATACTGCAGCTGCTGACTTTTAATAATCGGACACTTACCTGTCCTAGGGTCCAGCGATGCGGGGAATCGAAGCCCCGCTCATCTCCCCCTCCGCTCGGCGGTGCCGGCATTGTGCTGTGGGTACAGCCGGGCACCCACTGTGCATGCGCAATTGGCGCTGCACGCCATGATTGGCTGCGCAATCATCTGGGACCTGTGATGTGTCCCGGATGATTGACAAGAGGGAGGGGCAGAGCTAATCTCCCTTCCTGCGCCGAGGGAAGTGACGTCAAGAGCCCAGGTGCTGAAGGAGGCAGACTAAGAGGGACCCCCTAGCAACAAGCATTTAGAGGGTAGTAAAAAAAAAATTTTCTCCAAGTGTTTTTTTTTTTATTTCTTTTATGCACGTTAATTTTTTTTTTTTTTTTTGAGTGGAACTTTAAGGGGGTTAATCCTCTGCATTGTGTAAAAAGGCTGTTTTTATCCTGTATGCACAGATCCTTCCCCTCCAGCACTGTCTATCTGGGGAAGGCCAGCTAACACAGACAGGGTAGCCGACCTGCACATGCTTAGTTGTGTCTTTTATGCTGGCAAGAACAGTTACTTGTTCTCAGAGATAGCCAGGCCACATGATATTGACATCACACATGTTGGTGTGTATGCAGGCTGAAGTGAAAAAGTGAAAATCTCCTCCTTCTTGAACTCTCAGCAATGGAGAAACTTTGCAGTTTTTCATGTAACTGTGGTATACAGATCATCCAAAAAGGTATATCGTAGCAGTATTTTAATGTAAAAAGAAGATTTATAAGCTGTGGATACTGTGGGGGGGGGGTGAACTATTTTCATATTACTGGCTTTAGTAACACTTTAAGGTGTGTAGCCGACTGCCAGGTGTTTCATTCAGCTCCAGATTCTTCTGACCCTCCCCCGTCTACACTGTCATGCTGGGAGCCAGAGCAGCCTGTGTAAAATCCTCTTCTCATGCTGGCTGTGCTGCGGCTCTGTGTGAGACTCCCCTCACCTCTCCCTTCCTGGCAGCAGAGCAAAGGACCAATCAGGGGGCAGGCAAGCTAGCCAAGCCATCTCACAGACTGTAAAGCTCAGTGCTTGGGATCATGGGAGATATAATCAACACAATATCTCTATAATGCAGGAATTGACTTTCATAACTACAAATCCAGATGTTTAGATTCAGGAGGAGCTGGAGGAGGATTTACAGTACACTAGCTGGACAGGGATGAGAGAGGACCTCTGTATATCAGGTCCTGGGACCCTAGGGAGCCCGACTGGAGGGAACTGGATCCTATGACTGGGGGTTGAGAATGCTGGAGGCAGCACCACATCGGCTGCAACAGCAACACCCAAGCCACTGCAAAAAAGAGGTTGAAGCATCCATCCACTACCCACAACCACCGCTGCTTACTGGAGGCTGCGGGGAGAGACTAAGGCCGAGTTCACACTGAATTCGGATGCGGCTCACAGCAGGAGTCTGGGGCGTCCCTGTTCTCCGTTTCAGGGATGAATCAAGCATGAATGTTTGCCTGAATTCGGACCTGAAACGGACCAGAAGACGCACAGAACTCCTGTGCAATTCGCACCGCAGCTGCCCCAGAGATGTGTGAACAGGCTCCATTGAAAGCCGGTCACAGTCTTCTGTCATGCGAATTGGATGCAAGTAAATCCACATCCAATTTGCATAAGTGTGAACCCAGCCTGAGGGGGCACCTTCCACTGTGAACGTTTACAGCTGCACCCTGGGGACTGGTGAGAGGGCTTTTGACCCATTAAACACATTGCTAGCAGTGACTGAGTTGCTGAAAGCAGGACGCCAAGTACACCCAGCTCTTACTGCATTTATCTCAGACTTACACTGCACCCCTACCAACTCCATACCACTGCTATACTGAACTCTCACTTGTTCCATATCTACATTACATCCGTGCACAGACTATACTACCTTTACCGGAGCATGCAGGTTCATCAGGACTGTCATTAAGAGCACTAACGCTTCTTAAAGGGCCCCAGTGTATAGCCGCTCTCACTTCCACTATCTCCCTGTACCTTTTATTGACCTCTCAACTACTGACAGTGCTTACTAGATAGTTTTAGGCCTAGCATAGCCACCGTTAGTGCACTCTGGCAGTATAGCGCCAACGTTTTATAGTTTTTTACTATACTATTTTACTGCTCGTTGCTGCACTTCAGGTGGAGTTGTTACCGTTTATGCTGGTCTGGATGGATAAGTGTCACCTTATGCCTTGTCCTTATTGCTAAATATTCTGTATACTAAGTGTATTATCACCATTATTATTCTTTTCACCTTTTGTCTCTCCTTGCCTTTACCAACTTCATTTTGTGACAATATATTACGTTTGTTTTTACCAACTGGCTTGGTGCTTGCGTTCTTTAAATTTAGCAATATAGTTTGGTACAGGTGTTACTGACAAAAGTTCCTCTGTGATACTGGCAGGGCTTTTTTTCTGTCTGAACCCGGCGGAACGCAGTTCCAGCACCTATGGTAGCCCTCTCTGCTCCGACATGTTATGTAACACAATAGCCGGTAGAGGAAGTTTTCTGCACAACTTACTTCCTCTATCGGCTTCTCTGTGCTAGCCAATGTGAGTCCGGTGTTCCGTCAGATATGGTGACCCCTCGATTGGGTCAGGTCACAGCACTGCAGCTCCTTGTGGCCATCCAAGAGGCAGCTTCCATCCCTGCCTGCCCCCTCCACAGCTACTCTGACAGTTCCGATGGGTGGAGCTCTCAGATTGTCATTTTACTGTGACCAGTTTGAAAGAAAAGAGCCTGCGCATACCATACATCAGTGACTGCTTTCCAGAGGAGGAGGTAAGGGGGCTGTAAAAGGGGAGAGGGGAAGAGCTTTTGGAAGAGTGAACATGGACAGAGAGAATGTGAAAGTGAGGTTTTGGGGAATTTGTACATAGGAGAACTGGGGGGTTGATCTGTGCAATGAAGATGAAGAGAGCTGGAGGGAAATTTTAGGATAGGGGAGCTGGGGGCAAATTTAGCAGAGAGGAGAGCAGGATGGGGGAGATTTGTGCAAAGAGGAGAGCTGGGAAAGGGGGAGATTTGCGCAGAGAGGAGAGCTGGGAAAGGGGGAGATTTGCGCAGAGAGGAGAGCTGGGAAAGGGGGAGATTTGCGCAGAGAGGAGAGCTAGGAAAGGGGGAGATTTGCGCAGAGAGGAGAGCTGGGAAAGGGGGAGATTTGCGCAGAGAGGAGAGCTAGGAAAGGGGGAGATTTGCACAGAGAGGAGAGCTGGGAAAGGGAGAGATTTGTGCAGAGAGGAGAGCTGGGAAAGGGGGAGATTTGTGCAGAAAGGGGGATTTCCAGGGGGAACTTGGTGGAACTCAGTCCCACCACCTCTGGCTCAGTCCCTCTGCTCCCTGCCCACCACTATCACTTGTAAACACAAAAGTCAGGTTTCTGTGTTTACAAGTGACAGCTCTGCACTCTGTGTGTAATGCAATCCTGGTATTTAATGACCTTTAAGACACTTCTACTGTTCGTGAAATTTGATTGACCACACCCACTATTTGATGTGATTTGGAGGGTGTGTGTAGGGGAGCGGTTTTGGGGGGTCGTGGTTGAGCTCCAGCACCTATTGTTTGAGAAAAAAAGCCCTGGGGATTTCTATTTATTACCATTATTTGGTGCTGCTGTACTTCTCTACCCTAAGGAAGGCGTGGTTGGGGGTGGAGTTTGGGGGAGGGAAGTTGGCTGGGGAGGGAGAGTTCCTGCACCTTTTCTCTGAGAAAAAAAGCCCTGGATACTGGTGTGTACGCAGCCTGGTGTGAAGGGCTGAGGTCTTTGAGAAGGTTGAGATCAGCAACAGAGGACCTATCTTAACTAGCGGCTACTTTAGGAGTAGCGATACAGGTGATTTCTCAGACTGAAAACACTTTTCTTTACAGGACTGAAACCTGTCCTCTTAGGCAGATCTAATTGCCCTATGGGGCAAATCTGCCAGCCTTGAGACTTGAGCGTGTCAATCTACGCAAAGGATTATCATCGGGTAAGGTATAAAGAAGCAAATTTGTATGTAGTCATTTTTCTTTATAGTTTTTAATCTTTTCTTAGAGAGGTTCTGGAAGGGAATGGACGTGCTTGATCATTTCCATTCATTTTCAATGAGAGTATGATAGTTTTCTCTCGTTTTTATTATTTCAATCTTTTTAAAACACAGAAAATCTATCCAATAACAAAGTAACATTGTGAGTTTGTGGTACAATTTTAGAGGTAAATATATGTTTATTGTATATTTATTGTATATAACAAAAATATAAGAACATTTGAGGTCAATCATCATATCCAACGTCGCATTTGTACAGTATATAACCTATCAAAAGTAGGTAGAATACAATACATATTGGGATAAGGTAACGATAAAGGTGTACACTTGAGTCATATGAAAATGTGCATGTGGAAGCCAAAAAAATCAGGATCCAGGACCTGAGGTCAGTACATACCAGTATTGTAGATAAGGAAAAAGGGAGAGGAAAAAAGAAAAAAAGAGAGGGATAAGAAAGAGTATGTGTTGCAATTTTAAACAGCTCACAAACCGGCAAAACATAAGGGACCATTGAAGGAAAATGTTCTACCTGTATTAGAAAAGTAGCTGCAGAATCTGGCTGTATTCAGAAATACAAGTTCTCTGAAATGACATCACCAGGTCAAATTGGAGCTCTGCTCATAAACACAAAACTGGACCTGAAACACTCTGACCTAGGGCATCTAATCTATAACACTCAGTGGGCAGCAATAAAAGACTGTAATCTTGTATTATTTGCCCTCGTTAAGTCATTAGACTTGATTATCTATAGCTATGAAAGTTTTATCTGAAGAGCCAAACAGATATTAATCATTGTCTTGCTTGCATACTAACCTTAGCTGTAAGTGGTGGATTTGTAGCTGTTTTTCTCCCTGCTGGCAGTCGAACTATAGTGGCTGGTGCACTGGTACATGTGGGTTTATGAGATGGCAATCTGGAAATCACCTTTGCTTTGCTAGGAAAATAATTGTAAATGTCAAATACCATGTTTGTCAAACTTTTTCATGAAACAACAGTGACAGCAAAGTAAGATAGGAACCTGCCAGCTATTTATTTTTTCATATAAAAACCTTGCCTAAGAACAGTCTTTTAACCACATCTTATGTGGCTGTGGAACAACAACTTCAAGTATGCTGGGTCGGTTGTGCTAGGTTCTGTAGTTACACAAGTGCTGGACATTTACTGCTATACTGAGTCCTTTATTAAGCCTTTCAATAGGATTTAGCTGCTCTGTTCACAGCAATTGCTTAATGAAAAAATTTAAAGCAACTGTCCATTCAAACCAAGGAAGTTTTATCCTGGCATAAAATATGTTTCTGTTATATGACCTTAAAATATCAGCTAAGACATACAGGAACTCTATTCTGTGTCATCTTTTGAATGCAGCAAGAGCATGTATCCTGCTTAGATGGAAAAAACACACAACCACCTACGGTGGGTACGTGGCTTAGGAAGGTGGAAGAGCTGAACAGACTAGAGAACCTGGTATGGACAGGAAGGCAGGAACAAGAAAAATATAGGGAAATATGGTCTCTCCGGAACCTTTTTATCAACTCAGAGGAGGGAGAGACCAGTGGCGGCCGTCCATAGGGGGCGCACGGGTGCCGCCGCCCCCCCCCCCCCCCTCCTCCAGGCAGTCACAAAAAAAAAAGAAATTCAAAAAAATAAATAAATAAACTTTTTTTTTTTAAAAACTGGCCCTTTAAAAAAAAACAAAAAACAAAACAAAAAAAGGTCCTTAAGTGCACTGTGTTCGGACGCTGGACACAGTGCACTATGGGAAGCACCACGTCTATGCAATCACGAGATTGCAGACGCGGCGCTTCATTTGCGGGCTTTTGTCCCACCTTGCGGCGCTTTCCGAAGAGCTGAGTAGCTTCCGCCCGGCACTCGTAGTATCTATTACTATGGCCGGGCGGTTTGATTGACATCTGAGTTAGATGTCACTTCCTGTTTTCTCTCTCCCATTGCGCCCGAGAGAGAGAAAACCGTAAGTATGAGGAGCAGACTCCTCCATCGCCGCTGCCAGTGGAAGGAGACACCGCAGGTGAGGACAACACAGCAAGTACCGCTGTGCTCCCGCGGAGAATGGGGGGGGGGTTTGATGTGACACAGGCTGCATTTGGTGGGACACAGGCAGGCTGCATTTGCTGGGACACAGGCAGGCTGCATTTGCTGGGACACAGGCTGCATGTAAGGAGGGACTGCGCTGGGGGGCACCTGATGTAAGGACGGACTCCGCTGGGGACACCTGATGGCATCTGGTGGCAGGCGACGTGGCTAGTGACACGCTCGGGGCTCCCACTGATTCTGCATTATGGTGAGTTGAATGATTTCATTTTATATTACAATGTAATAATAGAAATAATGCGCTTTAATCATCCTGACACCATAACAACCATGGTGCCGGGATGATTGAAGTGCTAACACCAGGTGCTTGGAATATCTTTATCTACTGATTGTTAAACTTTCTAGAATACACATATTTCTATTGTTGTGTAGAATCTGGGCCTGCTGTCCCTCTCTTCTCTCCCTCTATCCCTCGTTCATCTCAGACGCTAACCACACCACCTTAGAGCCACGCCCATGATTTCACTGAAACCACGCCCATTTTCACCAAGTGGGAGAGGTAAATATAGGAAGGGCGGGGTCTGGCACCCCCCCATCCTAAAACTTCACCAGCCGCCACTGGGAGAGACTCTCATTGTTGAGGACCTAGAGGGTTGAGGAAAATACACCGTGAGGTTGCCTGGGGGGGGGGGGGGTGAATAACACGTGTGTGGGGAGCTTCCAAATGCAGTCTGCATGAGGGAGCCCATATATGGGATTAGAACGTGGGGATTAAAGACCAGAGGGGAAGAGTTAGAATGACTAAGGAAATAGTTTGATAATAACCCCTCTGGTTGGGACATGATTGATTATTTTTCCATGACTAATGTGATATTATGGATTGTTATTCTCTGAAATAAAAATAAAAGGATTTAAAATAGAGAAAAAAAAACGTGCACCTCTCTGACCTGCTACCTAAATTTGTAATTGCCATTATTTTTATCCTTTTAAATGCCCAGATTTTGTACCTGCATAAAGTCTTATTATGTACTGGGGCATGAAAGGGAGCCAACAAAGCCAATGTCACGCCCTGGAGCACTGTAAGAAAGCTTCTGACTCTGGCTATATGTGATTATAAAATAATCTCACATTATTGAACTTGGCTTTGCCCATCAATGCCAAAGCAACACATTTACTTTATATTAGGGATGCACCGATACCAGTTTTTTAGTGTCATGTGACACTTTTTTTTTTTTAGACCAATGAAAAATGATTACCGTTACTTTATAATTATGAAGAACAGTTCCTCTGTGGCTTTTAAATCGCGCTACTTCAGCAAGATTTTAAAGCCGCAGTTCAGTGCGATTTGGACCTCGGATTTCATTGCGGCTTGCGAGTTAATTTAACAGAAGTCAATGCAAGTTCAAATGGAATCGCAAAAGAGGTGTCAGTTTTAGTATAGGAGCATTTGTATGAGTAAATGCTTAGTATCAGCACTGATACCGGTATTGGTTTGGGTGCAACTCTACTTTAAAGTGATATTAAAGTCTTTTTTTATTAAAATAGAAAAGATGTTATACTAACATACCTGCTCTGTGCACAGATATTGCACAGAGCAGCCCCTTACCTCCTCTTTTTCAGTTCCCTACTGAAGCTCTCACACCTCCTCCTCTCTGAGTGCCCCCTCAGCAAGTCGTGGGTTGAGGGGGCACCCATGCAGGCGTTCTCCTGAGCCAAGCTAAGTGTGTCCACAGTCCAAGCTCCCTTCTCACTGGATTTGACTGATGGCAGTAGGAGCCAAAGGCTCCTGTGAGTGTCCTGTGGGAAGAGATGGAGTGCTCTGTTGCAGCCAGGGACAGAACTGGATTGGCAGAGAGAACTCAGATATGTGTTTAGGGTGGGGGAGGGGGGTGGGGCAGTTGCTGAAAAGTTATTTACCTTAGTGCACAGAAGGCATTAAGTTTAAAAAAACCTCCTCAGGGGGTCATGACGTGAGACGTCGGACGGGAAGGGAGGAGCTTGAGGGGTGCCGGCTGGCCGGCGAACTGTCGGGCTTCCACACAGATAGGCCGGAGCCTACGTGGTGGCGAAGGAGAGGAGGAGTGCCAGGTGAGGCTGCGGGACTATAGACACTGACGGCGCTATCATACAGACGCTCCAGGGCCTGATGTGAACCGGGCACGGCACCGGGCGTATAGCGGGACCAGCGAAGTGGTAGTTGTGGCCGTCCCCTCCCCCCCGACCCGGGCTGAGAGGCTCTGATTGGGGAGTGCCCTAAACAGCAGAGTCAGCAGTGCACGGAGACGGATGAAAGAAGTCTGGCAAGATACCTGCTCGGGGCAGAGACTGCAAAGCTTCACTGGTGGACTACAGCGGGACAGTAGGAAGGTCCGTGGTAAGGGCTGCTTGGTGCTCCAGAGCAATCGGCTTAAGGTAAGAGCGGAATGACATGGAGGATGCTCCTGCAAAGGGGAAGACTCTCTGCTGAAGGTATGCTGGGGAATTGATAATTTGGAAAAGTTGCCGATTTATGAACTGTGTCATCGCCCTAAACCTGCATTGAAAGTATAGGGGGGAATTCGGCATACTAAAGTACTAAAAGACGAGAGAGGAGGTGGTGCAGGGCAGGACATAGATACTTAAATGATTCGAAGCCATGGCAGCCATTGCAGCCACTTCCAGGACTAAGATAGGACCAGGAAACCCCTGAGGGGCAAGAGCCGAGACAGGAGTGAAGAGGAGCAGCCCCGTAGGAACATCCCCCTGGTGCAATACACTCCCTCAGGCTGTAGGGGGTAAAAGCGCAATAAATTGAAAATCACAGAGCAAGATTAAAAATCCATAAGGGATCATGATGGCCGACGCAGCCATCATGAGTAGAGCAGTGTCTAAAGCTGGGAAGTGGGGTGCACCCAAAAGACCGAAGGACAATACCACAGGGAGCACAATCAAGCAATATCTGGCCCAGGGGGCGAGCCCTAAGAGTACCCACCTTGAGACCCAAAAGGCAGGCATGGCAGATAAAAAGAGGGGATCGAACGGGAAGAGTGAACAGACCCCAGATCATTCCAGGGACGAAAGTACAATGGAGAGTGTATTGGAAATAACTAGACTGGAAGAAGACGATAGGCCGGAGGCACAATTTCCCACAAAAAATGAAATCTCAGAAATGTTCAAGACGCTGGAAATCTCAATTAAAACTGAGATAAATATGTTGAGGACGGATCTAGGCAACTTATTGACCAGAGTCGAGAGAACAGAAGACATAATAGACAAACAGACCCAGGAGCTATCCGACCTAAAAGAACAAGTTAAAATTACCCAACAAAATCAAATAAAAATCTGGTATAGGTTAGAAGACCAAGAAAATAGAAACCGTAGACAAAATCTGAGAATCCGAGGGGTACCGGAATCAAGGGGGGAAGACTTGAGAAAGATCATAGCTGCAATCTTCAGCCCCCTTTTGGAAGTGGGAGTGGAAGATTTCCCAAACATCGAGAGGGTGCACCGGATAGGAAGATTTGACACTATGAGAACGGAGAGAGTTCGGGACATAATAGTAAGATTTAAGTTCTATGAGGATAAAGATAACATCTGGGTAAAGCTAAGAGGAAAAACCCTGTTGCAATTTGAGGGTGCAAAGATTCTAGTCTTTGCGGACTTAGCCAAGGACACATTAGCGAGAAGACGCCAACTTAAACCCCTCCTGGAGCAGATGATAAAACAGAATGTAAAATATTCATGGGGGTTTCCGGCCTGTTTGATAGGAAGTAAAGATGGTAGATTGGCCAGGTTAAGATTCCCGGAAGAACTGGGGGAATTCTGTGGGAAATTAGGTTTACAAGCCCTCCCATTGCCAGAATGGACTAATGAACAATGGGCTGACTTGGGGGCGGGCCATGTGTAAATTACCATGAGTGTGAAGTGGGATTCAGGGGGAGGGTGCAGGGAGAGGAGGGGTCAGTGTGATGTAAGAAAGTCTGGTGGACAGGGGTCCTGCTGGGGCGACAGCCAATCACCCTGGCCGCTGCTGAAACAGGGGCCGGGGGGGGCACACAGCGAGCTCCACCTTAGGAGTTGGAGACCAGGAGAGGGACATGATACATGTGACCCTCAAGGGTCTAGGGGTCCAGATGGGACCAAATAGGGAGAGGTGGTTGGGAGGGGGAGAGGGGGGGGAATTGGGGGGGGGAGAGGAGGTGAGGGGGGGTGGGTAGGAAGGGCGGGAAAGGGAGGGGAGATACCTCAGCAACAATAAATAAAAAAGAGTGGGTAAACCTCTCCAAGGTCAAAGGAAAAGGGCCTCACAGAGGAGAGTGGAAGTACAGTAATGACCACAATAAAATTTACAACTTATAATGTTAGAGGACTAAATATGGCCAGTAAAAGACGGAATATTTTCAATGAGCTTAAATGGCTAGGGGCCGAGATGGTCTTTCTCCAGGAGACACATATTTCACACGAGTCCAGTTTAAGATTGTATTCAAGGGAATACCCGAATTGGTATCAGGGAGACACCATTTCAAATAGAGGACGGGGTGTAGCTATGGGGTTTGCAAAAAGAACAAGGTTTGTGTTGGAAGATAGACTGGTAGACCCAGAAGGTAGATACCTATTTCTTAAGGGCAGACTGTATGAGAGGGAGTATACACTGGCAAACATCTACGCACCCAACAAAAATTCGATGAAATATCTTGCGAACATCTTGGAAAAATTAAAGGAATTTAGGAAGGGACATATGATATTGATGGGGGACTTTAATTTCTGTATGGACCCAGGACTGGACAGTTCGGCCCGGGCACAGGGGATAAATAACGTGCAATTAAAAGGGGTAAAGCAAAAACTCCACCTCTGCCAACTGGTGGATATATGGAGGGTTCAGCAACCTAAAAAACGGGACTACACGTTTTACTCCCCTGTGCACAGGTCTTACTCCCGGATCGACTATATATTCGTGGAACATAGAGACTTGGAAGTGGTCTTAGACTCTAGGATAGGGAATGCCACTTTCTCGGATCATGCCCCTCTGACTATGGAAATGACAATAGGTGGCGGACCGGGTCAGCCGGGGTTGTGGCGTCTAAATGAGGAGCTGATCGAGATGAGGAGGGGTACGATAGTCAGAAGGGAGCTAGAAAATTATTTTTCTGTAAATGATACAGGGGAAGTATCGGGGTCCACCTTATGGGAGGCCCATAAAGCCTACATCAGGGGGATCCTGATAGAAATGGGGGCGAGGAAGAAAAGGGAGAGACTCGAGAAAACCCAAAAATTAATAGCGGAATTAGCTAGGGCTAAACAAGAACATAAAAAACAGCTGGGCCAGGACTCTCAGATATTATACCAAAAGGTGGTAAATAAAAGGGCGGAGTTGAAAACGGTAATGGAGCAGGAGTCAAGAATAATGTTTAATAAGATCGCAAGAGAAAGATACCAATGGGGATACAAATCAAGTAAACACCTGGCGAGAATAGTACAAAAGAAAAAAGCTAGAAATTTTATAGAGAAAATCCAGACTAAGGACGGACGTATGGTATATTCATCACAGAGTGTAGCGAATACTTTTAAGAATTTTTACCAAGAATTATACTCTGTTAAACAACAGGGCGCTCAGCTAAGCAAAAGGAGTGAGAGAAATATTAACTACTTGAAGGAAGCTGGGCTCCCCAGGATTACAGACTCCGCCAGGGAAACCTTAGAAGCTCCAATTTCAGAAGAGGAAATAAGAAAGGCATTATTAGAAGCGGCGTCCGGGAAAAGTCCCGGGCCGGACGGATTCACACTGCTCTATCACAAAAAAATTCAAAGAAATACTAGTCCCAAAGTTATGCCACTATATGAACGGATTAGGGGAGAAGTATGAGATTAGTAGGGAAGCCTTAAAGGCCTCCATCACAGTCATCTTGAAAGAAGGTAAAGAGGGAACGTTATGTTCAAGTTACCGGCCTATCTCTTTGTTTAACGCCGACATAAAATTGTATGCAAAAGTCCTGGCAGGTAGGTTAAAGGGGCTAATGAACACCTTGGTTAACTTGGACCAAGTGGGATTTGTCCCTAAAAGAGAGGGGGAAGACAATGGGGTTAAAACGCTGCTCCTATTGCAAAAGATAAAGGATGGTGGACCCCCAGGACTACTGTTGTCAATTGATGCCGAAAAGGCTTTTGACAGAGTAGACTGGGGGTTCATGATACAGACCTTGGAAATTATGGGAGTAGGCCCCAGGATGATCCAATGGATTAAAACTCTGTACCACCACCCTACTGCAGCAATAAAAGTCAATGGTTTAATGTCCCAACCCTTTGAGATGAAAAACGGCACGAGACAGGGATGCCCCCTGTCCCCATTGTTGTTTGTTCTGGCCCTGGAACCGCTTTTGGCAACGATACGTAAGGATCCGGCCATAAGTGGCTTTAGGGTGGGAGAGGAAGAACACAAGATCGCAGCATTTGCTGATGATGTGCTGTTCTATATAACGAACCCGGTGACTTCAATGCCCAAGTTAGTAAAATCCTTGAGAAAATACGGGGAGGTATCTAACTTCCAAATAAATCTAGCAAAGTCTGAAATATTGAACATCAACTTAAGTAAGACAGAGGAAAGGATCGTGAAAAAGGAATTCAACTTTGGTTGGACCAAAGAACTAAGGTACTTGGGAATTAAACTCGCAAATTCAATAGAGAAGATATAAAACATAAATTATCTACCTTTACTCGATGAAGTTAGAACTGACTGTAAAAGATTTTCCGGTAGGCCTCTTTCATGGATAGGACGCATCAATATTATCAAAATGGTCCTTCTCCCTAAAATCACGTATTGATTCCAGATGGTGCCAGTGGCACTCCCTCAACATTATCTAAGAAGGTTAAAAACTATAATAATGAATTTTATATGGAAAAATAGAAGACCAAGAGTCTCCTTGCAAATATTAAAACAGGGGAAAATAAATGGTGGCCTGGCTGTACCGGATTTCCAAAATTATTACAAAGCAATAGTCCTGTCAAGAATGGTCGAATGGGCGAAGGGAGAAAATGAAAAAAGGTGGGTGAATATAGAGAAAACTCTTAGTAAGGCACATTTGGGAAGCATCATTTGGAATCCTCCACACTTTAGAACTTTAGATAATAACACTCACGTAATAACACGGAACGTTTTTAAAATCTGGGATGGGATATATAAACAAGTGAATGGGAAATACAATTCACCATTATTAGCACTGAAGGATAATCAATTTTTCGTATTGGGAACAAAAAATGTAGGTGGAAATGAGTCACCATGGGGGATAACACAATTAAGAGATATAATTAAACAGGGTAAAATGATTACACTTCAACAACTTAGGCATGGTAGGGTGGCACGGGGGTTGGACGAGTGGCGGTACCTCCAATTGAACCATTTTGTCGGTAAGTTACCCCAACCCATTAGGTCAGGAGAAGAATTAAATGGAGATGGAACGGCTGTGTGATACAGAGGAACCAAGGAACACAATCTCCAAAATATACAAAATTTTGATGAGGACAGAAAAATTGGAGATACCGCCATTGATTAGGAAATGGGAGAGGGAATTGGGTTCACAGAGGGACAAAAACACAATCAGTAAAATTTTGAAAATGGTCCATAGCTCAGCAGTAGATATTCGAACTGCAGAAATGAACTATAAATGCATGAGCGGGAGCTATGCAACACCAGATACAATAAGTAAATATCAGAGGAATAGGTCGGCACGTTGTTGGCGAGGCTGCCAAGAGGTGGGAACAATGGCCCACCTTTGGTGGAATTGCCCTAAAATTAAAACATTCTGGAAGAAGACCCTATTTTTAATCAAGACAATTACGGGGATAGAGGTGGTGGAAGATCCGTGGGTTGTGTTGTTCCACGGGGGAGAAGGAGACATAAATAAATATAGGCGGTCGCTGGTTCCCCATCTGCTAAATGCAGCAAAGAGATTGATACCGAAGAGCTGGCAAAAGAAGGAGAGCCCAGCGTCCTGGGAATGGATAGATGCGGTAGAGGAAACATATAATATGGAGTCCCTGAGGAACAGTATAGATGAAGAGAGCAAAGGGAATACAGATAAATGGGAGTGTTGGAAAAAATTTTAAAAATCCTGGAGTTATGTTAAAGAATTGAAAGCCTTGGACTAGTGAAGGAGAGCGAAATAGGAACTGACCTTGGAGAGCGAGGGAGAGGTACTTGCTGAGGTGGAGGGGAGGGTGGGAGAGGGAGGGGAGAGAAAATATGACGACAAGAGCTGTATATATCTGTGGTCGCTTGGGGTGTGTTAAGCAATATTTATTCTTTTTTGATATGGCAAGTGCTACTATGATGAGACACCGAGAGGGAGGCTAAAGAATAAATGAACTGCAAAGTTGATTTAAGCCCCTCGGAAAGGTCTGCTGAAGTGGCAAAAAAAAAAAAAAAAAGTTTAAAAAAACCTTAGTGTTTGGGACCACTTTAAAGCCGACCATTGAAGCTGCACATTCTAACCTTCTCTTTGCTCCTCTCACTCCATTCAAGTGAGAAGCCTTGGGTAATTCCATGTTGCTCTGGTAGGAGCTTACAGAGAACTAATAACTCTATCTGCATGGCATGGCATGAGTGCCTGAGTGACCAAACATACACCATTGCTGTCATATAGAAGGAAACAGAAAAAGTCCTACATACCTGGAAGTACAAATGATTTACCTTGCACTGGATATGGCTCCCGGATTTGTGTTAGATGAAATTTTACGCTCTTGCCTCTGTGTAGCAATTCTCTTTGCATATGGAGATAATACTCTTGTTGCTGAAGAATTCTTCATACAAAGAAAAGTTGAAGTCTGGACAGAAAAGCCTCCTCACCAGTGGTGGGTGGTGCTCCTTTCTTTGGGGGGGGGGGCTGCAAACAAACCATTCAGTCCCCCCCAAAATCCATACCAGACCCTTATCCGAGCAAACAGCCTGGCAGGCCAGGAAAGGGGGGGGGGCAAGCGAGTGCCCCCTCCTGAACCATACCAGGCTGCTTGCCCTCAACACGGGGAGGGTGCTTTGGGGTCCCCCCCAAAGCACCTTGTCCCCATGTTGACGGGGACAAGGGCCTCATCCCTACAACCCTTGCCCGGTGGTTGTGGGGGTCTGGTTATTGCATATTATTGGAATGGAAAGCATATACATAAATAAAAAGGGTAAATAAATTATATGTTTGAAATACATGTAAATACATAAAGTTAAAACAACCACTATCCACATAACTATATAAAACAGAATATAGAGGTTGTTCTAAAATCTCAAAAAGAGAGAGTGTGTCGGCCTTATGCAACACTTTGACTTCAGCTTATTTATAAAATCCAGTAAAATACTCACAAAAATATTACAACAGGCATATAACCATCCTTAATTAAAAGTGAAACTGCGCTGAGGATGATGTTGTGATAAACAAGCCTATCACACAGAATAATAATAAATGTATATATATAATTTTGATTCCAACACACCAAGTGTAAAAGTTTCACTTTAATTATTGTTTTTACCTATGTGTGTATCACACCTTATTGAACTGCTGCTTTTCTGTGTTAGTTTTACTTAGGGCAATATTTTTCTTTATTATAAAACCATCCATCACATCCCATTGACAGGTCCTCCTCACATCTCCATCTTCTACTGAAGGACCCCTTCAGCAACATTCAGTTCATAAAAGTCACTTTGAGGGACAAACCCTCATATTCAGGGCTGAGAGGTTGCTGTAGCCTGAAAGCGCCGGCCTGACCTACCTGTACAGAAAATGTTCTTGATAACCAAATTTTCTCACTAACTGATAACTATGGAACTGGTTTACTTTCTCAATGGCAGTCACACATTTTGAAGCGGTAGTAAACACAGATAATCTGCTCCCCAGCCACTGCTGGTCTATGCAGAACTGTATGTGGCCAGAGGTGCAGGGCGCCGGTGTATGCAGTACAGCATGTGGCCAGGGGTGCAGGGGTGCCGGAGACACTAGGGAACCGAGCATCTCCGAGCGTCACTGGCACCCCTGCACCTCTGGCCAAATGCGGTACTGCACACCCCAGTGGCTTGAATCCTGCTCATCTTGCGAGACAACGCTCGCAAAGCGATTCAGGATTTTTTAAAAATACCTTGTATTGTGAAATGCAGCATAAGGATAGAAAATAGTCAATGTCGATTGAGAGAGTTTATTCCTGCTTTAAAGGATAAGTTCACCTTCCGTAACATTTTACATGTTGTACTGATATTCAGGGTGCAACATGTTACAAACGGACCGATCCCCGCACCTCCCCAATCGCCACTGTGACAGCTACAGGGGTTCTTTTCCCTCCCCGCCAGCTGTCACAATTTAAAAAAAAAGCCCGCCTGGCCACGTCACTAATTGACAGGGCTCCGGGCATAGAACTACCAGGTCCAGGCGGCCTGTGCTGTTGTCGGCTTGTAGTTTTCAATGAACTACCAAGGTGCTGTGGTAGTTCACTCATGTTTCCTGTCAGATTGTATCTGCTTACCCATACAGGATGTACACACAGATATACTGACAGATCTGAAGGAGACCCGCATGAGATCGTAGGTCTGGTGATCCTGGTGCAATGCTTTGCAGGCTCCAAAAAAATAAATAAAATACAAATTTTTTTACCTGCAAAAAATATGTGTATTATTTTTTGCAAAAAGTGAACATATCCTTTTAAGCCTAACTGTGGCCACAAAAAAAATAAAAATAATATTATATATATCTATAGATATATATATCTATAGATATATATATATATATATATATATATATATATATATATATATATATATATATATATATATATATAAATAGATAGATAGATAGATAGATAGATAGATAGATAGATAGATAGATATAGAGAGAGAGAGATACACATACATACACACAGTAAAACCTTGGTTTGAGAGCGTTTTGCAAGACAAGCAAAATGTTTTAATAAATTTTGCCTTGATATACAAGCGATGTCTTGATATAAGAATAGCGTCATGTCACAACTGGAGTATAAAAAAGAAGAGAGGAGCCTCTAAGTGTAGCAATATGGTTACATTTAATGACGGTACAACATTTAGCAACTTATTGTTGCTACACTTAGAGGTGCCTCTCTTCTCTTTTATACCCTGTAAAAAAAATGCTTTGATGTTTCTGGAACGAATTATGCTCACAAACCAAGGTTTTACTGTATATATATATATATATATATATATATATATATATATACCCTTGCAGTGCCCCTCCCCCCATCCCTCAGAGCGGGGGATGGGGTAGTTAATAATACCTGTTCCTCGACCCCCTAGAAATAACCAGCATTTAACCCTTGCAGTGCGGTGGGGGGCACTACAGGGGTAGATGTCTTCTCATTCCTGAAGTTGGCCTTTAAAATGAAACAACAAACCATATCTAACTCTTTTACAAATGATTGCAGGGAAAACGTGCTTCCCACGATAAATTTCAATATAGACTAAAATGATAATGATTCTATTTTTGTATGGGGGAAGGGTGTATCGCCCCTCTCACCGCCTTATAACTCTGTAGCACTGATTACAGGTTGCATTGAATGCAGTTAAACTTGCTGGAAAATGTGTCCTATGTACGGAACCCCCACGACTATTATGCCCCCAAGCTGGCAGCATAAGGAAACACAGGCCCCTCCCCCTGTATGTCCCCGGATTTACCTGCTCAGGCCGCTCCCCGTGTTCCCCCCGGACCCCCATACTGTCCTGGACACGCTTCTCCTCGCAGGCTGCCATTCAGCGTCCTGCGTCTCCTAGGCAACCAGGCACAGCTAGGATCGCTGCTCGGAGGATAAAGAGCGCCGAGCGCATCGATACGGGATCAGCACCCTGGACAGCGGTCCGAGAGAAGAGCGCGGCCAATCAGTGCAGTTCGTCTTGCAGTCGTGTGTGAGAGGGCGGGGTTGTTGTGCCCACAGCTGAGCGATCAGAGCTGCACGTGGCTGAGATTGAAGAATATTGTAGATCGGCTACAGAGATCTACGGAACCGATCACACCGGACAGACCCGAATCAGAGCGGTCACATAGTCATAACGGCACAAGAGGTTTATGGAGGATCGTATTCTGTTTCTTATACCGCTCCACTTACTTTCACCCCCACGCTTTAGCTGGAGGGTACAGGGAGAGAATTGACTGTTCCCTTCCAGCTCCTTAGTATGCATAACAGCCTCATATAACACACTCCTGCTGTTATCAGAGGGTTTGAGACAGTTCATGTATTTTTAAAGCTGGCCATATAGAGATTACAAAATGGAGCAGATTCCTATGTACACCATCCATATACAGCATGAATGGATGAATCTCTCACTCCAGCTGTTGTGGTTTGGTCATTGGCTGTGACAACTGTTAAACTCCCTGAACAGCGCTTGCATCCGATTGGATCCAGGTGCTGTTCAGCCAATCAGATCCTTGAAATTTCAATCAAGGGATGTCGAGGCCACCAACAGGTCCGTAAACTGAGCGAATTTCAGCCACTTAATCAGGAACTGTCCAAAATTTGCTCAGTGTATGGTCAGACTAAAACCGAGAACTCCAACCTAGATCTATATAGGCATTGAACAGCAATGTACAGAGACATTCTTGATGAAAACCAGCTCCAGAGCGCTCCAGACCCTTAGACTGGGGCGAGTGTTCATCTTCCAACAGAGATAAATATGTTAAAGTAAAGTGCAGCGCTAAAATATGAGTACAATTATTTTGAATAAAATGTACAAAAATAAATGTCCATAAGTGAAAATATGGGGACCAATATAGGTCCTAATAGTGATAAACCAAAAAGTAGCCCAGTGAAATGAAAAAAACAATCCAGGTGTATCAAAGCAATAATATGTCACCAATCGCTTACCGGAATGATTGAACTCAAATAGTTGTACACCTAATGAGTCAATCAGGCTTTTGTGAGGTACCAGGGATGGTTCAGGCTCACAGCATGTGTATGTTCAATCATTCCGGTAAGCGATTGGTGACTTTGGTGGTGGATCTTCTATCAATTTACACTAATTATGTGACACTTACAGTCTGACATATTATTGCGTTGATACACCTGGATTGTTTTTTTCATTTCACTGGACTACTTTTTGGTTTATCACTATTAGGACCTATATTGGTCCCCATATTTTCACTTATGGATGTAGCACCAACTCTCGATGGAGCTGCTGGTTTAAAGTGGGCTGTTACCTTCACTCTCGATACCTCTGTTTCACCGCCACCGGGTCTAGGGTCCCGTTGAGTTTACCTCTGGACGATGTAGGCACCAAACACTTGAGTATATTTTCCAATGCTTTAATGAACAAGTAATAAAGGAAGTAGCAGGAAAGAGGTAGAAGGAAAGTTGCAGGGAAGCTCAAATACCTTTCCTTAGTATTCTTTAGAACATTCTTTGGAATGTTGGAATGGAAAAACACTTGTAATTGAATGCACTCCCCTTGTTGGATTCAATCTTTGCCCGCCTGGATAGGCTGACAGTGCTGGCAGTGCGGTACACCGGGACCCCCTCTCCCTCCTCCGCACACTGACCTACATCCAGGGGCCGTGTTCAGCCAGCCGGCCGGCCGCTCAGGACACTCTGCTAGCCCGGCAGCACATCACCGCCGCTCCCCACAACAGCTCCGGCCATCCGGTCACCCAGCTCCGGCCATCCGGCACCCATCCTTGGATCCTTCGATCCATCCCTGACTCCCCCTGCAGCGGTACACCGGGACACCTTCTCCCTCCTCCGCACACTGACCTACATCCGGGTGCCGCGTTCAGCCAGCCGGCCGGCCGCTCAGGACGCTCCGCGGCTCCGGCTGCTAGCCTGGCAGCACATCACTGCCGCTCCTCACAACAACCGACTGGTAGCTCGACCGGCGGGCCCGCGCCCCCCCCCCTCCTGTTCGGCTTATCCTCACCGGATCTATCCACCCACCATCATCAGACGGTCCGGGTAACCACGCTAGGACAGCCCGCGGCTCGGGCCTAGCCAGCGGCCATCTTGGTACTCCCTATCATCGGCCAGCCCGCGGGTCGGGCCTAGCCGGCGGCCATCTTGGTACACCTCAGTGCCGAACGGTACAGCATCTTGGTCCTCCCTCCTGAGGCCACTAGCACTCCGGCCGCGACACCTCCCGATTGGACCCACCATCCCACAGCCCCTCTTTTGTAGCCCCCCCGGGACACCACCGCAGCCGCAGTCTAATCACCCCGTTCTAGCCGCTAGATTCGGTGGGACAGACCACGGCTGCGGCCTAGCTCCGGCCAGCCAGCCAACTCCCCCCTCCCACTCTCGTCCAACAGAGCCCCGTGCCCCCTCCACACCTGGAAACACCCTCCTGCTACTGGACCTCACTGTAGGGGGCACTGGTTATTCACCAGAGGCCAGTCCACCTCAGATCATCCTAGACGCAGACACCGCATCACCCACCATCCTACAGGTAAGCCACCAGGGGTACACTAGCAGTTGATCCAGGGGCCCGAGTCCGATCGCCCCTCGGGGGGTCAGGAAGGAATTTTTTCCTCTGCTGCACAATTGGCCATCGCAGCTGGAGGTTTTTCGCCTTCCTCTGGATCAACAAGAGGGTGGTAGGCAGCCTCACCTCCTCCAGGACCTCCGCACCAACATTCAGCCCGTCACCCACACCACTCCAGAAGCAGTGGTAGCCATCTGATCCCTCCATCCTCCAGCAAGCTCGTCATCGCTACATCAGTACCATCATTAGATTACCCTTCCTTCAACAACTCTCTCTTCCTCATCATGTGCAACTTCAAATACACAGCAGACGCCCTCTACAGGCTAAGAAACACTGCCTCACCCTTACCAACCGCCACTCAAAAAAGACTAAAAAAAGAACAATTACTAAGGGCCAACCCACAATCAACCATCAAATACAGGGAGACATCGATCCAACCACAACAACTAGCATGCGCCCTGATCAACACCAGATCTGCAGTCAAGCACAGGCTGGAAATCCACGACTTTATCATCGAAAACAACATTGATTGCCTCTTCATTACAGAAAGCTGGCTAACACCTGACTGCAACACCATCCTAACTGAATTGGTGCACGAGAACTACAGTATCCTAACTGAGCATAGAATAGGAAAAAAAGGAGGAGGCCTAGCAGTGATTTTCAAATCGCACTTTGGGTTTACCAAACCAACTTTACAGAACTCAGTGCCTTTCATGGAAACACTCTCACTGCATCTTCAAACACCTCAAGACACCATTCACATACTACTATGCTACAGACCACCAGGACCAAAGACCAATCTCCTTACTCCACTCACTGAATTCTTCTCAATACACACCCTGAAAACCAAAAACCTTCTGGTACTTGGGGATTTTAACCTCTGGGCAAACTCTGCCCAAGACTTTATCGCAACAGCTTGCGTCAACCAAATGGAAGAACTAGGCCTTCAACAGCTGATAAATGCTCCCACGCACGGTTCAGGACACACTCTAGACCTCATCTTCAAACAGAATATGGACATCAACATACTTGACAACACTCCACTACCGTGGACAGACCACCACGCTATCCAATTTAAAATCACCACCCTCCAAAAACAGAAACGCGCAACAACAACAAACTGGAATAGATCTCAGAAGAAACTACACTCCGAACTCTTCAAAACCACATTATCAAACAAAATACTTTTGCTAAACTCAAACCTCTCAACGGAACAAACACTCAACTCCCTAAACAAGATATTACTACAAACAGCAGACTCAGTGGCGCCAAAACGCAGAACACCCATCCGCAAAAAAAACTTGAGATGGTTTAATGGCACTCTCACCCTACTCAAGCAAGAACTTAGAAGAGCTGAAAGAGCATGGAGAAGAAATCCTACCAAGGAAAACCATACTAACTACAAAGCACTCACTGTGAAATACCACAAGGCAACCTTCAAAGCCAAAAAAGAACATTTCTCGGACACCATCTCAACTGCCCTAAACCGTCCGCGGGAACTTTTCAAAATAGTCACTCAGTCAATGAACCCGACCTGCTTAGAGCCCCCAGCAAACGATACTCAAGAATTCTGCAATGAGTTATCAGACTTCTTCATCGACAAAATCGACAACATTCGGAAATCAATTCATCAGAAAAGAACAACCAACCTCACTCAACCAAAGCAAAAAGAGGATATCGACACGAACATCACACAACCACCGAATTTCTCTTTGTCCCCAATCACCACTGACACGACTATAAACATCATCAGAAGCCTTCGAGACAGCACTTCACCAAACGACATAATTCCCGCAAAACTCCTGAAAGAATGTTCCGACATCTTGGCCCCTACCCTAACACACCTCATAAATCAATCATTCAAAGAAGGGACTGTGCCAACCTCCCTCAAGCAAGGCATCGTCAAACCCCTGCTAAAGAAACCCAATCTCGACACTAAGGACCCTAACTGCCGCAGACCGATAACAAGCCTCAACACCATCTCCAAGATTATGGAGAAAGCAGTAGTACAGCAGCTACAACGCCACCTGGACACACACCAACTCCTGGACCCTCTGCAATCAGGCTTCTGCCCGGGCCATGGCACAGAAACAGCACTCCTCAAAATATGGGACGACGCCCTTGAAGCAGCAGATGACGGAGAATCATGTCTCCTGGTACTGTTAGACCTCAGCGCAGCATTCGATACAGTGGACCACAATACTTTACTTGTCCGCCTCTCAGAAGTTGCAGGAGCTACAGTTCCTGCTCTAAAATGGTTTGCATCCTTCTTAGAGATTCGCTCTCAGATAGTGAAACTAGGAATATTCACCTCGGAAACCTGGGCAGTCTCCTGCGGAGTCCCTCAGGGCTCACCCCTGTCACCAGTGCTATTCAACATCTAAATCCGCCCACTTCTCAATATCATCAGGAAAACGGACCTTTGCTTCCACTCATACGCTGATGACACCCAACTCTACCTTCGCATCACCGGACAGAAAAACAATCATGAGCAATTAGAGAAGTGCCTCACTTTAATAGATGACTGGATGACCATCAGCTCCCTCAAGCTCAATGATTCAAAAACAGAACTTCTTCTCCTACACGCTAACAAAAATTCCAAAATTAAGACTCCGTGGACACCTCCCGCCATCCTCGGACAGACCATTGCTCCAAGCACCAAAGCCAAGAGTCTCGGAGTCATCTTTGACTCAGGAATGACAATGGATGCACAAATAGGATCAGTAGTTAGCGGATCCCACCATCTCCTCCGCCTGCTACGTAGACTCATCCCCTTCATCCCAGAAGAGGACATAGCGGCAGTTGTGGGAACAATCATCAATTCCCGACTCGACTACGCAATTTCGCTCTATGTAGGACTACCCCAATATCAGCTTGCGCGCTTGCAACTCATCCAAAACACGGGGGCAAGACTGTTAACAGGAAAAAAACCCTGGGAATCTATTTCCCCATCCCTAAAGTGCCTACACTGGCTAACCATAAAGAATCGGATCACATTCAAGACCCTCTGCCTCACCCACAAATGCATACAAGGAAACGCTCCGCTATATCTCCGGGAGAAAATAAAACACTACACACCTAATCGCAGTCTTCGATCAGCTAACCAAAACCTCCTCATCATTCCCAAATACTGCTACAAAGCAAAGGGAGAACGAAGATTCAGAGTCCAAGGACCTCGACTATGGAACGCTCTTCCGACCCACATCCGCATGGAAGAAAACCATCAGACCTTCAGGAAAAAACTAAAGACCTTTCTTTTCTAAAAAGCTGACAACAGAGAACGCATCTAGCGCCTTGAGGCGATTCAGTTTGCATTTGCAGCGCTCTACAAATCATTCATTCATTCACTTGCCTAGCAGCCAGTACGCAGCACGAACAAAAGTCTCTGCCACAGACTTGTTTGGAATAAAACCCGTACGATCCTCTGCCATAGGATGTATTGGTTTGCGATGAATGTCAGACACAGTACTTGAACCTTTAAGCCAACCCGGCAGTACTATGCAGTAAGATTACTTCAGGATACGTCCTCCAACCGAGTCACCAGGCCCCTCCCAAGACCAGCACTCTGCATGATCCTTCCATGACGGGTCCTCCCCTGGGATCTCCCTGGTTGTCCAGCTTCTTCACTCAGGATAGACAGCTCAGGACCATTCCTCTGCTGCTGTTGTAAGCCCCAGACAGGCTTCTGGGCCCACCCACACGCCACAGCGACGTGGGCCTCCGCCACAAGGTGGTACTCTTAACACATACCTGTCGGCCAGGAGGGCCAGCAGGTGGCTGAAAATGAACCCCTAAACATGGCATCTGTCCCATAAATACCCTCTCCCAGAATGCAACTCGGAGGACCACCTCCACGGAGTTATCTCCGGGACAGAGGAGCACTCATACGCTTCAACACGTTGTCTTTCCAACACCAGCCCATGGTGACAACAACACCCACCGGCACAGTGTGGAACTACACGCAATTCAGCCAAGCTTGAACAGAGGCAAATCTAACTTCACCTAACAAGTAACCCATAAGATTTCAGCGGTAGAGCGCTACATGGACATTTATTTTTGTACATTTTATTCAAAATAATTGTACTCATATTTTAGTGCTGCACTTTAACATATTTATCTCTGCATTTTGAATCACTGCTGTGCTGGCTGCTACCCTTGTACTTATGGACAGTGCGGTATACGATTGTAGTTTTCATCTTCCAACAGGACAACGACCCTAAACATACAGCCAGAGCTACAATGGAATGGTTTAGATCAAAGCATATTCATGTGTTAGAATGGCCCAGTCAAAGTCCAGACCTAAATCTAATTGAGAATCTGTGGAAAGACTTGAAAATTGCTGTTCACAGACGCTCTCCATCCAATCTGACAGAGCTTGAGCTATTTTGCAAAGAAGAATGGGCAAAAATGTCACTCTCTAGATCTGCAAAGCTGGTAGAGACATCCCCAAAAAGACTTGCAGCTGTAATTGCAGTGAAAGGTGGTTCTACAAAGTATTGACTTGGGTGGGGGGGGGGGGGGGGCTGAATGCAAATACACGCACTTTTCACATATTTATTTGTAAAAAATGTTGAAGACCATTTATCATTTTCCTCCTACTTCACAATTATGTGCCATTTTGTGTTGGTCTATGACATAAAATCCCAATAAAATACATTTACGTTTTTGGTTGTAACATGACTAAATGTGGAACATTTCAAAGGGTATGAATACTTTTTCAAGGCACTGTAAGTGTACAATTCCACATAAAGAATATACAAATTGCCCTTTATCATTGGAAAGCTGTCCTTCTGTCAGTGACTTTGCTTTGATTGAGATGATGTCACCAGTCTGCTGCAGGAAGGAAGAAGCATTTTGCTGGTCTCCTCTTCCCCAGTGATCACTTAGACTGTACATTGTACTTTGTAGCAAGCCATAAGGTGAGAAGCTGCAGCAGGAGCAGATGATCTCTGTCAGACATTTGTGAACACAGCCTAGAACTGCACAGGCACCAGAGTTTACATGTGTGCATCATCTTTGAGCCACCATCTTATACCGCATACACACGATCAGAGTTTTCGTCGGAAAAAACTTGGATGGTTTTTCCAACGGAATTCCGCTCAAGCTTGCCTTGCATACTCACAGTCACACAAGTTCTCTGAACTTTCGACCGCCAAGAACATGGTGACGTACAACACTACGACGAGCCAAGAAAATGAAGTTCAATGCTTCTGAGCATGCGTCGAATTGTTTCCAAGCATGCGTAGGAATTTTGCGTGTCGGAATTGCTACAGACGATCGGAATTTCCGATAGGAACTTTTTCTGTCGGAAAAATAGAAAACCTGCTCTCAATCTTTTGCTGGCGGAAATTCCGATCGTGTGTACGCGGCATAAGTGCAGGAAGTAGATGCTGACCATGGATGATGCCTGAACAAAGATGGCTCTGTCCTTATGGAGAGAAAAGCATGGAATACATTGCCAGACTGATCTCTGTGAGAGGTTATACATTCCTCAAAGTTTAACATTTATATATCAGGTAGCATGCACATGACATGAGAAACCTTTCTGATGCTAGGTCTGCTTTAACATTTTACTACTGAAGTCGATATGCTGCTGAATTATGACAAATAATATTGCAATATAGAAATCAGCTGACATGAAGTCCTGGGCATAGATCTCTGCATACAGTACACTGCCAATCCTTGCTGTACAATGTGCATTGCCTATGGTGGTGAGATGTGGGCACCATGGAGTACAATGTATGTTGTCACTCGGCACAGTGCTGAATATTGATCTAGCTGTAAGTTATCAGACGAGACGGCTGTGTAGTGACTGTGACACACAGACATCTAGGGCACATGCCAGGGGGGAGGGGGATGACTGTAACTGCTGTGTGGCAGCAAACCAAGGTGAGACATGCCTATGCTTGGCAACTGCTGTTACCATGGGAACTGGATCTCCTAGCACTCAATCAGTCCACCCCTCTATACTGACCCCGCTCAGCCTCTCCTAGGAACTTATGACTACAGGGGGTCAAGACTGCCACGTAATCAAGTAGTAGTACATCTAATTTAATGGACTTAAAGCGGAGGTCCGCTGAAAAAAAAAAATTAAAAGCCAGCAGCTACAAATACTGCAGCTGCTGACTTTTAATATATGGACACTTACCTGTCCAGGGAGCCCGCGATGTCGGCAGCCAAAGCCAATCCGTCCTTCGGCTCTCGGCTGCTGCCACCGCCATCCTCGGTAAGGGAATAAGGAAGTGAAGCCGTGCGGCTTCACTTCCTGGTTCCCTACTGCACATGCGCGAGTCGCGCTGCGTGTCCTCTCAGGTCCCTGCTGTGTTCTGGGACCTGTGTGTCTCCCAGAATACAGCGGGGGAGGACGGGGTAGGCGCCGGAAGTGGCATAGGTCACCGCAAGCGCCGCTGTGATCTATGCCAGAAAGTGGGAGCAAATACCTGTATTAGACAGGTATCTGCTCCCTCCTCCCCCCTGAAAGGTGCCAAATGTGACACCGGAGGGGGGAGGATTCCAAAAAGTGGAAGTTCCATTTTTGGGTGGAACTCCACTTTAAAGCAGAACTGTAGCTAATAAACAAACAATTGCAATCAGGAAGGTTTTTTTATTACGTATAATAATATATATACCTACCTTTCTGTTAGCAATTTTCTTTAGTGTGTATACTGAGGTGTGCATGCACAGCCCAGTGTACAATCCCAGTATTGTATGCACAGGAGTGACATCTTCCCAAGTTAGCCAATCAAGATAGCTGTAGGAACCAAACCATAGGTGTGCACATCCTATTGCATTAGGGTGCGCACCCAGAGCTCAAATACACATGCTTGTGTGTGTGTATATTATATGTACTGTAGAGGTTGGTGTCAGTGGGGCAGTGGATGGTGTCAGTCAGTACAACAGTGGACTTTGTCATAAGGGCAGAGGATGGTGTTAGTAGAGCAGTAGACTGTGTCAGTAGGGCTGTGGATGGTATCGGTAGTTTTTTTTTTTTTTTTTTTTAATCATTTTTTTTGTACTTTTTACAACATTATTATTATTATTTATTTATTTTTCCAATTTTTTTTTTAGGAGCCCCGTTGGGGGACTTTGCTGAAATATCATGAGTCTAATCAGACCCCTGATGTCTTACGTTTGAGCAGAAGAAAAAGACTGAAGACAGAGATTCCACAGTCTTTTTCTCTGCAACCTCAACTGCACTGGAAAGTGAATGAGTGAGAAAAGTTCTGTGCTGATCGGAATCCTGTTCATTCACAAACGGAAGCATAGTAAATACAGTTTATTATGCTTCAGTTATGAAGGAACACAGAGAGTAATCTGCACCAATACAGCAGGGGGAATCAGTGCTGCATGAGGTGATTAGGGTGTGCCCAGGCACATCTGACACACCCCATGTGCGCGGCTATATGCCAAACCCAGAAGGAGACGTTGACACCAGTATAGGGAACAGAGGTAAGTTTAGTTTCACTTTAAAAAGTAATTATATCCGAAGTATAGGCAACACCATTAATGCAATAGTATTAAATGTAGAAAGTAAGCACCTAATGCTATGTTGATATCATCCAACTGTGTTCCTCTGCACAGCAGCATTCAGACTGAGGGGGGAGGGGCAGCAGTTGAAGCCAGTTTATACAACGTGTTCATAGAAAAAAGGAGGAGAGCTTGCAAAAGGTTGAGCTCTTTAGTGTGCTGCTGTTCTTTCATTGTCCACTCAGCAGGCTGGTGGTGTGTTCTTGACCAAGCTGTGCTTCTAATGCACTAGTCGAGTATCAGTCACATCCAGCACCAGGCTTTGCTCTCTGTTAGGGTTGTCTGGATCACAAGACTGACTAAGCAGAATTGTGTTTGCTAGTTCTGGATTAAATGGAAACATTTCTACACACAACTGACTTCTTGCCCAGTAGGAAGGTGACTGTAGGCAGCCTCTGATCCTTTACCCTGGCCATAGTAGATAGTAGATGAGCAGTGAGACAAGGTGTCCTCCATCAAACATTCCCCAGATCCTCCTCTGTGTTCTCAGCTAATGAGTTAATATGGCATATGCACAGAGTGACTCCCTTTTCCTCATTAATTAGCTGACAGTTTGGAGAACCTACAGTTATGATCCTGAGTTCTGGTAAGCAAATACAGGCAACCCATACAAACATAGAGGATATACCAACTCCTAGCAGATATAGCCCTGATGGAAGCTGAGCTCAAGACCCAAGTTCTGCAGAGCAACACGTGGAGAATTTTAGCAGCGTAGGTTCATAGGTGAGAATACGTCTATTTCCCAAAGACAACCTCTGGATATGATGCTGAGCACATGTACTCAACTTCTTTGATCGACCATGGCGAGGCCTGTTCTGAGTGGAACCTGTCCTGTTAAACCACCGTATGGTCTTGGCCACCGTGCTGCTGCTCAGTTTCAGGGTCTTTGCAATCTTCTTATAGTCTAGGCCATCTTTATGTAGAGCAACAATTCTTTTTTTTTAGATCCTCAGAAAGTTCTTTGCCATGAGGTGTCATGAAGTTGAACTTCCAGTGACCAGTATGAGAGAGTGAGAGTGATAACACCAAATTTAACACACCTGCTCCCCATTCACACCTGAGACCTTGTAACACTAATGAGTCACATGACACTGGGGAGGGAAAATGGCTAATTGGGCCCAATTTGGACATTTTCACTTAGGTGTGTACTCATTTTTGTTGCCAGCGGTTTAGACATTAATGGCTGTGTGTTGAGTTATTTTGAGGGGAGAGCAAATTTACACTGTTATACAAGCTGTACACTCACTACTTTACATTGTAGTAAAGTGTAATTTCTTCAGTGTTGTCACATGAAAAGATATAATAAAATATTTACAAAAATGTGAGGGGTGTACTCACTTTTGTGAGATACTGTATATAGATAACAGTGTGTGACTGTGATGGAACATTAGAGTGAGCGCATCTCTGGTGCAGAAGTTGATGTAACTGACTCAGTGTTCTTTGTACAGCATTGCGGAATATATAAGATCTCCTGTATATCAATGTATAATAATATTGCCATGTGACTGTGATGGAACATTAGAGCGTAAGCTCCTCTGGTGCAGAGATTGATGTAACCGGGTCAGTATTCTCTGTACAATATTGCAGAATATATCAGAGCTATATAAATGTATATTAAAAACAGTGGTGGAACATTAGAGTGTAAGCTCCTCTAGTCTCTGGAGGATGTAAATGGTTCAGTGTTCTCGGTACAGTACTGCGGAATATATCAGAGCTGGAGAAATGTAAAGCTGTGAAACATGCTGGCTCTATATAAATGAATAACATACAGTATACAAGTACTCTATGTCAGTGGGAGCTTATAGCAGGGGTGGTATGCAGAGAATTAGCGTTGCAGAAGGCATGAGAGAGCCACATGATTGGTGGATGTGAGAAAAGAGCAGATTAATTATAATGCAGACAATGCTCTGGAAACACACAGGACAGATGCAGCCTCTGTTAAATACATGTCTGCTCCTTGTAGCATCCTCCTCCCCCCCATCCCCTGGGGGGGGCTTCTACATCATTCATGATTCTTCCTCATCCTCCGTCTCCTGTGCAGCGACCACATCTACACAGCTCATCATCCACCTCTGTTGTCTGCCATGGCAGGGGAGATGGACTCCAAGCACCCCCAAATAGATCCCCGCATCCTCATCTTCCTCCTCTATATGGTCATCCTGCAGGAACTGGTCAGTGGCTGGATGGAGTACAAGAAACTAGCATGTAAACCCAAGAAGAAGGCTGGACCAGTCTGGTCATCCAGGTGAGTCACTGCCAAGGTATAGACATTCCTTAGTCTGTGGGTAACCTATGACTTGCTGTCAGCTGGGGGACTACAAGCTTCAGCATCACCTACTTGTAGTCCTACAGATCCTCCTCTGTTTATGGCAATCTCTGGCTCTCTACGCCAGGGGATTACAAGGCCCAGCATGACATGTACTAAATCCCCCCTGTTGTAATGGGATAACATTCTGCCTAATCCGCAAGAAAAAAAATGGTTATACATCCTCCTATGGCTGTACTACATGGAATACATTTATAAATCTTTGTCTTATTACCTTAGAAACATATCACTGAGAGTGTATATAATGTAGTATACTGATAGTTAGACTGCATTTGCATGGAGTTTGCATTTGGGTGCACTTGCCAAGGGTCATTTTATAGATCATTTATAGTGCAAATGTAAAAGGTAGTGCGGTAAACTGTGAATATGCACAAACCATAGTTTGGACACACTACTTTCATCTCCAATTAGTACAAATTAGCCCTGGTTTACACCGGTGCAGCTTTGAAATAGCGCTAATTCAGCACAATTTTAAAGCCGCAGATCAGTGCAATTTGCACCTCTGATTTCATTGCAGCTTGCAACTTTGTTTAACAGAAGTCTATGCAAGTCACAATGAAATCGGCAAAAAGTAGTGCAGGAACCTATTTCAAAGTCGCTGTGACATTAGTCACCGCAATTTGAACGGTTCTATTGCTTACAATGGGGTGCGACTTGTCATGCGAATTGAAACTGTCAAAACGCATGAGAAATTACACCAGTATAACCGGGGGGGGGGGGGTTATGCTCAGTAGTGTATAGTGCACCTGTGTTCATTTTAGAGTAAAGTAATTGTGAACCATACAGTTATATCCATAACTGCTTTTGCTAAGTTAGTTTCATAAATTATCTTTCTTACCTTTTTTTACAAGGTTAAAAAGTTCTGTCATATGACCATGTATCTCTGATGGGGGAGCAGGCTTACAGGACACTGTGCAGACACACATCATGCCTGTATTTCATAGTCTGTTCAGCCTTAGGCAAGATTCATTCTGTGTTTGAGCAGGCTGTGATTGGTTGGGGAGTGTGGTGACTGAGCAGACTACCCAATACAGGCATGCTGTCTGTCTGCACAGTGTCCTGTACCTCTGAATGGCCAGCCTAATGACGTAAACTGACCAGCAAGAACAGGTTAGCTTCTCTGTTTTGTTTGGTCAGTTTAAAACAAGGAAGAAAGGTGCCTGAAAGGATTAACCAGGAGCTTCAAATGGAAGAAGTACATGAAAATGATAGAGACTATAATTGATACAATACACATACAGGTGCATCTCAAAAAAATTGGAATATAATCAAAAAGTTAATTAGTTTCAGTAATTCAATTCAAAAAGTAAAACTCAAATATTATATAGATTTATTACACACAGTGATATATATCAAGCATGTCTTTGTTTACTTTTGATGATTATGGCTTACAGCTAGTGAAAGCCTAAACTTCGGTATCTCAGAAAACTTGAATATTACATAATGACCAATAAAAACAGGAATTTTTATACAGAAATGTTGGCTTACTGAAAAGTATGTCCATGTACAGTATAGTATGTACTCAGTACTTGATCGGGGCTCCGTTTGTATGATTTACTTCATCAATGTGGCCTGGCATGGTGGTGATCAGCCAGTGGCGCTGCTCAGGTGTTATGGAAGACCAGGTTGTTTTGATAGCGGTCTTCAACTCGTCGGCATTGTTGGGTCTGGTGTCTCTCATCTTCTTCTTGACAATACCCCACCGATTATCTATGGGGTTTAGGTCAGGTGAGTTTGCTGATCAATCAAGCACAGTGATACCATGATCATTAAACCAGGTATTGGTACTTTTGGCAGTGTGGGCAGGTGCCAAGTCCTGCTGGAAAATGAAATCAGCATCTCCATAAAGCTGGTCAGCAGAGGACAGCATAAAGTGCTCTAGAATTTCATGGTAGAAGGCTGCGCTGACTTTGGACTTGATGAAACACAGTGGACCAACACCAACAGATGACGTGTCTCCCCAAATCATCACTGACTGTGGAAACTTCACACTGGACCTCATGCAACTTGGTTTCTTGGCCTCTTCCTCCAGACTCTGGGACCTTGATTTCCAAATTAAATGCAAAATTAACTTTCATCCGAAAAGAGGACTTTGGATAACTGAGCAACAGTACAGTCCTTTTTCTCTTTAGCCCAGGTAAGACACTTCTGACATTGTCTCTGGTTCAGGAGTGGCTTGACAAAAGGAATGCAACAGTTGTAGCCCATGCTTCCGATACGTGTGGTGGCTCTTGAAGCACTGACACCAGCTGCAGTCCACTCCTTGTGAATCTCCTCCAAAGTTTTGAATGGCCTTTGCTTTAATATGCTCAAGGCTGCGGCTATCCTTGTTGATTAATAATAATGCCCACACAAAAAAAGCATCAGTTGTTAGTGTGATATACATATAAATGACCTAGTGATATAAGGTAACATCAATAAAAATAATATTATATAATATATAAATTGCTACTAATAGCACCTCGTGAAGAGTGAAAAAGTCCAGTATCGTAATGCTAGACATACGGAACCCTTCCAAAAATGAAGTGAAAAAACATATAAAATCAGACAGCAAACCAAGTCCACATCAATGTGAGGTGATTCAGAAAAAAAGTTGAATAATGAAGAAAAAAAATTCCAAAAGTGCAGGTGTCTTCAATCTACAAATGTTGTTGCACCGTGTACACCACTCCTCAGTGACGTGATTCCACTCCCATGTGAATTGCACACTCACCAGCTGATAAGGCCTCACACTCTTGTGCTTAGCCGGCAACACGCCTCAACCCACTATCATGGGGGTTAACATGCGACCACCAGTATCCACTGCTAAGTGCACCGAACATGCTCCAGATGGCGTAATAACGTTTTAAAACATTTAATTCCAAAATAAAATCCACACATATACACTCACATGTTAAGTAAAATCACTAGGCACTTCACAGCAAAATGAAACTGTATCACAGCAAAGCACAGCAGAGCACGCAGTAGCACTAGCACAGGACGGCCACAGCGGACCCAGGGAGTGTGAATGCCGGCGATCGTCTCACCTGTTCACAGCTCACGTTTCTCAGCTGGTCTCTGCTCCGTCAATCGTCAAATCTCCCTCTAACAGACGTCTATGATTGCCGTGTAGCCACGCCCAAAAGATGCC
This sequence comes from Aquarana catesbeiana, assembly GCF_042186555.1. Classification (NCBI taxonomy): domain Eukaryota; kingdom Metazoa; phylum Chordata; class Amphibia; order Anura; family Ranidae; genus Aquarana; species Aquarana catesbeiana. The sequence goes on from NC_133332.1 coordinate 216,905,496, forward strand.
AAGGTAAACAACATGATGCACCAAATAAAAATAAAATTAAAAGATACAAAATAAAAATGATATATAAATAATAATGAGAGCAGATAAAAGTAATAAATCACCTCTAATGGATAAGCGGGATCAGTGCCACAATAAGACTGTCCAATCTTAAGCTTGTAAACTTGCTTACTGTTCCACTTCACCATTTCAGCAATGTTTTACATGCCGTCACTAGCTCCTCCTGCTGATGCAACGTCATATGTCACGTGACTTTCTTGAGAAAGTCACGTGACATGTGACGCAACACGTCGGGAGGAGGAGCCAGTGACGGCATCTAATGTTATTGTCAGCACAGCAGATGCTGTATGAAGAGCGGTGTCAAACGTCTGACTATTTTTACACAAGCGTTATTGCTACTACACAAATGTGAGTGGATTCAAATTACTATTATTGATCCATGCAACTTGTATCATTGCACAATGATGCGTTTTTTTCATTTATTTCATGTAAAACATTGCTGAAATGGTGGAGTGGAACAGCAAGCAAGTTTAAAAGCTTAAGATTGGACAGTTTTATTGTGGGACTGATCCCGCTTATCCATTGACAGTGATATATTACTTTAATCTGCTCTCATTATTATTTATATATAATTTTTATTTTGTATCTTTTAATTTTATTTTTATTTGGTGCATCATATTGTTTACCTTGGCATCTTTAGGGCTAACCTTGCACATATAGGGGCTATTTGATTCCCTTATTTGGTGTGTTTTGTATATATTGTGAAGCACTTGTTATATATTGGTTTTAATATGGTTCACCTAGTTTATATTCACTTATATTTAGTAGGGTGGGAGGTTGATTTCAGCACACCAATATATGTATATTTGAATTAGCTGATTACAGTGTGACATCATGAGTCTACAATATTGAACTTTTTCACAATATTAAAATTTTTTGAGATACTGAATTGTGGGTTTTCACTAGCTATAAGCCATAATTATCAAAATTAAAAGAAAGAAATACTTGAAATATATCACTTTGTGTGTAATGAATCTATATAATATACGAGTTTCACTTTTTGAACTGAATTACAGAAATAAATTAACTTTTTGATGGTATTCAAATTTTTTGAGATGCACCTGTATGTGAACACACACAGGAAAAAATATATGTAAGGTAACATACATTTTAAATCCCAGCAAATCTAACATAATCGAAGTGTGATATAAATTGATTCCAATCAGCATGTACCCTTAAAGGAGTTGTAAAGGCAGAATTTTTTTTTATCTTAATGCATTCTATGCATTAAGATAAAAAACCTTTTATTTGCATCAGCACCGCCATTGGCTCCCGCGGCTGTCAATCAAAGTCAGTCAGCCAATCAGGGGATAGAGGGGGCGGGGCTCCATGTCTGAATGGATACAACAAGCTGTGACTCGGCTCCAGTGCCCTCATAGGAAGCTGCTCCCCACCCCTCCCCCCCACCAGAACACTATGATCAGCGCTCTCCGCCATTAACTGAGAGTGTTAATCGGGAGTTAGTTGGCTGCTAGTTTTCCGGCATGCTCGTTGACAGAAGCCGGCCAAACGAAAAGAACGACATACACACGGTCCGAACGTCAGATGGTTTTTATTGAGCCAATGTATCCCAAGATTAGGCCCGAGTATACGAGTAGAGAGAGATTAGAAACCCTCTCAGTTTTTATTGCTTTCTGTGGCTCCCATTAAGGAGATTCACCCTCTCTATTTGTCTTGTTTACGAATCTTATCACTGAAAGTGAAAGTAAAAGAAAATCCCCAGAAAAGCAATAGAGGGGAAATCTTCCAATTAGGACACTAATTCTGGTGATCTGGGGTCCCCAAGAGATTCCCCTAATTTGCAGGGATTTCTTCTCATTCTTGTTTGGCTATGGGACAGGAAGTGAAGGAAAAACTCTGAAATGGGACACAGATGGTGAGAAAAAAATCTGACAGGGGTTATAACCCTCCCTTGTTCTATCCAAAGTGAAATAAACGTTTTGCATATATTTCTCCTTTAACCACTTGCCTACTGGACACTTTCACCCCCTTCCTGCCCAGGTCAATTTTCAGCTTTCAGCACTGTCACAATTTGAATGACAATTGTGCGGTCATGCAACACTGTACCCAAATTACATTTTTATCATTTTTTTCACACAAATAGGGCTTTCTCTTGGTGGTATTTAATCGCCACTGGGTTTTTTATCTTTTGCTAAACAGACAAAAAAAGACAGAAAATTTTGAAAAAATAAACATTTTTCATAGTTTGCTATAAACTTTGCAAAGAGGTAATTTTTCACCTTCACTGATGTGCGTTGATGAGGCTGCACTGATGGGCACTGATAGGGGGCACTGTTGAGTAGGCACTGATTGGCCACACGAGTGGGCATGATTAGGCAGCACTTGTTTGAAGTGTTGGGATTGCACTGATGATCAGATGTCCCTTTAGCACAAACCGGTTATTGGCTCTTTTCTCCCCTTCTCATGCTGTCAGAGTGAGGAAAGGAAAGGCAATAACCGGCTTGTGTTTACATCATGATCAGCTGTCACTGAACATAGCTGATCATGTGGTAAAGGGCTGCTGTGATTGGCCCTATTCCCCTGATTTGTGATCAGATCAGCGATCAGAGAACGTACGCCGCAGACAGCACAATCACAGCATTAACAGTATTAATTTACTTATTTTTTTTACAAATTCTTTATTTATGAGCAGCAATCCCCAACATAGCAAGACATCGTAAAATAACACAATATACTGTATAGTACAATATAGCTCAAAGATCTCCTGACATTCATGTAAACAATGCAGAATGATAAAAGAGGACAAAAAAAGGACTGAAAAAAAAGACAAAATCCACACAGACAGAATCTGATAATAAAAGTTAGATAATTCATCACCAAGTAAAAATAGAGGGATCGTCACCGTATATGTAGGTAAATATTGTATAAACATAGGCTTGGCAAAGGAGGATACTGCAAGTATTTTACTAGAAAAGGTAGAACAATAGGAGAGGGCGAAAGGAGAGGGGTGACATTGGTGCATATGGATGGAAGGTACCACAAGCACTCATCAGCCAGCGGAACCCACGTCAAAGAGCGCCTTGCCCTCCTCTGAATAGACAAACATGGTCCATAAGGTCCAGGTTTTAGAGTGCACCTTGCGTTTATGTTGCGCAGGAAGAACAAGGTCTTCCATCTGATTTAGTCCTTCAACTCTCTTAAGCAAAAGTCAGATGGATAGGAGGTTATGAGTCTTTCCATTTGGTAAAGATGCATGATTTGGCGGCGTTAATAAGATGGCGAAGTATAAACTGGCCGGTATATTCGAGACATGAAGGAGGAAAAAGGTTGGATTCTCAGGAATGTGGTAGCCTCAGTTTGGGGCAGGACCAAAAGATGTGCAACAGTGTCCCTCACTCCACATCTTCATCAGCAATCCGCAGCGGTCAGAAAGTATTTATGAAGACTAGAAGAGGTATGATACCATGGGGTTAAAATTTTGAAGTTGTTTTCCTGGATCCTTGTTCAAATAGAGGATTTCAAAGCATACTGATTGATTTTGTTCCTTTGGTCAATTGAAAAAGTCCTACCCACTTCTCAAGATAGGGCAACTGGAAATCATCTAGGGGAACTACTAACAAGGAGTAAACCTTGGAAAGAGCATGAGGTAGTATACCTTGTTCAGTACAATAGTCCTCCAATGTAGTCAGCCGATGTCGATAGTTTCATGGAGAGGGAAAAGAGCTGAAAAAATTATGGAGCTGCAAGGCCCTCCAAGAATCCAGGTTAAAAGGTCTTGTGGGATCCATCAAAGTCTGTATGGAAGGCCAAGCATCTGACAGCAAAAAGTGAACCACAGGTTACATAAACTTGGGAAGAGAGGAGAGTAGCCAGGGGCTAGAGAAGTGGTGGAGAGAAGCGAGGAGCAGATGTATGCTGTATGCCCTATTAGGGGGTGTGCCTTGAGAGAAGAGGGCAAGTCTGTGTAGCACCACGGCTATCTACAAAGCGGTATCTGACTCTGAGCTCTGTCTAGTTGCGGCCAGAGCTTGATATCCACATGACGGAACTATTTTTGCATATCTGGTATCGAGAGGCCACCATATTGTTTAGGCAGTGACAACAGGCGATGACAGACTCTGGGCTGTTTATGCGCCCAGATGACATTAATTGACATTTTGACCATAGATACACTTTAAGGGAAGTTCTGCTGACTGCACTATAGGAATGGACCTTGAGGAAGAACTTCACTCCCCTTGCATGTTTTCTTATGATGGCTTGTCTTTGATTCACCTGCCCAGTGGATCCAGCTGTGGTCTGCTGTTCAGAAAAGATGAACTTCAACATCCTCTGAACTCATCAGTAGCTGAATTTCAAACTCGTGCTCTTTTCTTACTTGACTGAACTCTGGGCTGGGTCATTCCCATCCCACAGCTCACCTCCTTGTTTTTCTGAGCTGCGGGGTGGGAGAAAAAAAAAGACTGCAAGTTCAGGCTATGGCTACAGATGATTTTGTAGGGCACCAAAGCTCCTCTGAATTTTTCATGTTCAGAAGATGTCTACTGAACAACCGATGGGCACTGCACATTTCCTACACTTGTGAGTGCATTTCAATTAATTTTGTTTATTAAATCCCTTTTATATTACACCAGGTCAGTTCTTTTAACCTTTCCCAGAAGCTTTACTGCATGTGTTGGCTGCTGCTTTCATATCTGGAGTGCAATTTTAGGGTAGAAAAAAAATTATTGTGTATACATGGCCAAAAATAGAGCCAACTTGGCTGTATGAAAATGTTCCTTTTCATGTTGGATAATACAATATCAGACAAGGTGAACTGTACTATTCCCAGCACAGGAACAGAACTGTTCCTAGTAGGATAATTCAATAAGCTGTTTAAAATCCTGGACATTTCTTAAAGTGATTATTAACAAAAGCTACATTTGTAGAAGCTTATAAACTGCATCTGTAAGTAAAGGAAATGTAATTTTCTTTTGAGGTGGGGGCGCAGTTATAGTAAATACGGATGGTTTAAGAGAGGCATTGTCATTTCATAACCTTATTGCCCAACTCTAGCAAAACATTCTATTCTGGTGTTGGACACAGCAAGGAAGGGTTAGCACTAGGATTGCCACCTGTCTGGTTTTGACCCGGACAGTTCGGGTTTTGTAAGCTGTGTCCAGGTTTCCCTCTGCCTGAGACCCAGACACCAGTGCTACTGACAGGGAGTACCACTGGGCCTCCTGTAGAAGATCGGGAGAATGCTGACAGTGGACTTCACAGACTGTGATATGCCTACCGCTCTGACATATGTGAGTTTCCATACAGATTCTTTTTAAACATTTAATTTATTAAAAACGACTGCACCAGCGGCTACCTGGCACCTCTCTCTCCCTTCCAGTTAGTCTCCTCTGTAATTGTTCTCTACCTCGCTGCACCTATCCCTCTGCTGTCTGGGGCCCCCTGTGTGCTGGGGACCCCTACACGGGGTAGCCCTCTGGTACCCCCTGTCGGCGGCCTTGGGGGGGGGGGGAGGATTTGTGCTGGTAGGGAAAGAAGATGATTTGTATTAGGAGGGGGTGAGGATAAGTGCTGGAATGAGGAAAAAGGGGGGCTTGTGTTGGGACTGGGGATTTAGGGGATAGTGGACAGCGAGTTGTGCTGTGGAAGGGGGAAGAAGATTTGTTTGGGGGGGGGTTGTTCTGGGAGGGGGAGAATTGTTTTTTGCTGGTGGAGGGTGAGCATAAAGATTAATGCTGGATTTTTTTTTGCAGGAGAGGGTGTGGGGATTTTTGATGAAAGGGTAAAGTGGGGGAGAGTATTGCTCGGGGAGGGAATTTTGCACTCTTCTTAGCCCTACACTGTGCGTTACACACTCCTGACTCCTGCACTTTTTTTGTTTTGTACTCATGGCTCCTAATATGCATTACACACTCCTGTCCCCTGCATTCTGTGTATATGACTCACAGGCTCTATTCACAACTAGGCAGTCCGGATCGCGAGCGGAATAGAAACTTCTTTTGGGTGATAGGCATCCCGCAATTCTGTTTGCATGATTTTTCCTCAATTTGTTGGCCGACAATCGTGGCAAAATCGTGCCGCGATTGGGGTGCCATTGAAAGTAATGGGATTGCGAACGCATCCTGTGATTTGCAGCAATCGCAGTGATCCCGCCCACAATCTGAAGCTCCTAGGTGTGAATGGAGCCACAATTTGGCCACAATCACTGTGGCGCACTAAGCTGCATTACTACTCTCCTTGGGGCACCCAAAAGTGTCCCAGGTATTTTACAATGTTATAGTGTATACTCAAAAAAGAAAACATGCCGTGCACCTCTAAAGTGTTCGGGTTTGGCTTGATGAAAAGGTGGCAACCCTAGTTAGCACTAGGGCTGCAACTAACGATTACTTTCATAAACGATTAGTTGGCCTATTATTGTTTCGATTAATTGGATAATAACCTTAAAAAAAGTGCGGTGTATAATTTAGTTAATATGTAAAGTTTAAAAAAAAAAGGGAATTTATTCCTAAATATCTCTATGCAGTTGTAAATATAAATAACCAACTATATGGTTAGGGAGCAAAATCTCTAATCCACTGTGAGAACAGACAGAAGAGATATACTGTATATACTATTAGAGGTTGAATCTGGTAAATATCATCCGACTCCGAATATCATCCGAAAGGTGAAACTAAGCAACTTGATAAAGTGCAAATAAATTAAGTGTCCAAAAAAATTATTAAGTATACTGTATACTCGCAGTGATAAACCATCAAAACATCAATACATGAAGGATGAATATAACAAATTACAAAGTGCATATGTGCTCCAAAAATATTGCTGGTACCGTGTGCCACACTCCCCTCTTGTGACCTCACTTGTGTGGTTTGCATCCCACAAGCGCTGTTTATGTTCATCTATTCGTTTATGAAAGAAGTTGAAATCTAGAAGTTGAAATCTATTTTCATAATCGATTAGTCATCGATTAATCAATTAGTTGTTTCAGCCAGTGGCGGCTGGTGTTTTTTTGTTTGGGGGGGCAGCAAACAACCGAACCCCCCCCGCGGCAAACTCAAACCCCCCACCCCGCTGTCTGTCAGGCCAACCCCATCTAGGCGGCGGGGACCGGTCATCCGTGGAGCGGTGGCGGAGATCGGGCATCCATGCAGCGGCGTCAAGGACCAGGCATTCACGGATCAACGGCAAGGACCAGGCGTCCATGGAGCGGTGGTGGGGATCGGGCATCCATGCAGCAGCAGCGGGGACGGGGACTGGGCTGCTCTTCTCCTCCTTGTTTCCGCTGTGCATCTCCTCCCCTCCTCCTAGACGTCCAATAGGATCGCCTGTCCTTTAAGCCGTTTGGGTGACGGGTATCAGTCCCGCTTCCCTATTGGCTGGGAGGAGGATCAGTGTTGCAACACGAATGTTAATTTGCTGTTGCAAAACACCTGGGTGGTCTCTGGACGCATCATCAGCATCCTGAGTCCACCCTATTTTGAAGCCTATTAGAGCCTAGGGCTCTAATCAGGTGCTTCAAAAAAACCCTGGCCGCTGTACCCGGTGACCCGAAAGGGGCCGGACGCATGAATAGGGGGCGGCCATGGATAGATTAATGCTATGCATAAATGGATAGATAGATTCATGCTATTCAATGGCTATTCCATTGCATATAGGGGGTGGCGAGGAGAGAGGGGGCAGTGCCCGGGCACCCCTCATGGACGGGCTGCCACTGGTTTCAGCCCTAATTAGCTCTCAGGTTTTAATTTGTGCACATTTGTCCCACTGGGGAGATTTACCCTCACTTCTTGCTGAGAGAGGAAATTGTGTGAAATCTCTCTAGTAGTTACAGAGACTGCAACAATAACCTAACAGGGGATTACAACCTCTGTTAGGTTATGATTACTATCTGATGTCCTGTCCCAGTGGTGACAACTCTCAAATCTCCCAAACTGGGTCATGGCCAGCAATACAAAATTGACAGAAGGGTTTACTCTTCCCAAGCCTACCCAAAGCTACCATTATAGTTCTGTTTAGTCTTCTAATTGATACGTCTCTTTCACACTCTACAAAATATGGCTCTTAAAGTGGTATTAAACCCAAAAGCAAACATTTATTATATTGCAGCTTAGCAATTCTTAGAAGTCCTGTTTTTTAAAGAACAAGCTCTCCTGCAAATGTATCTGTTAACACTGATGAGGCAGACTATTTACCACTGAATGAGTGTTTACAAATGATCAGCTTTTATTTATTCATAAAAATAATTTGCAGCGCTAAAAATAATATTGTGCAAAACACACCAATTTGGTGCAATAGTGAAAAAAACATGAAAATATAGAAAAAAATTAAAAGTCTACTTTGAGTGCATATAATGAAAATGACAGTCCCAATCCAATAATGAAACACCACTATGTGACAGAAGGTGTCTAATTGAGAAGAATTCCATGATCCCCACTAGGGATAAGCCGAACACCCCCCCGGTTTGGTTCGCACCAGAACCTGCAAACGGACCGAAAATTCACATGAACGTTAGAACCCCATTGACGTCTATGGGACTTGAACGTTCAAAATCAAAACTGCTCATTTTAGAGGCTAATTTGCATGGTATTGTCCTAAAAAGGGTTTGAGGACCCGGGTCCTGCCCCAGGGGACATGTATCAATGCAAAAAAAACTTTTAAAACCGGACGTTTTTTCGGGAGCAGTGACTTTAATGATGCTTAAAGTAAAAAAAAAAAAAAGTGAAATATTCCTTTAAATATCGTACCTGTGGGGGGTGTCTATAGTATGCCTGTAAAGTGGCGCGTGTTTCCCGTGCTTAGAACAGTCCCTGCACAAAATGTCATTTTTAAAGGGAAAAAAAGTCATTTAAAACTGCTTGCGGGTTTAATGTCGGGTCCTGGCAATATGGATGAAAATCAGTGAGACAAACGGCATGGGTACCCCCCAGTCCATTACCAGGCCCTTTGGGTCTTGTATGGATATTAAGGGGAACCCCGCACCCAAATTAAAAAAGGAAACAGCAGTATACAGGCTCTGTATTCTGAACAGAAGTATACAGGCGGTGCAAACAAGACAGGGACTGTAGGTTTGTTGTTAAGTAGAATCTGTTTGTAATTTTGAACTGGTACATTTTTATTGTGTTTAGCTCCAGCCAAAAAATCTATTTTAAGCTTTTTGGAAAACATAGGGAAGGGTTATCACCCCTGTGACATTTGTTTTGCTGTCTGTGCTCCTCTTCAGAAGATTTCTGTCCGACTTTCACGTACCTGACTGACGAACCCGATATAGCAGGGGAAGGCCTCCCGTACGTATCTGGTTCCTGGCCCCTGACAGAGCAAACAGAAGGCACGGGAGTGCAGAGTGGTATGAGAGCCTGGCGGGTGACTTGTGAGGCTAAGGCCCAAGATCCTGGTGCAAGCAGATGGGAGGTACTTGGCAGGCTGAAGCACAGTTTAACTGGTGCAGAACAGGAGCAGGGCAGGCAGGTCCGGTCACAAACAGAGTTGGCAGCAGGCGGTCAGCACAGTACAGAGGAGTAGGCATATTCAAAGTCCAGGTCACAGGCAGGGTTGGCAGCAGGCGGTCAGCACGTTACAAGGGATCAGGCAGGTTCAAAGTTGAAGGCAGGCCGGGGTCAGAAGCAGGCAGATAGCAGGGGAGAATCCAGTAGACAAGCCGGGTCACAGGGAGATCAGACCTTCAGGCAGGTAAACAGGAAGTACAGGAACAGGAAGCTGAAGATCGGACAGCACTGAGCACAATGCACCAGCAGACTAAATAGGGCAATTGGCGGAAAACACCGTGCGCGCACGCCGACGCGCACAGGCGCGCGCCCTCACACGCCCGCACAATGGCGCGCCAGCGTGGGTCGGCGCGAAGCGGCGCACACCAGAGTGCCCGACGACAATCCTGCTCTGGGATCCTCTCTGACAATTTCACCTCACTTTTTGTCCCAGTGACAAATGTTTTTTGAAAATTTGGGTGTTTTTGTGAAACAAGGATTGGTGATAAAGCATCAATGGAAAGGAGAAATGTTTTTCCCATATTAACTCTTACAGGAGAGTATTTCCCTTCCTAGGGGTAGATTTCATCTCACTTCCTGTTGTCTCCTTCTGTTTGCAAGTAGGAGTAGTTTGTAAGTTGGATGTTTGAAAGTAGGGGCCTGCCCTATATACTCAGCAGAAATTTGGGCCTTAGGTTTTGTTATGGCCACAACACTGTAAGCCCTCTCAGGGCCCTGCTGTGAAATATTAGATCAAGAATTGTAATTACATGCCCCTGTTGAACAGGGGCTGAAAAATTGGGCCTTAGGCACTGGTGCTGGTGCCACAACACTGCAACCCCTCACAGATACTCTAGTTGGAACGCAGGAACAAGCCCTGCTGCAAAGTATTGCATCAAAAATTGTAATTACACGCCCCTGTTAAACAGGGGCTGAAAAATTGGGCCTTAGGCACTGGTGCTGGTGCCACAACACTGCAACCCCTCACAGATACTCTAGTTGGAACGCAGGAACGAGCCCTGCTGCAAAGTATTGCATCAAAAATTGTAATTACACACCCTGTTAAGCAAGGGCAGAAAAATTGGGCCTTTGGTGGTGGTGGTGGTGCTGGTGCCACAACACTGTAAGTCCTCACTCGCTCTTGGTGGGCGCAGAAATGGGCCATGCTGTGAAATATTAGATCAAGAATTGTAATTACATGCCCCTGTTGAACAGGGGCTGAAAAATTGGGCCTTAGGCACTGGTGCTAGTGCCACAACACTGCAACCCCTCACAGATACTCTAGTTGGAACGCAGGAACGAGCCCTGCTGCAAAGTATTGCATCAAAAAATGTAATTACACGCCCCTGTTAAACAGGCGCTGAAAAATCGGGCCTTAGGCACTGGTGCTGGTGCCATAACACTGCAACCCCTCACAGATACCCTAGTTGGAACGCAGGAACGAGCCCTGCTGCAAAGTATTGCATCAAAAATTGTAATTACACGCCCTGATAAACAAGGGCAGAAAAATTGGGCCTTTGGTGGTGGTGCTGGTGCCACAACACTGTAAGTCCTCACTCGCTCTTGGTGGGAGCAGAAATGGGCCCTGCTGTGAAATATTAGATCAAGAATTGTAATTACATGCCCCTCTTGAACAGGGGCTGAAAAATTGGGCCTTAGGCACTGGTGCTGATGCCACAACACTGCAACCCCTCACAGATACCCTAGTTGGAACGCACGAATGAGCCCTGCTGCAAAGTATTGCATCAAAAATTGTGATAACACGCCCCTGTTAAACAGGGGCAGAAAAATTGGGCCTTAGGCACTGGTGCTGGTGCCACAACACTGCAACCCCTCACAGATACTCAAGTTGGAACGCAGAAACGAGCCCTGCTGCAAATTATTGCATCAAAAATTGTAATTACACGCCCCTGTTAAACAGGGGCAGAAAAATTGGGCCTTAGGCACTGGTGTTGGTGCCACAACACTGCAACCCCTCACAGATACTCTAGTTGAAACACAGAAACGAGCCCTGCTGCAAAGTATTGCATCAAAAATTGTAATTACACGCTCCTGTTAAACAGGGGCTAAAAAATTGGGCCTTAGGCACTGGTGCTGGTGCCACAACACTGCAACCCCTCACAGATACTCTAGTTGGAATGCAGGAACGAGCCCTGCTGCAAAGTATTGCATCAAAAATAGTAATTACACGCCCCTGTTAAACAGGGGCTGAAAAATTGGGCCTTAGGCACTGGTGGCGGTGCCCAGAACCAAAAATGTTCTTACAAGCTATCAGCATGATCATTGAGGAGGAAGAGGATAGTCACTCAGCATCAGCATAGACAGTCTTTGAAGGGATCAGAGATTTCAAAAAAAATTATTCAGTTACATCAGCGTCAGGTGCTTGGTAGCTGTTGGTGATCCAAGACTGATTCATTTTTATGAAGGTCAGTCGAGCGACCGAGTCGGTGGACAGACACACCCTGTGATCGGTTACAAAGTCTCCAGCAGCACTGAATGTGCGTTCCGAAAGAACGCTGGATGCAGGACAGGCCAGTAGCTCAATTGCATACTGTGCAAGCTCTGGCCAGTGATCCATCCTCAAGACCCAGTAACCCAGAGGATTTTCGGTGGGAAAGGTGTCCAAGTCAGATCTTGCCCCTAGGTATTCCTGCACCATGTAAAACAGCCACTGGCGATGGTTGCTGGAACCGATCATACCTTGGGGCTGTGGACCAAAAAATTGTCTGAACGCATCGGTCAGACAGCCATCTTCTCCACCGCTATTTCTTTGACTGACCGAAGCCTCAGCAACACGTTGTCCAGAAACAGGAGTTTGTAACCTCCCAGTCTCTGGGAACGCGTTGCACAGACCTTTCTGCAAGGCCTCCCGAAGATGTTTTATCCTCTGCTCCCTCTGCGATGGCAAGATAAGGTCTGCAACCTTACCCTTGTAACGTGGATCAAGGAGAGTTGCCAGCCAGTATTGGTCCTTCTCCTTGATACCATGAATACGAGGATCCTTACACAGGCTTTGCAGGAAGCCTGTGTAGATTTGCTGAGGCATTCGGTCCAGAGTCCTCTGGGTCACTAAGGACGATATGGTCCGCAGCCACCTCCTCCCAGCCACGTACAAGTCCATGTGTTTCTTGGGACTGATCCCTTAAAGACTGCTGCTGATGCTGAGTGCCAGGCTCCACCTCCATACTGACACAATCCTCCTCCTCCTCGTCCTCGTCCTCCTCCTGTGTGATCGGCGGGCACGCAGGAACACTGTCTGGATAAAGGGGGCCTTGAGAGCTAAGGAAGTCCTCCTCTTTCTGCCTCTGTTCTGCCTCAAGTGCCCTGTCCATTATTCCACGCAGCGTGTGCTCCAACAGGTGGACAAGGGGGACAGTGTCACTGATGCATGCACTGTCACTGCTCACCATCCTCGTGGCCTCCTCAAATGGTGACAGGACAGTGCATGCACCCCTGATCGTGGCCCACTGGCGTGGGGAAAAAAACAAGCTCCAATGACCCTGTCCTGGTGCCATAGTCGCACAGGTACTCATTGATGGCCCTCTGCTGCATGTGCAGCCACTGCAGCATGGCCAACGTTGAGTTCCACCTGGTGGGCATGTCACAGATTAGGCGGTTCTTGGGAAACTCCTTTTGGAGGTCTGCCAGCCAAGCACTGGCATTATATGACCGGCGGAAATGCACACAGACTTTCCTGGCCTGCCTCAGGACATCCTGTAAGCCCGGGTACCTGCCCAAGAACCTCTGCACCACCAAGTTAAGGACGTGAGCCAAACAGGACACATGGGTCATTTGTCCCTGTTGGAGGGCAGAGAGGAGGTTGGTGCCATAGTCGCAAACCACCATTCCTGGCTTAAGTTGGTGTGGCGTCAACCACCTCTGAACCTGCCCCTGCAGAGCTGACAGAACCTTTGCCCCAGTGTGGCTCCTGTCCCCCAAGCACACCAGCTCAAGCACCGCATGGCATCTTTTGGCCTGCATACTTGCGTAGCCCCTTGAATGGCTACGGAGCACCGCTGGTTCTGAGGACCAAGCACAGGAAGAGGCCACGGAGGAAGAAGAAGAGGTGGAGGAGAGAGGTGTGTCACAGTCATTAGTAGTGGCATTTTGGAGGCGTGGTGGCGGAACAACCTCCAACACTACTGTACCTTGTCCTGCATCCTTCCCAGCTGCCAGCAGAATCACCCAATGCGCGGTGAAACTTAAGTAACATCCCTGTCCATGCCTGCTGGACCATGAGTCAGCGGTAATATGCACCTTACCGCTGACCGCCCTGTCCAGCGAGGCATTGACATTGCCTTCCACATGCCGGTAGAGAGCCGGAATCGCCTTCCGTGAGAAAAAGTGGCGTTTGGGTACCTACCACTGAGGAACCGCACATTCCACAAACTCACAGAAGGGGGCAGAGTCTACCAACTGAAAAGGCAGCAGTTGAAGTGCTAGCAATTTTGCCAAGCTAGCTTTCTACCGCTGGGCATGTGGATGGCTGGGAGCGAACTTCTTTCGGCGGTGCAGTAGCTGGGGCAGGGAAATTTGCCTGGTACAATCTGACGTCGGTGTACCGAAAACAGATTGCCCACAAGTACTTGGCTGTGACACACCTAATTCTACACCTTCATTCCTCTCAGTGCAGGTCTCAGAGAGGACTGAAGGTATAGTGGGGTTGGAGATCTCAGCTGCTGAGGAGCAAGGAGAGGTCCTCTTTGTTCTTTGGTGTGGGTCTTTTAGATACGCTTGTCAACGAACTGCATGGCAGGTCAACATATGTCTGGTCAAGCATGTGGTGCCCAAGTGGGAGATGTTTTGGCCAAGCGAGATACGCTTGAGACATATGTTGCAAATAGCAGCGGTGTGATCTGATGCACTCATCTCAAAAAAGGCCCACACCAAAGAACTTTTGGAATAACGCGCAGAGACAGTAGCGCCCTGCACATGCGGAGCTTTGGGGTGTGATGCAGTCAGTGTGCTGCCCTTAGGCTGGCCCCTGGAGGGCATCCTGCCTCGTTGGTGATGTGCCTCCTCCTCCTCCTCCTCTCTCCTATCAGGCACCCACGTTGAGTCAGTGACCTCATCATCCCCTCCCTCCCCTTCACTGGAGCAAACCTGGCAGTATGCTGCAGCAGGGGGAGCATGACTGCCAGATTGCTGTCCTTCTTGGGCACCCCCTCTGTCCGTGCTCACGTTACTGCCTTCATCTAGCTCAGTATCATCATCAGAGCCTTCTAAACCCTGGGCATCCTCCTGGAGCATGTACCCAACACTGTGGTCAAACAGTTTGAGGGACTCCTCAGGAGGACATGGTGGGGCTAGGGAAGGAGTCACTGATGCCATTGAGCGGAGGGAAGAGGCCGCGCTGGCAGATGCTTTGCCAGACAAAGTACCCTGAGCATGGGTGAGAGAGGATGAGGAGGATGAGGACGGCTTGGTCATCCACTCGACCAAGTCTTCCGCATGTTGCAGCTCAATACGGCCAGCTGCCGAAAAAAAGGCCAAGCATGTCCCACGGCCACGTGCTGATGAGGATGCACTGTCTCCACGACCAGCACTGTTGCCTCTAGACAGAGCCTGCTTGCCCTCTTTTATTGGCTTGTGACTGTCTGCCTCTCCTTGTTGGCCTTCCAGACATGCTAATGGCCTGTAGCTGCACTAAGCTGGGATATATATGTACTGATACTGCAGCTAGCAAAATCAACTGCCTGCCTGTAGTATGAGAACACCACCAACCTTCTACAGGTAGCTTTAGCTGAACACTGTGCAGAGCTCGCAAAAAACTAACTTGTAGCTTATTTAGCTGCCTGCGGTAGTGATAGAATCAGGAAAACACCATCAGCCTTCTACAGGTAGCTTTAGGTGAACACTGTGCAGAGCTCGCAAAAAAAAAAATAACTTGTAGCTTATTTAGCTGCCTGCAGTAGTGATAGGATCAGGAAAACACCACCAACCTTCTACAGGTAGCTTTAGGTGAACACTGTGCAGAGCTCGCAAAAAAACGAACTTGTAGCTTATTTAGCTGCCTGCAGTAGTGATTGGATCAGGAAAACACCACCAACCTTCTACAGGTAACTTTAGCTGAACACTGTGCAGAGCTTGCAAAAAACTAACTTGTAGCTTATTTAGCTGCCTGCGGTAGTGATAGGATCAGGAAAACACCACCAACCTTCTACAGGTAGCTTTAGCTGAACACTGCAGAGCTCGCAAAAAACTAACTTGTAGCTTATTTAGCTGCCTGCGGTAGTGATAGGATCAGGAAAACACCAACAACCTTCTACAGGTGGCTTTAGCTGAACACTGTGCAGAGGTCGCACTACACTAACTTGTAGTTTTAGCTGAACACTGTTCAGAGGACCCACTACACTAACTTGTAGCTTTAGCTGAACACTGTGCAGAGGTCCCACTACACTAACTTGTAGTTTTAGCTGGACACTGTTCAGAGGACGCACTACACTAACTTGTAGCTTTAGCTGAACACTGTGCAGAGGTCGCACTACACTAACTTGTAGTTTTAGCTGAACACTGTTCAGAGGACACACTACACTAACTTGTAGCTTTAGCTGAACACTGTGCAGAGGTCACACTACACTAACTTGTAGTTTTAGCTGAACACTGTTCAGAGGATGCACTACACTAACTTGTAGCTTTAGCTGAACACTATGCAGAGGTTGCACTACACTAACTTGTAGTTTTAGCTGAACACTGTGAGGAGGACGCACTACCCTAACTTGTAGCTTTAGCTGAACACTGTGCACTACACTAACTTGTAGTTTTAGCTGAACACTGTGCAGAGGTCACACTACACTAACTTGTAGTGTTAGCTGAACACTGTGAGGAGGACGCACTACCCTAACTTGTAGCTTTAGCTGAACACTGTGCAGAGGTCACACTAAACTAACTTGTAGCTTTAACTGAACACTGTGAGGAGGACGCGCTACACTAACTTGTAGTTTTAGCTGAACATTGTGCAGAAGTCACACTAAACTAACTTGTAGCTTTAACTGAACACTGTGAGGAGGACGCACTACACTAACTGTAAATAGTCTAGCTGCCTGACTGTGGTACTAATAGGATCAAAAGAACACCAGCAATTTTCTTCAGGTAGCTGTAAATACTGTAACAAGACAAGCCTGCCTGTCAGTAGGAAGATAACAGGAACGGATCTAGCTAAACTGAATACAGTGTATATATATATATATATATATATATATATATATATATATATATATATATATATATATATATACACACAACACCTGGGATGCATATATATATACACAATACACTGTAAGTGCAGCTAACTCACTGACTGTCCTGCCTAATCTATCTAACTTAAATCAAATGACACTGTCTCTCTATCTCTTTCAACGCCGGAACACACACTACACAGGGCCGCCGTGCAGGCGGCCTTATATAGTGTGGGGCGTGTACTAAATCCCCTGAGCCATAATTGGCCAAAGCCTCCTTGGCTTTGGCCAATTACGGCTCTTTGTTCAGACGGCGCTGTGACTGGCCAAGCATGCGGGTCATAGTGCATGCTTGGCCAATCATCAGCCAGCAATGCACTGCAATGCCGCAGTGAATTATGGGCCGTGACGCGCCACACGAATTTGGCGCGAACGGCCCATATCGTTCGCAATTCGGCAAACGGGCAAACAGACGATGTTCGAGTCGAACATGGGTTCGACTCGAACACGAAGCTCATCCCTAATCACCAATATAGTGAACGGACCAGGGCCAGCCCAAGACATTGTGCTGCTTGGGCCCAGGAATAAAATGCTGCCCCCCCCCAAAAAAAATCACGCCCACTAAAAGGCTCCCACATTTATTATTTTATACCATGACAATTAAAACCAAAATTAGATTTATCAGGAAGTCAGATTTACATGCAACAGTGGTGGTGGGGTTCAGACAGAGGTGGCGGCGGTGGTGGTGAGGGGGGGTTTAGACACAGGCAGGGGTGGTAGAGAGAGGGTTAGACACAGGCAGGGGTGGTAGGAGGGTTAGACACAGGCAGGGAGGTAGGGGGTTAGACATGGGCAGGAGTGATAGAGAGGGAGTTAGACACAGGCAGGGGTGGTTAGACACAGGCAGGGGTGGTAGGGGTGGTAGGGAGTGAGTTAGACACAGGCAGGGTAGTAGGGGGGTAAGACACAGACAGGGGTGGTGAAGATTGGATTAGTGGCGCTGACACTTACTTTCTCTCAGTGTCGCCTATAGCGATCCCTCTTTCATCATTGGGTCTCTGCTCAGCAGAAAGCTCCTCCCCCTTCACTCTGTTACCTATCAGCTGACTTTCTCTTGTCAGTAGCAATGGGGGGAGCCGCAGAGAGGATGGGCGGACAGCCAGCTGTGCGGGTATGGCAGCGAGTGCTCTGCCATTACCTCTAATTGCAGCGGTGTCGGGCCATCCACATATTGGGATAAGGAGAGGAGCAGAGCGGGGTGGGCGGAGCAATCGGGCGGGACCAGTGTCTTCTTGGGCATCAATATGCCGCCCCTCAGAACCTGCCACCCGGGACCAATGGTCCCACTGTGTTCCATGGTAGGGCCGGCCCTGGAATGGACTCTTACCAGATTTAAACAAGCTTACGCGACGTCGCCACGCCTGTTTAAATCTGGTAAGAGTCCAATTCCTATAGTGGTGATGGTCCACATGGTGATCACGGAATTCTTCTCAATTAGACACTTTCATTATATGCACTTAAAGTGAACTTTCACGTTTATTTCACTATTGCACCAAATTGGTTTGTTTTGCGCATCTTTATTTTTAGCGCAGCAAACTATTTTTATGAATTTGGTTGCACATTGTGTCTGCTTCTTGCCAGCAGCTTTGTTTATACCTGCCAGCGTGTTTTCTACTACAAATGTTTTTGATTTATGTAAAACCTTTAATGCAAAATAAAATAAAACGTTTGCTGTAACTTCTTGTGTAACTAATTTGTGAGCTGGAGTTTGGCTTCAGTTTGTTAGTGTATCTAAATCTGCAAGTCCATCTAACACTCCCCTTCCCCAAAATTAGGATTACTACTGTCTGCTGTGCCCCCTGTGCTCCTTCATCCAGAGTGAGGGCACGCTAATACAGGAGGTGTGCTCCTGGCCAGATCATCAGGTAAAAACAGAGGGAAAAAAGCCCAAGAGAAGGAAAACGAATGCAGCCACCACATCTAATGATTGGTAAGCTGCAGTATATTACATTTTTGGTTTTGAGTTTAATACTGATTTATAATATAGCAGTTGTCGGTAGTCTCCTAAGACAGGAAGTCAGGAATATCTCCCTCTAAGTTAGCACTTTCATTTTATAAATAAACTCCATTAAAATCACTTTTTAGAAACATTTACATACCTATTTATTCCTAGCAGGGAAATTTTCCCTCACTTCCTGTTGATAAAGGCCAGTGGCAGCTGGTGGGTTTTTTTTTGGGGGGGGGGCAAAAAACCACCCAGTCTGCCGGTCGGTCTGGCACCCATCCCATCTAGGCATCGGGCAGCAAGCATCAGGCATTGGATAACAGGCATCGGGCATTGGAGAACAGGCATTGGGCAGCGGGCAGCAGGCATCGGGCAGTGGCTCCTGTGTCCCTTTCCTCCATCACAGTGGCTGTGATGGAAGAAAGGGACCCTCCTCCTCCCCTCCTCCTAGGCATCCAATAGGATTGCCTATCCTTTCAGCCCTTTTGGGTGATGGGTTTCAGACCCGCTTCCTGATTGGCCGGGAGGTGGACCAGTATTAGAATAGCAAATATTAATTTGCTATTCTAACACACCTGGGTGGGCTGTGAGCGCATTCACTGCTCCCTGAGCCCATGCTATTTTGAAGCCTATTAGAGCCTATGACTAATCAGTGCTTCAAAAAAACACCCCCGTCATTTTAATTCATGCACCCGACGTCCTGCAAGAAGTCGGACGCATGGATAGCGGGGGGCAGCGCCCATGTACCCTTAATGGACGGGCCGTCCCTGATAAAGGCGGTGATAGGAAACCTTCCAAAGTAGACACACAGACAGAAATACACATTTAGTAGAGCAAGGATGCTTTACAACACCTGCCAATGTTTGTTTGTTTTTTGATGTATACAGTGAGGGAAAAAAGTATTTGATCCCCTGCTGATTTTGTACGTTTGCCCACTGACAAAGAAATGATCAGACTATCATTTTAATGGTAGGTTTATTTTAACAGTGAGAGACAGAACAACAACAAATATATCCAGATAAACGCATTTAAAAAAAGTTGTAAATTGATTTGCATTTTAATGAGTGAAATAAGTATTTGATCCCCCAATCAATCAGCAAGATTCCTGGCTCCCAGGCGTCTTTTATACAGGTAACGAGCTGAAATTAGAAGCACTCTCTTAAAAGAATTGCTCCTAATCTCAGCTTGTTACCTGTATAAAAGACACCTGTCCACAGAAGCAACCAAGACCAAGAAGCTGTCCAAGGATGTCAGGGACAAGATTGTAGACCTACACAAGGCTGGAATGGGCTACAAGACCATCGCCAAGCAGCTTGATGAGAGGGTAACAACAGTTGGTGTGATTATTCGCAAATGGAGGAAACACAAAATAACTGTCAATCTCCCTCGGTCTGGGATCCCCATACAAGATCTCACTTCTTTGAGTTTCAATGATCATGAAAACGGTGAGGAATCAGCCCAGAACTACACAGGAGAATTTTGTCAATGATCTCAAGGCAGCTGGAATCATAGTCACCAAGAAAACAATTGGTAACACACTACGCCGTGAAGGACTGAAATCCTGCCGTGCCCACAAGGTCCCCCTGCTTAACCTCCCTGGCGGTTTTCCCGAGTGTGGCTCGGGGTTAAAAATCAGGACCATTAGCGGTAACCCCGAACCACACTCGGGATTACATCGCAGGATCCTGGTGTGGCATTACTTACCTTGTCCCCGGGATCCTGCGATGTCCCCCGCAGTGTCCGCGGGCTGTTTCCTCTGCCCGAAGCCTCTCTGTGCCAGGCTCCGTTCCCTGCGAGCGTCGCGACGCACGGGGGCGGAGCTTGGCGGCAAATTCAAAAAAATGTCAAAATCATAACACATACAGTACTGTAATCTTACAGATTACAGTACTGTATGAAATGATTTCACATCCCTTTTGTCCCCAGTGCTTTGGCCAATGCCCTGCATGCAGTTTTATGTGATATATACTGTTCTTTCTGCCTGGAAACTGGAGATTGTCTATAGCAACCAAAAAGTGTCCCTTTACGTCAAAAATGGCTTTAGACCAGCTAGAAAACAGCGATAGTAAATTAGAACACTTGCAGAATTGAGCGATAGTGAATCGTGGGGAAATTTATTTTATTACTATTTATTTTTATTTTTTTTAATTATTTATTTTTATTTATGATATTATAATTTATGTTTTTGTGTTTCAAACTTTATCATACCCGGGATATCTACTAGACTCTTGTTTGGACAGATTTAAGTGTGTTATTGTTAAGAATTACAGACCTACAATATAAAACGCCAAATTTCCATGCAAAATAATGGTACCGCTTTCAGCACCTAAAATCTGAAATAATCATACCGCCAGGGAGGTTAAGAAAACACATGTAAAGGCCCGTCTGAAGCTTGCTAATGAACAACTGAATGATTCATAGAAGAACTGGGTGAAAGTGTTGTGGTCGGATGAGACCAAAATCTAGCTCTTTGGCATCAACTCAACTTGCTATGTTTGGAGGAGGAGAAATGCTGCCTATGACCCCAAGAACACCATCCCCACTGTCAAACATGGAGGTGGAAACATTATGGTTTGGGGGTGTTTTTCTGCTGAGGGGACAGAACAACTTCACCACATCAAAGGGACAATGGACGGGGCCATGTACCATGAAATCTTGGGTGATAACTTCCTTCCATCAGCCAGGGCATTGAAAATGGGTCGTGGATGGGTATTCTAGCATGACAATGACCCAAGGTAACAAAGGAGTTGCTCAAGAAGCAGCACATTAAAATGATTGAAAAGGCTCCTTTTTTTTTTTTAACATGTTATACTTACCTCCTCTGTGCAGTTAGTTTTGCATAGAGCAGACTGGATCTTCTCAGGTCACTCTTTGCTGCTTCTAGTCCCTCCCTCCTTTGAGTGCCCCCTCAGCCAGCAGCTTGCTACAGGGGGCACCCAAGCCAAGTCAGAGCACCGTGTACAAATTCAGACACGGAGCCTAACCTGGCCCCACCCCCTCTCACCACTGATTGGCAGACTGACTTTGATTAACAGCCCAGGGAGTCAATGGCGCTGCTGCTCCGTCTCAGCTAATCAGGAGCAGTGTACTGGATGGCTGAGGGGATGGTGGACATCGCTGGAGAGGGAAGGAGCTCGGGCAGGTAATTGGGTGGTACTGGGGAGGCTGCTACACACAGAATGTTTTTTATCTTAATGCATAGAATACATTAAGATAAAAAACCTTCTGCCTTTACAACTCCCAGACCTTAATCCCACAGAAAATATGTGGAGGGAGCTGAAGGTTTGAGTTAACAAACGTCAGCCTCGAAACCTTAATGAATTGGAGAGGATCTGCAAAGAGGAGTGGGACAAAATCCTTCCTCAGATGTGTGGAAACCTGGTGGCCAACTACAAGAAACATCTGACCTCTGTGCTTGCCAACAAGGGTTTTGCCACCAAGTACTGAGTCATATTTAGGAAAGGGGTCAAATAATTATTTCACTCATTAAATTGCAAATCAATTTATAACTTTTTTGAAATGCGTTTTTCTGGATATTTTTGTTGTTATTCTGTCTCTCACTGTTAAAATAAACCTACCATTAAAATTATATACTGATCATTTCTTTGTCAGTGGGCAAACGTACAAAATCAGCAGAGGATCAAATACTTTTTTCCCTCACTGTATGCGATTCTGTGCTGGTGACAAAATGTTTATTACTTGACGGGTGTCACAAGTACAGACATTGAAGAAATAACTCTTTAATGGGATTCCAGAAAAAAAAACTAACAGAAATTTTAATTCTTCACCACAACAAACAAAAACAAACAGCCAGATATAAGCTTTACACATTATTACAACTGTTTTGAATAAGTCAGCTACATAACTAATACTTAGTGTCTAAGAAATGCATTGCATTTTGTGAATTGTCGGATGATCCTGTACGACGTGTTAACAAATTGGCACAATTGTTTCAAATATTTGACCTAATTCATTTTCCTGAGTAGCTGGGAGCCAGGTGGCGCCCGCGATGTGCACATGTCTTGCAGGCTGTTTTTGTGTACGCTGCCATATTGGTGTAATCTCTCAGCACAAGCGAATGGCAAGGAGGGCGGCAGCTGTCTGGCTCCCATCTTGTTTTTCTGTTCTGCTACTTTGATGATTATTTCTGTCATTGTCTTCTAGTTTATTTGCTTGTAATCTAGAGATAACTGGTTAAATATTAAATCTTGCCATTTTCTACATCTGCCATTTAATTAAAGCTTGACTCTTGGAAACAGTTAAATACGCAGTTGAAATACATATGTGTGAACTCCACACATCTCCAGGCACCATGGTAGGGCAGCTAGACTGGTGACCATAACTTGCTTGGTATGGTGTAGGTGGCTAAAAGAACCGTAACAACTAATGACCCTGTGCATCCTGGTCACCTGTATTATAGCAACTAATGAAACTGTGCAGCCTGGCCACCAGTGTTCTAGAAACCAGTGACCCTGCCACTTGTGTGCCACTAATGACCGATGAAGTCTGCCCACTGTGCTCCTTCATCCAGAGTAGGGGCACCTTAATACAGGAGGTGTGTTGCTGGCCAGATCACCAATGCAAAACAGAAGGAAAATGGCCTAAAAAAAAGAAACATAATGCAGCCACTACATCTAATGATTACTAAGCTGCAATAAATAACATTTTTGGTTTGGGGTTTTATTCAGACAATCTCTGTTTTGGTAAATTATTGTTTTCTCTGAGTAAGATAGCATTGTATTGAGCAAGCCATTCTTGCAAGGTAGGAGGGGAAGGGGATCAGTGGCGGCTGGTGCTCAAAATTTTTTGGGGGTGCAAACAAACTGAAAAATTCAGAAAAAAAACATCAATTGCAGCCTCACTGTGCCCATCAAACGCAGCCACTGTGCCCCATCAAATGCAGCCACTGTGCACATCAAACGCAGCCACTGTGCCCATCAAACGCAGCCACTGTGCCCATCAAATGCAGCCACTGTGCCCCATCAAATGCAGCCACTGTGCACATCAAACGCAGCCACTGTGCCCATCAAACGCAGCCACTGTGCCCCATCAAATGCAGCCACTGTGCACATCAAACGCAGCCACTGTGCCCATCAAACGCAGCCACTGTGCCCATCAAACGCAGCCACTGTGTCCATCAATTGCAGCCACTGTGCCCATCAAATGCAGCCAGTGCCCATCAATTGCCGACACTGTGCCTATCAAATACCACCACTGTGCCCCATCAAATGCTGCCACTGTGCCCCATCAAATGCCTCCAATGTGCCTATCAAATACCGCCACTGTGCCCATCAAAAGTTAACACTGTGACCCCCCCCTTGCCCGCTAGTTGTTTGCCCGCCACTTACCCTATCTCGGTGGGGTGGCGTTGGCGAGCTGTGTCCTAAATATTCGCTGTTCTAATACACCTGCGTGAACTTGCGCTTGCAATTCACCTTTTTTGAAGCCTATTAGAGACCATGGCTCTAATCAGGTGCTTCAAAAATACACCACCGCCACTGTAATTCAGACGCCTGGTGTCCGAAAAGGGGCCGGACGCCTGAATAGGGGGTGGAGGATGCAATGCATGAATCTATCCATTATTCATTTAGGGGAGTGGCTGGAGAGAGGGGGTGGCGCCTGTGCACCCTTAATGGATGCACCGCCACTGAAGGGGATAATCATTTTAGGACAATCAGAGTTACTGATCTAGTTACTGGGACTATACGGAAGGCCATATTCGGTTCGAATCCCAACCGGTTCAGCAGGAACTGGCTGAGATTCAAACCATTAATGGGCAGGCTGAATGTACCAAGGTGATCGCATAACTTGGGTACAACCAGCCTGCCGGATTGGCTTCTGATTATCGCAAGCAACTGCTATAGCCGCTAGTGATAATCAGTGTCATCTCCCAGCAGGGATGGCTTCCTCCTCCTGCCCCTGCCAGGAGAAGACAATTGCTCGGCCGGAGGGATTCCCCGGTCAGCACTGTCTGTGTTGATGAGGGAATCGTGCAAATTTCTTTCCTGCAACCCATGGTTGCAGGAAAGAAATTTGCACCGTCTATGGGCTGCCTAACTTCTTGTTGGTAGGCTTCCTCATCTATCACCCCCAAAGGACACTAAACTGGGACCATGGTAAATGAAGTCTGATAAATGCTATGTATAACATCCACTATAGATTACCAATATCGAAAAAGTTTGGGGCACTTCCATAGCACTGACACAACTTTTAATTGATGCACAACTGCTTTAACCACTTGCCGACCGCCTAACGCAGATATACTGCGGCAGAATGGCACGGGCAGGCAAAATCACGTACCTGGTACGTGATTGCCTTCCCGCGGGCGGGGGGTCCAATCGGACCCCCCCCCCCCGGTGCCCGAGGCGGTCGGCTTTGGTCTGGGAGCGATGAGAGGCGAGGGGGAGAAAATCCATTTGTGGCCCCCCCCCTCGCGATCGCTCCCAGCCAATGAGATCATTCCCCTGCCTCTCTATAGTACACAGAGGCAGAGGAAATTATGTCATCTCTCCTCGGCTCGGCAGTTTCCGTTCCGGCGCCGAGGAGAGAAGACATCTGAGTGAGTTGCACAACACAACACACGCAGTAGAACATGCCAGGCACACTTTACACCCCCCGATCACCCCCCGATCACCCCTCCCCCCCCCCCCCCCGTCACACTGACACCAAGCAGTTTTTTTTTTTTTTCTGATTACTGCATGGTGTCAGTTTGTGACAGTTAGTGTGGTAGGGCAGTACGTGTTAGCCCCCTTTAGGTCTAGGGTACCCCCCTAACTCCCCCAATAAAGATTTAACCCCTTGATCACCCCCCGTCACCAGTGTCGCTAAGCGATCATTTTTCTGACCGCTGTATTAGTGTCGCTGGTGACGCTAGTTAGGGAGGTAAATATTTAGGTTCGCCGTCAGCGTTTTATAGCAACAGGGACCCCCATATACTATCTAATAAATGTTTTAACCCCTTGATTGCCCCCTAGTTAACCCTTTCACCACTGATCACCGTATAAGTGTTACGGGTGACGCTGGTTAGTTCGTTTATTTTTTATAGTGTCAGGGCACCCGCCGTTTATTACCTAATAAAGGTTTAGCCCCCTGATTGCCCGGCGGTGATATGCATCGCCCCAGGCAGTGTCTGATTAGCGCCAGTACCACTAACACCCATGCACGCAGCATACGCCTCCCTTAGTGGTAAAGTATCTGAACGGATCAATATCTGATCCGATCAGATCTATACTAGCGTCCCCAGCAGTTTAGGGTTCCCAAAAACACAGTGTTGGCGGGATCAGCCCAGATACTTGCTAGAACCTGCGTTTTGCCCCTCTGCCCAGCCCAGCCCAGCCCACCCAAGTGCAGTATCGATCAATCACTGTCACTTACAAAACACTAACCGCATAACTGCAGCGTTCGCAGAGTCAGGCCTGATCCCTGCGATCGCTAACAGTTTTTTTGGTAGCATTTTGGTGAACTGGCAAGCACCAGCCCCAGGCAGCGTCAGGTTAGCGCCAGTACTGCTAACACCCACGCACGCACCGTACACCTCCCTTAGTGGTATAGTATCTGAACGGATCAATATCTGATCCGATCAGATCTATACTAGCGTCCCCAGCAGTTTAGGGTTCCCAAAAACGCAGTGTTAGCGGGATCAGCCCAGATACCTGCTAGCACCTGCGTTTTGCTCCTCCGCCCGGCACAGCCCACCCAAGTGCAGTATCGATCGATCACTGTCACTTACAAAACACTAAACGCATAACTGCAGCGTTCGCAGAGTCAGGCCTGATCCCTGCGATCGCTAACAGTTTTTTTGGTAGTGTTTTGGTGAACTGGCAAGCACCAGCGGCCTAGTACACCCCGGTCGTAGTCAAACCAGCACTGCAGTAACACTTGGTGACGTGGCAAGTCCCATAAGTGCAGTTCAAGCTGGTGAGGTGGCAAGCACAAGTAGTGTCCCGCTGCCACCAATAAGAAGACAAACAGGCCCGTCGTGACCATAATGCCCTTCCTGCTGCATTCGCCAATCCTAATTGGGAACCCACCACTTCTGCAGCGCCCGTACTTCCCCCATTCACATCCCCAACCAAATGCAGTCGGCTGCATGAGAGGCATTTTCTTTATGTCCTCCCGAGTACCCCTACCCAACGAACCCCTACAAAAAAGATGTCATGTCTGCAGCAAGCGCGGATATAGGCGTGACATCCGCTAATATTGTCCCTCCTGTCCTGACAATCCTGGTCTTTGCATTGGTGAATGTTTTGAACGCTACCATACACTAGTTGAGTATTAGCGTAGGGTACAGCATTGCACAGACTAGGCACACTTTCACAGGGTCTCCCAAGATGCCATCGCATTTTGAGAGACCCAAACCTGGAACTGGTTACAGTTATAAAAGTTACAGTTACAAAAAAATGTGTAAAAAAAAAAAAAAAAAACACAAAAAAAATATAAAATAAAAAAAAATAGTTGTTGTTTCATTGTTCTCTCTCTCTCTATTCTCTCTCTATTATTCTGCTCTTTTTTACTGTATTCTATTCTGCAATGTTTTATTGTTATTATGTTTTATTATGTTTGCTTTTCAGTTATGCAATTTTTTATACTTTACCGTTTACTGTGCTTTATTGTTAACCATTTTTTTGTCTTCAGGTACGCCATTCACGACTTTGAGTGGTTATACCAGAATGATGCCTGCAGGTTTAGGTATCATCTTGGTATCATTCTTTTCAGCCTGCGGTTGGCTTACATGTAAAAGCAATCCTAGCGGCTAATTAGCCTCTAAACTGCTTTTACAAGCAATGGGAGGGAATGCCCCCCCCCCCACCGTCTTCCGTGTTTTTCTTTGGCTCTCCTGTCTCAACAGGGAACCTGAGAATGCAACCGGTGATTCAGCCAGCTGACCATAGAGCTGATCAGAGACCAGAGTGGCTCCAAACATCTCTATGGCCTAAGAAACCGGAAGCTACGAGCATTTCATGACTTAGATTTCACCGGATGTAAACAGCGCCATTGGGAAATTGGGAAAGCATTTTATCACGCTAATCTTGGTGTGGTCAGATGCTTTGAGGGCAGAGGAGAGATCTAGGTTCTAATAGACCCCAATTTTTTCAAAAAAGAGTACCTGTCACTACCTATTGCTATCATAGGGGATATTTACATTCCCTGAGATAACAATAAAAATGATTTTTAAAAAAATGAAAGGAACAGTTTGAAAATAAGATAAAAAACAAAAAAATAATAAAGAAAAAAAAAAAAAGCACCCCTGTTCCCCCCTGCTCTCACGCTAAGGCGAATGCAAGCGTCGGTCTGCCGTCAAATGTAAACAGCAATTGCACCATGCATGTGAGGTATCACCGCGAAGGTCAGATCAAGGGCAGTAATTTTAGCAGTAGATCTCCTCTGTAAATCTAAAGTGGTAACCTGTAAAGGCTTTTAAAGGCTTTTAAAAATGTATTTATTTTGCTGCCACTGCATGTTTGTACGCAATTTTAAAGCATGTCATGTTTGGTATCCATGTACTCGGCCTAAGATCATCTTTTTTATTGCATCAAACATTTGGGCAATATAGTGTGTTTTATTGCATTAAAATTTTAAAAAGTGTGTTTTTTCCCCAAAAAATGCGTTTGAAAAATCGCTGCGCAAATACTGTGTGAAAAAAAAAAAAAAATGAAACACCCACCATTTTAATCTGTAGGGCATTTGCTTTAAAAAAATATATAATGTTTGGGGGTTCAAAGTAATTTTCTTGCAAAAAAAAATAATTTTTCATGTAAACAAAAAGTGTCAGAAAGGGCTTTGTCTTCATGTGGTTAGAAGAGTGGGTAATGTGTGACATAAGCTTCTAAATGTTGTGCATAAAATGCCAGGACAGTTAAAATGACCCCATTTTGGAAAGTAGACACCCCAAGCTATTTGCTGAGAGGCATGTCGAGTCCATGGAATATTTTATATTGTGACACAAGTTGCGGGAAAGAGACAAATTTTGTTTTTTTTGCACAAAGTTGTCACTAAATGATATATTGCTCAAACATGCCATGGGAATATGTGAAATTACACCCCAAAATACATTCTGTTGCTTCTCCTGAGTATGGGGATACCACATGTGTGAGACTTTTTGGGAGCCTAGCCTCGTACGGGACCCCGAAAACCAAGCACCGCCTTCAGGCTTTCTAAGGGCGTAAATTTTTGATTTCACTCTTCACTGCCTATCACAGTTTCGGAGGCCATGGAATGCCCAGGTGGCACAAAACCCCCCTAAATGACCCCATTTTGGAAAGTAGACACCCCAAGCTATTTGCTGAGAGGTATAGTGAGTATTTTGCAGACCTCACTTTTTGTCACAAAGTTTTAAAAATTGAAAAAAGAAAAAAAAATGTTTTTTCTTGTCTTTCTTCATTTTCAAAAACAAATGAGAGCTGCAAAATACTCACCATGCCTCTCAGCAAATAGCTTGGGGTGTCTACTTTCCAAAATGGGCTCCTAAAAAGTCCCACACATATGGTATCCCCATACTCAGGAGAAGCAGCTAAATGTATTTTGGGGTGCGATTCCACATATGCCCATGGCCTGTGTGAGCAATATATCATTTAGTGACAACTTTGTGCAAAAAAAAAAAAATTGTCACTTTCCCGCAACTTGTGTCAAAATATAAAATATTCCATGGACTCAACATGCCTCAAAGCAAATAGCTTGGGGTGTCTACTTTCCAAAATGGGGTCATTTGGGGGGGGGGGGTTTATGCCATCTGGGCATTTTATGGCCTTCAAAACTGTGATAGGTAGTGAGGAGTAAAATCAAAAATTTACGCCCTTAGAAATCCTGAAGGCAGTGATTGGTTTTCGGGGCCCTGTACGCGGCTAGGCTTCCAAAAAGTCCCACACATGTGGTATCCCCGTACTCAGGAGAAGCAGCTGAATATATTTTGGGGTGCAATTCCACATATGCCCATGGCCTGTGTGAGCAATATATCATTTAGTGGCAACTTTTTGCAATTTTTTTTTTTGTCATTATTCCATTACTTGGGACAAAAAAAATAATAATTAATGGGCTCAACATGCCTCTCAGCAATTTCCTTGGGGTGTCTACTTTCCAAAATGGGGTCATTTGTGGGGGTTTTGTACTGCCCTGCCATTTTAGCCCCTCAAGAAATGACATAGGCAGTCATAAATTAAAGGCTGTGTAAATTTCAGAAAATGTACCCTAGTTTGTAGGCGCTATAACTTTTGCGCAAACCAATAAATATACACTTATTGACATTTTTTTTACCAAAGACATGTGGCTGAATACATTTTGGCCTAAATGTATGACTAAAATTGAGTTTATTGGATTTTTTTTGTAACAAAAAATAGAAAATATCATTTTTTTTCAAAATTTTCGGTCTTTTTCCGTTTATAGCCCAAAAAATAAAAACGGCAGAGGTGATCAAATGCCATCAAAAGAAAGCTCTATTTGTGGGAAGAAAAGGACGCAAATTTCGTTTGGATACAGCATTGCATGACCGCGCAATTAGCAGTTAAAGCGACGCAGTGCCAAATTGTAAAAAGTGCTCTGGTCAGGAAGGGAGTAAATCCTTCCGGGGCTGAAGTGGTTAATAAAATGTCCCACATAAAATGTATTTTACCCCAGAGAAAGTGTGTAGATTTTCTAAAGTGATAATGGGCTTAAGAAGTAGTACTCGTGTAGTCCTCAGTGATTTTGGCAACCACAGATTTCAGTATGTGCAATAATCTTGAAATGTATTCAATTTTGACTTTTGTCTCCTTTTCTGCAGTTACACCAGGTCCTCTTCGCGCATGACTCTTTCCCCACTTAATGTGAACACAGTGCGAAGAGACCGCACGAGAGATTACCGAAAACCAGGGAGAATTTTTAGGAAAGCCTAAACCACGTCAATACAAATATTTGATCGATTTGTTGAGCCTTGTCCCAGTTTTCTGTTTGGCCTGCAGATGTGACATCTAGCGGGGTTCTGTGCCCAGAAGCCATTATGGATGTGGAGAAATTGGTATGGGACAGTGCGGAAAGTGGACCGGTTTTGTGAAGTATTGGGGCAGCTATACTGTGAGCCATAACAAAATACATATGAAAATGAGACTTGTGATTTCTCCAGAGCCTACAACACCAACTCAATAAGAATTGGCAAGGTTAATGTCTCAGTGACTTTGCTAGGCCCTATTGGCTAAAGATTTATTTATTTATTGGCTTCTTTATTTATTGTCATGTTCAGTTACTATGCTTTAATAAGACAACTTTTTTGAAAGACATTTGTAGTACATGTGCCATAAATTCCAAGATAGGTGCTTTTTAGTCATGTTGTTGGGTTTGCAATGGTTTTAACAGAGCCCTGTTAAAATGTAACTGACACATCCATGTGAAATTGTGCACGTTGGCCATGTCTTTTGATTCATGTGAAGAAAGACCTGTTTACATTGTTCATAAAATTTACGCAATTTTGCTTCTATTTCCTAATACTGAACCAAGAACATAAACATGTGAATCTAATTAATTGCCGTGGCAACAATTCCAATTTTTCTTTA
Organism: Aquarana catesbeiana; assembly: GCF_042186555.1. Taxonomy (NCBI): domain Eukaryota; kingdom Metazoa; phylum Chordata; class Amphibia; order Anura; family Ranidae; genus Aquarana; species Aquarana catesbeiana. The sequence goes on from NC_133332.1 coordinate 216,936,694, forward strand.
TTTCTTCAAATTCTGTCACACAATTTGGACTACCATGTTCTCTTCAGACAATTCGTCCAGTAATTTACTTTCTCACAGGTTTTTCAGTGAGGGTGCTGGCTGCATGGTCTGGTTTACTTAGAGGTAAATCACACGTGAAATGTGATTATGTAAAATATACTGCAAAACGAATAAGTCTTGTCGACAATTGTTTCCAAACAAATGGTAATGGGTGTTAAAATATACTTACTTATGTTTGACCATTTTTGTTGGGTTAAGGAAGACTGTGAACCAGCAGATGCTAAGGAACGACATGTCTGAGTATGGGTGTTAATGTTTTGGAAAGGAAGGCATACTATGAGCTATAATTCTTCAATAACTCTGGGGCAAGTGATCTGGTCTGCAAACAAAAATTTCCAACCCAAAACAATAATTTATAATTCAACTACCCAAAAAATATTGTGGTCAAATGAACTCCTAACAATAAAAGGATCCATTTTTGCCAGTGGTGGCTTTTTTGCGGGTACTGATAGAAATCACTATCGCCTATTCCAGCTGTTCTTTGCCTGAATGCGCTACCATCTCAAGTCTGTTGTGCATTCATACACTAATTCATTAACTAAAACTATTAGCTTAGCTAAGCCAAGCCTGCAAATCCATGAACCCTGCTTCTCTGTCCTTAGCTTGTTGCTGGCAGCCTCAGCTTTGGAGCTTGTTCAGCCTAAATTTGTTTTTAGGTATGGAGATAAAAGTGCATCCAGTAGAGCCTGTTTACACCAACATGGTGTGTTGCATTGAGTTCTTCTGCAGACTGTTTTGTGTGCATTGACAATGGCACACAAGCGAAGCAGGAGTTTCCTGCACAGGGATCCCAGTGATGGTATTTTTTGTGCAGGAAGGTTCTTGATCTTTGGAACAGAAGATCCAAGCCTAGGAAAGGATGAGTAGGCAAACAAAGGGTTAGGTTTCCATATGGAATGGTTGGTGTGAGGGTTACTAGAAGAGACCTGCTTCAAGCTTCTTTTACATTCCCATTGACTTGAACACAAACATAAGCTCTTTGACATAGGCCTTTGCAGTGTCAGAGTGTCATAGTGTGAGTATTGGGGGAAGGGTGTGAGTCTTACATGGAAAACTAGTGTGAAAATAAAGCCAGGTACACACTAAAAGTTCTAACAGCGAGTTGCATGAAAAAAAAAACTGACAGTTCCGGTCGGAGCCATGCAAGGTTAGTTCAGCAATCTTCCCCGCTAAGCTGTTGTGTTCTGACAGGGGGATGGCCCCCCACCAGAACACTCCGATCAGTGCTCTCTGTCATTGGCTGAGAGCGCTGATCAGGAGTCAGTCAAATGCTGGTTTTCCAGTATGCACAACCAACAGAAGCCGGCCAAACGGAGGGCTTCTGTTGGATAGACCTACACACACGAGCCAAATGTCGGCCATTTTTTTAACCGCCCGTTGTTTCCCGGCATTCGGCCCATGTATACCTGGGTTAAGTGTTATAGAAAAGGCCAACAAGGTGGATGGAGGAATCTCCCCCACTAGGACACTGGTCTCTGACAGCGGGACCCTCCACTGTCAGAATAGACTGATCATCAGCTACAGTCGCTGTTAAAAAAGAGTTTTCCAGCAAGTCCCTTCAAGAGAAGTTGATCAAAGACTCAATTTCTATGAAGCAGAAGCAGCCACACAGTCACCGATGAACCTGGGAGAATTTCTGTCAATGTATGGTCTACTTGGGTCTGATGGTTAGTTTTAGGGTTACTGAAAAGGACTAGTGTTTTTGGGAGGGTTAGCGTTACATGAAGAGGTAGTTATAGGGTTGCACAATAGGTTTGTGTTAAGATTATGGGGAGGGATATTGTTAAGGTGGAAGGGTGGGTTGGGGTTACAGGAAGGGTAAGGGTAAAGCTGTCCACCCACAGCTCAAATTTCAACAGATTCCTGATAACTAGGCCAAAATTTGAGCCGTAAGTGACCCGGCTAATACCACCCAGTTTAACAGACTTCAATTTAGACATGAAAGGAGCCTTGTGGAAAAAAAGTCAGCTGAACGGTGACTGCAGCCAGTCAGCTGTCAAAATACAATAGCCAACAGCAGGAGATTCGTCCATCTATGCTGTTTAACATGGATGAGGGAATCTATAGATTTCTCTACATGTATATAGTTTTCAAAAAACCCATGGTGGGCTAACGCTGCACTAAAAAATCAGAAAAATGAAATATATCACTATATTTTATATATCGTTTATATAACAAGCTGCCAGCACTTAAAAGTCTAATGCCCTGTACACACGGTCGGATTTTCCGACGGAAAATGTGCGATTGGAGCGTGTTGTCGGAAATTCCAACTGTGTGTGGGCTCCATCGGACTTTTTCCATCGGATTTTCCGACACACAAAGTTTGAGAGCAGGCTATAAAATTTTCCAACAACAAAATCCGATCGCATCAATTCCGACCATGTGTGGACAATTCCGACGCACAAAGTGCCACGCATGCTCAGAATAAATTCCGAGACGGAACTGCTCGGTCTGGTAAAATTAGCGTTCGGAATGGATATAGCACTTTCGTTAGGCTGCAATGTTTTAAATTGTTTAATACAGCGCACACTCTTCTTCTTTATAATGCTAGAAGAATGAAATAGTTTTGCTGCTCATATTCACACAGACTTCTCACAAACTTCTTTCTTTATTATTTATCATGATTTCATCAATATATTTTGATTTGTCACATCTGACAAAAAAGATATATATATATTTTTTTTGTTTGTATTTTTTTCAAGCCCGATCTTGTTTTTTTTTTTTTTTTACTGCAGCATAATTTTGGGTGTGTTTTGTGTGTCAAGTTACCACAACACCATTATTATCTTGTATTATTTAATCTCAAGGAGATTGCTTGGTGTTGGTGTCTCTTGTTAATTTCACATTGTATTTTTTAAATGTACCTGCCTCTTCACAAACAAACTATCCTTTTTGAAGGAAAACACACATAGGCGAGTATAATTGAAAAAAAATTCCATTATTAAGGGCTCATAACCAAACAAAGAGGAAGGCAACGCTGGACAAACATCAATCAAACATCAATTATTTTACTGCAAAATTGGTGGCCTGAGGAGTCCATATATAAGGGAGTACAGTCTGGTCCAGAAGTCCAAGAGATCATGAAAGCAGCAGATGACATGTATTGTTCCCAGGCTGTGATCATTCAAGAGCCTGCATCTTTTGCCAGACCAGACTGAACCCAGGTCACCACTCTTTGGTTCCTTACACACTTCCTTCACGGCTGTGGCTCTGGTGTTGGAGGTGTGGCAGGAGGAGGAGTAGGACCTGGAGGAGGAGGAGGAGAACCTGGAGGAGGAGGACCATGGGTGAGCTGACAAATGTGGCTTTCGCATGTGAGCTGTCCCCTCAACCCCTTATGTAGAGCTTCTAAAATGACACACTCACATAAGAGGCGTTGGCCCTCCTCCATTCGCAGCATTTTGCAAGCTGTTATGGCAGCAAAATCCTCTTCCACACTGTGGGGGTTCTGAGGGCCTCAGTAGCCTTCCAAAATAGGCCTATTGCAGCCTCCTCCAGGTTACTCCTCCTCCTACCACTTTTTCTTTGAAGGAGGAGGGGAGGGACCTGGGTATCGGGCAGCCTACTTGGCCTGGCCACCTCCTGGCTGAGACTTCCCTGTGTATGAAAAAGGGACATCGTTTTAGTTTTTGGTTGATCAATCACGATCAGAAATTAGGAATCCAAAACAACATATATTTAACATCATTAATTTGGCAACCAGAAATATTTAGAAGAATGCTATACCTGGCTCAAGCTGGGCTCCTCCACATGTTGCTGCCTGGAAGGCCCAGGTTGGACGTCAGAAGCCTCAGCTGGGGGGGAAGGAAGCATGGAAGGAAGAGTGGAGAGTGCTGGCCTGGGTTCAGTCTGACTTGCCAGAAAATGCAGTCTGTCATAGTACCACAGCCTGGGGAGATAAATGTCATCTGCTGCTCCTGATCTCAGGGAATCCTGGACCTTCTTGCACTCCCTTAGATAAGTGCTCCTCATGGCACCAATTAGGATCTTCAAATAGGTGATGTCTGCCGTGGGGATCCCCGGCTTCACAAATTGCAGCAATTCATCCAGCGTTGCCTTCCTCTTTGTTTGGTTCTTATAATCAGGGTGGTTTACCTGCCACAGACAAGGCAGCTCCCTGAACATATCTATGAATATGCTCATAAACTCCTTATGCTTCAAGATATCCATTTTCTGTGCAAGACACAACACAAGACAAACCCTAATGTCAGGGTAAAGTCTCCTAATCTTGTCCCAATAGAGGCCTCAATCTAGAAGCAGTATAGGCCCAATGTTAAATCTTACCTTCGTCATCACGATATGCGCCTCTGATACTCCTTCCTCCGCTCACAGATCGTACATACTACACACGCGTATTACGCTTTATATACACTGCGCATGCGTGAAACTCCGTCCGCCCCTGACGTTCTTTCTAGTCTAGGCGAAAGTAGTCAAGAGTCTGCAGAAGAATTTTGGGGTACGACGATCCAAGGATCAACTCAGGAAGCGGTGGTCGGACCTCAAATTAAAGGAGCACGAGCAGTACAGAAGGATCAGGAGAGTGCTGCAAAAAAGTAAGTAGTTGTGCTGTGTTCCTATTCTTTATTTTTATTGCGTTCATGCTGCTCCATGTGCTTTTCTCAACTGTTGTATAGTTTAAAATGGCAACTTTCATGTTCATGGGAACATTATTAGTTTGTTCAGGATAGAAAACACCATGTTTTGTCCAGATGCAGTTCTAAACATTTTTTCATGCATACTTCTGTTAACAAAATTTTGGTGTCTAGATGGGTTTGTAACTAGAATGAAATATAAACTAGATTCTGTGTAAGGAGAGGACACTCAGCAGCTGTTTACACATCTGGATGCTGGAGCACTAGTGTGGAACACCAGAACACCCTTTTTATTAGGGGGCCCACACAGGTGCTCCAGTTTATACTATAGGGGTGACTCCATCTGTGCAGCTTGTACAAAACAGGTAAGTTTTCAAGCTTGACAAAGTGACAAAAATATTTCTTCATCTTGCAACTCTGCCAAAACAGACAATTGTACCCTACTTCCATGCAATGTTTCATGTTCCTATTTCTGCCATCAAATATCTGTGTGCTAAGTATACCTATTTTATTTGACATAGGGGCTAAAAGCCTCGGAGGACAACACTCATCTGAGGAGACCACAGACCCACCACCTCATGAGGAAGTTGAAATCCACCAAAGACAAGCAGAGGAGGAAGAGGGAGACGTGGTGGAAATTGTGACCACAACAGGTGAGTGTCTAGGACCACAGGCTCAGGTAAGAGATGGATGCCAGCATATTTATAATACATGGTGTATTTTTGTTTCTATATTTTTAGGTGATCGTGATGTTGTGGATCCAGGTCATTTCACCAGTGAAAGTGCACAGATCCTGATCGGGGAGATCATGGGGTGTAATAAGGACTTGGAAAACATCCATAAAAACATCAATGATGTTCAAAACCAAATGAAGAACATCATTGATGTTTTAGGGAGAGTTTAAAACACCTCCAAATCACTTATTTTTTTGTGTTTTTTTTTGCATCTAAAATTTTTTCACATTTTTTGACATATTCGAGAAAAGCCAAATTTTGAAGATGCACACTGTGTGTCAACATGTGATATCTGCCAGCTAGCACATGTTGACATTCGGCAATTTGTGTGCATCTTCAAAATTTGGCTTTTCCAGGGGTGACTTCACCCCATCTGAACGCAAGATCAAACACAGTTTATAAATACTCATGTCTGATATTGCCTTCAATTTCTACAAAAGTTGAACTTTGTAAGTTCCAGATTTGTGTATTTCTTGTTGGTTTGAAACATGCCTGTTTTACCTTAAATGGACATTTCTACTTTTATTAATGTGACCCAAAAATTGTTATACAACAAACATGTTGGTTTGTTTTAAAAACCTTTTATACATGCACATGTGATTGTGCTGGTATTAAAAAGACTGATAATCAAGAATGTGTGGATTATTGTTTCAATGCTCCCAAACTTTTGTTGTGGTAAAATTGGTGTTTTCTGTGACAATGGGGGTTATTTCCTAAGGGCAAATCCACTTTGCACTACAAGTGCAGTTTCTGTGCAGTCTCAAGTGCACTTGTAGTGCAAAGTGTCTTTGCCTTTAGTAAATAACACCCAACAGTGCTTTCTAATGTTACACAATCACGCCATTTTCAGGACTACCCACATTTCAGTCAGGGTCAGCTAAAAGTAACACAAGCAGTAAATGTCAGCAAATATTTTAGTAGTTAAAATTAGTTTTTTTAATTAAAAAATGTCTCAGACATTGTCTGGCATATTGATGGCCCCCCTACCCGCAAAGTATTCAAGGTATTTTAGACAGACCTTGCGGCACTCAGTGGGGGCAAGCCAGGACAGCCAGCTTCAAGCGCCATCAGGGTTGGTTCATTTACATGAATTCCGGCCTCAGGCCCAACTGAGGCAGCATAGTTGGCAGAATTTCTCCTTAAAAAGTTGTGGAGAACACAGCACGCCCCTCCGCAGTTAGGAAAGTCCCACCGCTGGGCAAAGTGGGAGGCCACAGTCTGCCATTCCTGTGGGTTGGAAGGAAACTGTGGAGTCAAACAAGAAAAATAAATTAATCATTTTGCACATAAACATGGGAAGCAGATTAGACACAAACATTCTTGGCCAACATCAGTATAACATTTATTTTAGGGAGTATTTAAAGACAAAGGTATAAGGTCCATCCAACAGATTCCCCCTCCCCCCCCCCCTCATGGGCCATTTGTAAAATTATATGGGGGCGTTTTGGACAGGTAACCCTCTCCACTTCATTGAGAGATGAATGCATAAATAATGTGTATTACTTTGGTCAGCCCCTCCTTACTTTACACTATTGGCAGCCCACTGGACAGGTAAGAAGTGTCATAATACAAAGATATAAATACACACTGTACACAGTTTTGCACATTTGTACATTCTGCTATTACCTATCAACATAATAATAGGATACTAAAATTTTAAACAGTACCATTTGAAAGTATTCAGGCAGGCCCTTGCACTACATGCTTTGGGAAATTCATCCATAAATCTGACCACAAAAGTGGTGGGTATAGTGTGTATGGGTTTGGCAAAGTCAGCAGATAGAGGATTGATATCAGCTGAGTTAGCAGTTGGGGGGAGGGAGGGTTCCAAATGATTTTGGGACACCAAAAAAAAAGCCTCTGGCACTCTGTCTGAATTTCAAGCAAAAATCACAATTTTACACATTTTGGGGGGTGTTTAGGGTAAAGCACTACTATGGAGCTGACAAAATACATTGTTAAGTGACTACACAAGGTGAATATAGGGCCAGGAGAGCATGCTGGGGAGGTAAGTGAAGGCAAATATGTATGAAGGACAAAAAAATTACATAAAAATCCAGCATGCATGAGGACAAAGGGGACATTCACAGCATATTACAATCATGGTAATTAGGGAATGAGGAAATAAATATAATATATTAACAAACATTATATACAATAAAATGTGATGTTAAAGGATAAATCTTACCTTAATATACTCCTTCTGCAGGACCTGGATGATGGCAGAACAGGTCTCTGGGATAATGATCCCCAGAGCCGAGGGGGAGATGCCTGTCAAGAACTTGAGGTCCTGCAGGCTTCTCCACGTCGCCAAGTACCGCAGGGTGGCGACGAGCCTCTGCTCCGGAGTGATGGCTTGCCTCATGCAGGTATCCTACCTGCTGATATAAGGGGTCAGCAAAGCCAACAAATGGTGAAATACAGGGTCCGTCATCCTGAGAAAGTTCCTGAAATCATCAGGATTATTCTCACGGATCTCACAGAGCAAAGGCATATGACAGAACTGGTCATACTCGAGCAACCAATTCTTGGTCCATGAACTCCTCCCCCTTGTTCATGGACTGGACTTGTGTTAAGGTAAGGACCCCAACACCAAGCCCCCGCACAGCACGAACTCTACGAGGAGTACGTATATGCAACATGGCTAGAAAAAGGTCGGCTGCTCAGAACGAAGTAACAGAACGCACTGAAGAACAGCAAGGCCTGTGAAGAGCGACCTGAAAATCAGTAACGAACGAATATGAACACAACATGTACTCGCTTCATGCACTGAAGACCAGATACAAACCCACAAGCACAAACTGAACAGCAGAAAACGATCTGAAAGCCATGAGTCTGAAAAAGCACGAATCGTCTCTCACCAAACTTTTACTAACACGAAATTAGCAAAAGGAACCCAAAGGGTGCCGCACTTGGTTCTGAAATGTCCTTTTATAGTCTTGTCGTACATGGTGTATGTGACCGCGTTCTTGGCGATCGGAAATTCCGACAACTTTGTGCGGCCGTGTGTATGCAAAACAAGTTTGAGCCAACATCCGTTGGAAAAAATCTATGGATTTTGTTGTTGGATTGTCCGATCAATGTCCAATCGCGTGTACAGGGCATAATACAAAAACTCCAAGTAAATATGCATAGAGTTCAAACCAATTGTAAAATTACTAAAGCGCTGAAGTGGAATAAAATTATGTGTGAATTGTGGAAAGGTAATACAGCTGCAATCAATTAGTGACACCCCACAGTTTTGTATGAAAATAAATAAATAAAGTCATGCGCTCGTATTATCTATTTGGTGTAATACTACCTCTCGTGCCTATCTTATACTTCTAAAGTAGATGAAACATTGTATAAAAACTTTTGGTTAAATAGTAACTTTTCTTAGATAATAAACCGTGACAACAAAAATAAATAGATACATATACAGAGATATATTCAGGAGATATCGTGTTCCGAGCCTATTTGTGAAATTCCCTTATTGCAAACTTCCACAACCTTCTGTCAGTGAATACTAATAAAAATTCCTAATATATAAAGAATATAATTCTGTGATCAAAGTAAAATCCACCTCAAATCAAAGCGATTAGTCCACCGTTTGGATTGAAATGATACCTCCTCTTCTGTTAAACCCAGGCTTAGTGAGTCTGTATCAGCGGTGGAGCGGCTTGTCTCTAATCAGCCCCCGGCATAGATGAGTTTGTTTCTCAGCTTCTACTGGTCTTCCCCCATATAGAAGATAAAATTGTGAAGAAACACCATTGCGCAGATATCAACCAGGTTTTAAGTAACATAAAAACACTTGTTACCACTCACATGCTCCCTTAGACTTAGATCGCATTTTTCAGGATAATGGTCAGTCACATTCAGCTCCGTGCTGCTCCGCGCTGCTGCTAATACACTCACATGCAGATCGCACTATAACCAGGCTAATTCTCCCCACGCGTATCATCACTGACACGTGACTTTTTCAAGGGACCCTAAGATGCATTCATGCAATGAATTAAATTAATAAAATTGGTGTTAACCAATAGAAATGAATGATAATTAAAAAATATAAAACTATAAGCTAGATAGAATAGAAAGACGGAAATTAGCTATTAGGCATTATTAATGAAACAATTTATGATCCAATAGATGTTTAAGCGAAAGGGTACGTAAGATTTCATATCAAAAATCCATCTGGTTTCTAACCTAGAGATTGATCTGACCATGTTCGAAGCCTCTCCAGTGGGGACGAATTTTATTAAAAGCCAGAAAGAGAGTCCCTTTGTTTTTATCATGGTTTTTAGCATAATGTCTGGATAGATTATGCTTTTTAAAACCGCGTTTAATATTTCCCACAGATAGGCGTACACGAAGTGCCCTTTTGGTACGTCCAATATATTGTTTAGAACATGGACATTGAATCAGATACACAACATACACTGTGGAGCAATTAATAAAGGATTCGATATTATACAGCCTATTAGTCTGAGTGGATTGAAAGGTTTCACATTTACATCCCCTAAATGTATTTATCCGGCATATACTACACTTTTTACATGGAAAAAACCTTTCATAGAGTGGAAATATTAAATAATTTTTGGAGGGTCAACTACATTGGGAGCAATACTATGATGCAAAGAGGGAGCTCCTCTATAGATCACTAAGGGGCGGTCTGGAATAACAGGGCCAAGCACCTTATCATTTTTGAGTATACCCCAATGTTTCTTAAGAATTTTTTTTTTTCCAATAAATTTTTTATTTTGTTAAGTAAGAACATTACAAATAAAATTGCTGTATATATTAAACAACATTTGTAGTAACAGTTAAACTGAAAGGCATTTAGTATAGAATTGTTCAGATCTTGATGACCTGGACCTGCCTACCCCAGATGGGTTCATACTGTAAGTAGGAGCTCATCAAGTAAATCTATATATCAGCCCATTCATACTTTAAATAGGGAAGGAATATTAGAAGAGGGAAAAACAGAAATATAGGATAATCAGAAATATTGATCTACACCGACATATTAAATTAAAAATGATTAAATTAAATGATTGACCATAGTATTCCAATCTGAGTGCTAAGGTTACAATTTACATTCTTTTAAGTAATTAGAGGCTCTGGGGTATAACCAGTTGTTACATTTCTTTCTAAAGGTGGTGGTGGAATAGTTTTTGTAAGCTAGAATCAATTCTAATTGTGCGTGGGTATTTAAACTGGCTATAACTGTAGATAGATTAGGCGCTTCCCTGGATTTACACAGACTTGTTATTGTGAGTCTTGATGCTATTAAAATGTGAATCACTATTGTTCTGTATATTGTGGGATATTTATCAAGGTTTATACCTAATAAAGCTGTAGCCGGAGTAAGCGTGAAAAGGTTCCCTGTGATATCTGCTATGAAGGATGATACTGAGTTCCAAAGGATTTTTAGGGTTTTACAACTCCATAGAGTGTGTAGAAGGTTGCCAGTATGCTCATTACGTCTCCAACAAATGTCGGATGTGGATGGATAGTTTTGATAATTTGTATGGAATTAAATACCATCTGTTTGTTATTTTTTGTGCGTTGTCCATGATGATGATTTATTCATTTGAAAGGATTTTTTCCATTGGAAAATTATTGATCTAAATCTCTCTCCCATTTCAACATATGAGCATTTTGTTATTTGGATGGGAGGACAGTAGATCATAGAAAAGGGAAATTCCTTTCCTATTTTGGTCTTTTTGGTGAGTAAGGTACTCCCATAGTACTGATGGAATTTCTATACAGTTATTGGGATTGAAATCCTTTAAATGTTTACGCTTTCCAAGCTTACTCATAATTACAGCCTTGAAGTTCATGGGTAGATTATTGTATAAATGGTAGCCTTGTTTGATCAAATTATCTACTGATAAGCAAATCCTACAATAATTTATTACTTCTGTTGAGAAAAATACTTTGGATTTTATATCTATATATTTAGTTTTAGAAAGGATGTCTTTCTATGCTAGTATTGTGGATTTAATACTTAGTAGATTGCGTGTGATTACTTTAGGAAGTACGGCATTAGCCAATGCTAGGGCGTAGAGATCATACTTTTTAGTATATTCTTTTTCTATATTTAAGCATAACTTGTCTTTTGGTGAGGTGAGCCAACATTTCATCTGTCTAATATTGATGCATAATAGTAGTTTTTATTGTCTGGTAGATTCATTCCTCCAAAAGATTTATTGGTAGTTAAAATTGAAAATACCACTCTGGGTTTCTTTTTATACCATATAAAATGTTTAAACTTGATATTCAATTGTGTGAAAATTTTGGCAGGTATTGGGATAGGGAGGCATCGAAAATAGTATAGAATTTTTGGTAAAGTTTGCATTTTAAATACAGCTATTTTACCGGCCCAGGATAATTGGGGTTTCTGTATATTTTGAAGATCTTTGTTAACTTGTTCTAAAAGGGAGGAGAAATTTGCTTCATAAATTTTTATTGGTGGGAAGGTGAGTTGTATTCCTAAATACGCTATCAATTTATTATCCCAGTTGAAACCATGATTTGTGTGTAGATTATTCATTATTGCAGTAGGGAGATTCATGGGGAGGGTATAGCATTTGTTTTGATTGATTTTGTAATATGACACCTCTCTAAATTTTTCTAGTAATGTTTGTACTGATGGTAAGGATATTTCAGGCTTGGTTAATGTCAGTATAATGTCATCGGCGAATAAGCCTAATTTATGCTCATCTCGTCCTATGGTAATTCCTTTGATATTTGGGGATGATCATATATATTCCACTAACGGTTCTATCGCTAAGGAGAAAATTATTGGGGATAATGGGCAACCCTGTCTGGTTCCGTTTGTTAAAGTGAAATTTCTAGACAACATACCTGACGTAAAAACCTTAGCAGTGGGTTGAGTATATAATGCCATAATGGCAGAATGTATAAAGCCCTGAAAGCCAAATTTGGTTAGCGTTTTTGATATATATTACCAATGCATTCTGTCAAATGCTTTTTCAGCATCTAATGCTAGGAGTAGAGAGGGCATTCGTTTGTTCTGTATTAGATTAATTAGGTTCAGCATCCTTCTAGTACTGTCAGGTGCTTGTCTTCCTTTGACGAAGCCTACTTGGTCAGGTTTAATAAGTGAGGGTGTTATGTTAACTAGTCTATTGGCCAATATCTTTGCATAAATTTTAAGATCGGAATTTAATAATGATATGGGTCTGTAATTTAAGGGGGATGAGGGGTCTTTTCCTGGCTTTGGTAGAGACTGGGAGGTTACAAACTCCTGTTTCTGGACAACGTGTTGCTGAGGCTTCGGTCAGTCAAAGAAGGAGCGGTGGAGAAGGTGGCCGTCTGACCGATGCGTTCAGACAGTTTTTTAGTCCACAGCCCCAAGGTATGATCAGTTCCAGCAACCATCGCCAGCGTCTGTTTTACATGGTGCAGGAATACCTAGGGGCAAGATCTCACTTGAATACCTTTCCCACCAAAAATCATCTGGGTTACTGGGTCTTGAGGATGGATCACTGGCCAGAGCTTGCACAGTATGCAATTGAGCTACTGGCGTGTCCTGCATACAGCATTCTTTCGGAACGCACATTCAGTGCTGCTGGAGGCTTTGTAACCGATCACAGGGTGCGTCTGTCCACCGACTCGGTCGATCGACTGACCTTCATAAAAATGAATCAGTCTTGGATCACCAACAGCTACCAAGCACCTGATGCTGATGTAACCGAATAATTTTTTTTGAAATGTCAGATCCCTTCAAAGACTGCCTATGCTGATGCTGAGTGACTATCCTGTTATACTGAGTAATTATCCTCTTCCTCCTCAATGATCATGATGATAGCTTGTAAGAACATTTTTGGTTCTGGGTGCCGCCAGTCCCGCCACCAGTGCCTAAGGCCCAATTTTTCAGCCCCTGTTTAAAAGGGACGTGTAATTACAATTTTTGATGCAATTCTTTGCAGCAGGGCTAGTTCCTGCGCTCCAACTAGAGTATCTGTGAGGGGTTGCAGTGTTGTGGCACCAGCACCAGTGCCTAAGGCCCAATTTTTTAGCCCCTGTTTAACAGGGGAGTGTAATTACAATTTTTGATGCAATTCTTTGCAGCAGGGCTAGTTCCTGCGCTCCAACTAGAGTATCTGTGAGGGGTTGCAGTGTTGTGGCACCAGCACCAGTGCCTAAGGCCCAATTTTTCAGCCCCTGTTTAACAGGGGCATGCAATTACAATTTTTCATGCAATTCTTTGCAGCAGGGCTACTTCCTGCGCTCCAACTAGAGTATCTGTGAGGGGTTGCAGTGTTGTGGCACCAGCACCAGTGCCTAAGGCCCAATTTTTCAGCCCCTGTTTAAAAGGGACATGTAATTACAATTTTTGATGCAATTCTTTGCAGCAGGGCTAGTTCCTGCGCTCCAACTAGAGTATCTGTGAGGGGTTGCAGTGTTGTGACACCAGCACCAGTGCCTAAGGCCCAATTTTTCAGCCTCTGTTCAACAGGGACATGTAATTAAAATTCTTGATCTAATATTTCACAGCAGGGCCCGTTTCTGCGCCCACCAAGAGTATCTGTGAGGACTTACAGTGTTGTGGCACCAGCACCACCACCACCACCACCAAAGGCCCAATTTTTCTGCCCCTGTTCAACAGGGGCATGTAATTACAATTTTTGATCTAATATTTCACAGCAGGGCCCTGTGAGGGCTTACAGTGTTGTGGCCACAACAACACCTAAGGCCCAAATTTCTGCTGAGTATATAGGGCAGGCCCCTACAACTTACCAACGACTCCTACTTGCAAATGGAAGGAGACAACAAGAAGTGAGATGAAATCTACCCCTAGGAAAGGAAATTCTCTCCTGTAAGAATTAATATGGGAAAAACTTTTCTCCTTTCCGCTGATGCTTTATCACCAATCCTTGTTTCACAAAAAACCCAAAATTTTCAAAAAACATTTGTCATTGGGACAAAAAGTGAGGTGAAATCTTCTGAAGAGGAGCACAGACAGCAAAACAAATGTCACAGGAGTGATAACCCTTCCCTAGGTTTTCCAAAAAGCTTAAAATAGATTTTTTGGCTGGAGCTAAACACGTTAAAAATGTACCAGTTCAAAATTATAAACAGATTCTACTTAACAAACCTACAGTCCCTGTCTTGTTTGCACCGCCTGTATACTGCTGTTCAGAGTATATAGGGCCTGGGGGCCCCACACCTTTCCTTTTTTAATTTGGGTGCGGGGTTCCCCTTAATATCCATACAAGACCCAAAGGGCCTGGTAATGGACTTGGGGGTACCCATGCTGTTTGTCTCACTGATTTTCATCCATATTGCCAGGACCCAACATTACATTAAACCCGCAAGCAGTTTTAAATGACTTTTTTTCCTTTAAAAATGACATTTTGTGCGGGGACTGTTCTAAGCGCGGGAAACACGCGCCACTTTACAGGCATACTATAGACACCCCCCAGGTACGATATTTAAAGGAATATTTCACTTTTTTTTACTTTAAGCATCATTAAAATCACTGCTCCCGAAAAAACTGACATTTTTAAAAGTTTTTTTTGCATTGATACATGTCCCCTGGGGCAGGACCCAGGTCCCCAAACCCTTTTTAGGACAATACCATGCAAATTAGCCTTTAAAATGAGCACTTTTGATTTCGAATGTTCGAGTCCCATAGACGTCAATGGGGTTCTAACGTTCGTGCAAATTTTTGGTCCGTTCGCAGGTTCTGGTGCGAACCGAACCAGGGGGTGTTCGGCTCATCCCTATTGGGGAGTGTCTTTGTCATCCTTAAGGTTGTATAATGCTTCATAATACTGTGAGAATGTATCTACAGTCTCTTGAGGATTAAGCATTACCTTGCCTGAGTTGTGATGGATTCGTTTATGAATTTTATTTTTTTGTTGGTGTTGCCGTAGTTGAGAGGCCAATAATTTACCTGCTTTGTTGCCTTGAGAGTAATATTTGACATAACATTTTTTCAGATATCGGCTCTTAGGTTACTAAGTTGGTGTTCTAGGTTTATGTCTGGGGAGCTTTTTTTATGTAATTCTTCCAACTTAGATATATCTTTTAAGAATGTATTTATTTTATTAGTTTTACTTTTTTTTCTCTAGCGGTTATTTGTATTAGAAGGCCTCTAACATAAGCTTTGTGAGTACACCATAAGGTAGAGCATTTGACAGAATCATTATCATTTAATACAAAGAATTCCTCAAGGCTTTTTTTCATCACAGACCAATATTTCTCCTGAGAAAAAATAAATGTATTATTCCTCCAGAGATAATTATTGGTGCAAATTTGGTTTGAATTAATTTAAAGTGTAATTGGTGCGTGGTCAGACCACGTTATGTTGTGAATGCTAGCATTCGTTATCTTTGGGAGGAGTTTTTTGTCTGTGATGAAATAGTCTATTTTGGAATATGACTTTACCTAGAACAAGATCAATCTCTGTCACGAGTTCAGAGAGACTTTATTATTGATCTTCTTGTTTTTCGCAACAGGCCATAACTATTTCTGGTTTGGGGAAGAATTCTTCCTGCAGATCTGTGGCGTAGCGATGGGTGCAAAATTTTCACCCAGCCTGGCTAAAATGTTTATGGCCCGTTGGGAAATAGAGGTGATCGACACCGATCCCCCTAAAGAGTTACGCCTATGGAGAAGGTACATCGATGATGTCCTTCTCCTATGGGTTAGGGACTTGCCCTCCCTTGAGGCATTTTTTCCAGACTTAATCAGAATAACAGAGGTATTTCTTTACAGTATGAGGTAAGCCACTCCCTGATTAATTTCCTTGACCTCAACATCATGGTCAAAGATGGGAGTTTGACTACAAACACATACTTCAAAGATACCGACCATAATGCCTAAATCCCCCTATCCAGTTGCCATCATGCTTCATGGCTTAAAGCTGTTCTGAAAGGACAATTTCAATGCATTAGGTGCAACTGTACAGAAATCTCTGATTACCAACAGCAGGCACAAGTGCTCTAAATGAGATTTCTAGACAAGGGCTATCTTGAGAAAGAAATTGATGAGATCATTTTGCTTAATAGAACCAGAGAGGATATCCATGCACCAGACAATAAGTTTGGATGGTCCATGATCACAGGATATTACAATCAACATTTCTCTGTTAAAAAAATTCTTATGAAACATTGGAGTATACTCAAAAATGATAAAGTGCTCGGCCCTGTTATTCCAGACCTCCCCTTAGTGATCTATAGAGGAGCTCCCTCTTTGCTTCATAGTATTGCTCCCAATGTAGTTGACTCCCCAAAAACTATTTCATTTTTCCACTCTATGAAAGGTTTTTTTCCCATGTAAAAAGTGTAGAATATGCCAGATAAATACATTTAGGGGACGTAAATGTGAAACTTTTCAATCCACTCAGACTAATAGGCTGTATAACATCGAATCCTTTATTACTTGCTCCACAGAGTATGTTGTGTATCTGACTCAATGTCCATGTTCTAAACAATATATTGGACGTACCAAAAGGGCACTTCATGTACACCTATCTGAACATGTGGGGAATATTAAATGCGGTTTTAAAAAGCATAATCTATCCAGACATTATGCTAAACACCATGATAAAAAAAATCAAAGGGACTCTCTTTCTGGCTTTTGATAAAATTTGTCCCCACTGGAGAGGCTAGAACATGGTCAGATCAATCTCTAGGTTAGAAACCAGATGGATTTTTGATATAAAATCTTATGTACCCTTTGGCTTAAACATCGATTGGGATATGAATTGTTTCATTAATAATGCCTAATAGCTCATTTCCATCTTTCTATTCTATCTAGCTTATATTTTTATATTTTTTAATTATCATTCATTTCTATTGGTTGACACCAATTGTATTAATTTAATTAATTGTATGAATGCACTTTATTGTCTTTTTTTCTCTTTGAGTATGCGGTGTCTGCCTGACTTCCTGCTTCTTTATCCTGTTTTTTGCTGCATCAATGAATTTTATTCACTATGTTTTGAGTTTATTTTATTTTCCCGTCACTAGATGGCGAGGTTCCTTCCATATGCTTCCTGGCTTCCCTTGTCTTTATTTATCTTTTGTCCTATTTTATTGATGGCCAGCAGGTAAAATGGCAACCCCTGGCTTTATCATTATATTAGCCTGGCATCCAGTATCAAAGATGGCGCCGCCGGGCTATATAACCCATATGTGTGATGACACATTCACCTGGCCAATCCCCAGACGACGTCCAATTGTGACGAAACGTGTAGGGTGGAGCCTACGATGGTGACGTCATCACATTTTTCTCATTATTTTGATGGGCAATAGAAAAAGGAAGCAAATGGACGCTTGAGGAGACGCCACGGACCTCATTGATGATACATTTGGTTGTACAACTTTTATACGTCATATATCTTGCAAGTATAACCCACTTATTTCATTAAACCGCAATTTTAAATTTACTGCACTATCGAAGCATTTTCTTTTGTTTTCTGTGTGACATTGTTCCAGCAGTAGATCCAAACATCTTTAATGGTCTTAGGGAGACCGATTTCCCTGTGTTGGGTGAGACTGCTTTTTTTTTTTTTTAATGAAAAAACCACGTTTATTGAGCATAGAACAATAAGAATACAAACATTCGGAGAGACTGTGCAACCGGCACCACATTATCGAAGCGTTCCAATTAACAGTTTAAGCAGGCTTAACATGTATTTTATGGTACTCTTAAGATCAAGGCAAGAAAAGACATTGTAGAAACAATAGGCTATTTCCAAAAACAGGAAGGTTTTTGTAACTAGGGTTTATGTATTTAATCTCCGTAAATGAGGCTAGACCTCCACATCGCAGTTGGAAGCATCTTCCACCCATCTGTCCCAGATTTTATGGTATTTATCAGGGCACCCCCTATGAATATAAAACAGTTTTTTATAGGGGAGGGTGATATTGATGGCCCTGATCCATTGATGTATTGTAGGGGGGGGACCTCTCATCCATGTCCTGGCAATTTGCATTGTAGCAAGGAATAAAGTTTCTTGCAAGAGAGTGTTCAAATATTTTTCGTTTTCAGGGAGTGAGAGGAGTCCCAGCACGCATTGACGGGGGCAGAGAGATACCGGAGAACCCATGCGGTCATGGAGGAACCGGACCACCTGGGTCCAAAACCCCTGTACCGACGGGCAGGCCCATATTAGATGGTAGAATGACGCATTTGGGTGGTTGCAGCTGGGGCAATTGGGATCATGGCCCGGTCTGTATTTGGAGATACGATAGGGCGTTAAGTATGATCTATGGAGGATGTAGAGGTTGGTAAGGCGATCAGATAATTTGGGGGACACTGTTTTACAGTTGGTTAGTACTTCCTTCCAATCCTCATCAGATAGAGCCCCCAGGTCAGACTCCCAGCGAGACTTCAATTGAAGAGCTGTGGATTCTGCCGTGGGTGTCATGAGGTATGTATATAAAAGAGATATCAATTTTTTAGAGTCTTCACCCAGGACAATGTCTACCAGGAGCGGGATCTCAAGACGTGGAAGTGAACCCCTGAACTGCGTACAGAGTGCGTGCCTGAGTTGAAAATAGCGGAGCAGCATGTGGTTCGGTAGGGCGAAGCTATCCCTGAGGGTCTGAAAGGATTTGACCAGTCTGCCCAACACCACCTGCGACAGGTATATTATTCCCTTATCCACCCACAATCTATGGTCAGGGACAGAGTTTAGCTCGGGCATGTGTGGGTTGTGCCAGAGAGGTGTATGGGAGTGGGGGGTTGGAGCCTGTCCAATACGCATAGCATGTTGCCAGATCCTACAGTGGTGAGATAACATTTGCTTCGTGTCATCGTTTCGAAATGAATTGTGTGGACCTCAAAATAATAATTGAAAGGGGTGGAATATTGGGTCTGGGGTTTGGGGACAGACTAATGTGGAATATCTCTCTCTATCAGATTGGTTGAAATGAAAAAAGTGGGATAATTGAGATGCTATATAATAAAGAAAAAGATCGGGGAGTGCTGTTCCTCCCAACTCAGTCGGGCATTTTAGGATTTTCCATGACAATTTATGACGGGAAGATCCCCAGATAAACGTGTTGATAATAGATTCCATAGATTTAAATATGTGCGGGGGGAGGTACAGTGGAGCCTGCCAGAAAATATATAGAAGTTTGGGGAGAAGTATCATTTTTACAAGATTTATACGGCCCATGATACCTAGGGGGAGACGGGACCATGTTTGCGTTTTAGTCTTGAGGACCTGGAATAGAGGTTCAACGTTAAGAGAGATGTAATCACGGAGGGACCTGGAGACGAGCACGCCCAGATATTTAATGTTATTGGTTCTGACCAGTGGGAGTGCGTCTTGATCAGCACTCGGAGCGCCTAGGTCCAGTGGGAGTATGTGGGACTTGGTCCAGTTAATTTGGAGCCCAGAGAACACTCCAACGGCCGTGATGGTCTGGAGGGCTGTTTGAAGGGAGGGACCAGCATCAGCAAGATACAGAAGCATGTTGTCTGCGTACAGGCTGATGACCTCTGTCAGCTGGCCACAACGGAGGCCCCTAATGCCGGGTGATGTCTAAGAGCTATGGCTAAGGGTTCTACTGCTAGGGCGTATAACAAGGGTGATATGGGACAGCCCTGGCGAGTACCACACGGGAGAGCTGGAATGGACGGGAGATTCTACCGTTAACTTGTATACGGGCTGTAGGGGCCTGATACAAAAGTTGGAGCCATTTTATAAATTTTGGACCAAACCGAAACTATGTAAACACTCCCAGAGGTAGTCCCACTCCACAGAGTCGAACGCCTTGGCGGCGTCTAAACTGACTACCACTCTAGAGCCAATTTCCGTGTGCTGGGATTGGAGGTTCATATGGAGCCGTCTAAGGTTAAAGGCAGTGTTTTTGTTGGGCATGAAACCGGTTTGATCGGGATGTATTAGGCTAAGGATAACTTTGTTTAAGCGGAAGGCTAAAATTTTGGCAAGTATTTTGACATCTAGTTGGAGTAAGGATATAGGTCTGTACGATTCGGGGAGGTGTAAATCTTTCCCTGGCTTGGGAATGAGGACAATAAGGGCTTCGCCCATGGAAGCTGGGAGTGTGTTCGAGTCGAATATATGCGTATATAATTTACATAACTTGGGAATTAGAGTTTTACTAAATTGGCTGTAAAATTCAAGTGGTAGACCATCCGAACCAGGAGTTTTAGAAGCAGGGAGGTGCACCAGGGCCTCCACTATGCAATCAGTGGTGATGGGTGCCTCAAGTTGAGCAACCTGTGTTGGGGAGAGTTTTGGAAACGCGATGTCCCGAAGGAATGCCGAGAGGTCATTTTGAGTGTAATGCGCAGTAGAAGAGTACAGGTCTGAGTAAAAGGTCCTGAACTCCTCAACCACCTGGTCTGGATCTGTTACCATGGGCCCCGACGCCGACCAAAGAGTCACCACCACAGGGGGTTTGTGGTCCAGGTGTGCCATGAAGGCAAGAAGCTTACCAGCCTGCTCGCCAAGTTCGTATGTGCATTGTTTGCTAAAAAAGATGCCCTGTTTGGCCTTTTGGAGGTGTAATTGATCTGTAAGCTTGACCTGTCTGCGCAGAAGGGAGGCGTTTGTAGCTGTCAGGTCAGCCTGAAAGGCCTGCTCTAGGGCATCCAGGTGCTCCTCCGCTTGTCTTAGTAGGAGTTTAGACGTTGCCTTATGTCTATTAATACGCGTGGATAAAAGCATGCGGGCGTGCAGTTTAAAGGCCTCCCAGACAGATCTGAATGAGGCTGAGTTTTCATTAATGCGGAAATAGTGGTTTAGCTCAATTTGGACAGATTCCAAATCCCTCAGGACTTTAAGCCAAACGGATTTAGTCTCCATACATGTACCGTAGGTGGGTTTGGTAAGCGTAGTTTGATCCAATATGGGGAGTGGTCCGATAGTACCCTAGCGTCGAAGCCCACGTCGGTAAGATGGGGGATTAGGGAAGGAGTGAGGAAGATGTAGTCCAACCTGGACATGGCTGTGCGTGCGGGGGTGAAACAAGAATAGCCTATTTGTTGTGGGTGTTTGTGTCTGCATGAATCTATAAAGGCAAATTCCGCTAGGAATTTCCCAAATCTTGTGATACTGGGTGCAGGGGCAGGAGGGGTGACCGAACTAAACCGGTCTAGGCCTGGAGCAACAATCATATTAAGTCCCCAGCCCAAATAGTCGGGACAGATGGGTGTTTGGCCATAAAGGCGACCCCAGCCTGCAACACAGTAAATGCAAATGGCGGGGGGACATAAAATGCGAGGAGGAGCACCTCCGACCCCCCGGCAGAAGCATGCAAAAACAGAAATCTTCCCAGGGGATCAGACTGCAGTGTGTAAAGTTGGAAGCGTAGAGTTTTAGCAATGAAGATTGCCACCCCTCGCGAGTTGGTGGTATAAGGGGCTTGGTATAGCCATCCTACCCATAGCTTTTTGAGGCTCATCTGTTTTTGACCAGCCAAATGGGTCTCAACTAGCACAGAGATGTCCCCAAAGAGATTTAAGGTGGGAGAGGACCGCCAAACGCTTGGCCCTCTCGCCCAGGCCCCGGACATTCCAGGTAATTATTTTATGTGAGGTCATTGTGCTTGGGGTATGAGCGGTTGGTGCAGTCGGATACCCAGAGGACAGTGCATATCCACAGGCATTGCATTCAATCTCTGGTACATTCTATCACGTTCAACCTGTCTGCTGTGCTTCCAAGAGGCAAAGTAGCCAGGTATGAAATGCTGGACCGGCATTAGAATTATGTGGCATATACAAGGCCAGCATGCATATGTGGATAGCCCAGCAGAGTCCATCCTAGAATTTGCCTTGGACAAGTATAATATCATCAATACAAATATATTAGAGTACACAGGGTGCATCAATTGAGAATCTGGAACAAATGAAAAAAATGTAAAAAAGTGTTCAGAACAAAGTAAAACAAACGTACTGCAAAAACGCTGGACCGGCATAGCTGATTCAACACTCTGCCATTCGCTGGCTGCAATGGGGCAGAGGCCGGCCAGGGAAACATTAGCTTGCTTGTGAAGGGCACAAGTGGCATAGATGCCAGTGTTGCGGGGTGACCGTTCGGGTCAAGTGGGCGAACAAACTGGACAGTGCACGGTTGTGTGGGGAAGACAACCAGGTTCAGTGAGTGTAGTTGAAGGTGGTCCGCTCGAGGCAACTGACATCAGTTTAGCAATGAGGGGGGAGAGAACACAGGTCGCATTGCCTAAACGTAAACATGGCGATGCTCAGGTTATAGCTCAGTAAGTACAATCGGAGCTGGTGAGGGGGGGCAAACAGGATAAAAAACGTAGCAAGCGGTTAACTCACAGTACCGATTCCGATGAAGAAGGCACAAACCGAGTGATGGTGTTTGACAGTCAGGTTCAATCATAAGGGAACGCAGAGGCCGTACATGGGATGCGGGAGTTAAGAGCGAGCCAGACCGGCCCCATCGATCTGTTCCAGCCATGATATCGCGGTCTGTGGATCCTCAAAGAAGTGCGCCTTGCCCTCACTCACCACACGGAGGCGGGCAGGAAAAAGCATGGCATATGGCAAATGGCGCACCCGAAGTAACCGCTTCGCCTCCGTGAACCTTGCCCTCTTTTTCTGCACCTCTGCCGAGAAGTCCGGGAACACCGCCACCGTCACGTTTCCCTTTTCTCTTGTTAGGCGCAGGATAGTATCACGATCGCGGTAGTTCAGGAACTTGGCAATTAGTGTCCGCGGAGGAGCTCCAGCAGGTGGAGGTTTTGCTGCAAGGTGGTGGGCGCTCTCCACTACAAACGTAGAGGAGAAAGCATCTCTGCCAAAGGATTTAATCAGCAGGTTTTCCAGGAACGTGGGGGGATCCGAACCCTCAGATCTCTCAGGCAATCCTACAAAGCGGAGGTTGCACCTGCGGAGACGATTCTCCATATCGTCTTGTTTGGAGAGGACAGCGTTCAACTGATGTTGAAGTTGTTCAGTGGTGATCTGGAGAGGATGTATGTCATCTTCCGCTTGGCCGATGCGGTGCTCCGTCTCTGACACCCGGTCCCGTAGTTTGTGGATATCTTGTCGGATTAAGGAGATGTCTACCTTCACCTCCTCTATCCTGGAGGTGAGGGTGGATTGACATAGGGCGATGGCCTCGAGAACTTTAGCCGTGCCCCTGGATGACTGATCCTCCTCATCAGGGGGGGCCTCGGCGCCATCTTCCTCCACCGGGTCTCTCTCCTCGTGTCGGTATTTGTCTAATTTAGCTATAGCACCGGATCTTTTAGGAGGCGACATGTCTTCACAGGTCTAGAGGACAAGCAGATGCTGTAGGGTATTGTTTTGTGGCAAATATATCCCTCAGGATTGAGTATAAGGATAGGCCTCGAGCGGAGCTCTCACACCACACGTCTTATTCCATGCAGCTCCAGACCACGCCCCCCGGTGAGACTGCTTTTTAGCAGTCACGGATAGCTGGTAAGCAGGCTACTTACTCAGTTGGGTGTGGAGCTGGATGCACATTTATTTGAAGATTCTTCATGATTTCTTATTACTTTCCACTGTTATCACACATGGATGGAAGTTTGCTCTTTTTGTATACAATTGATTTTTGCACTTGGACTTTGCTTTAGTTTTTTCTCTTTCTTTTTTGTTTTTTTTTTATTATTCACTTGCAAATCTGGCAAAAAAATGTTTGCACTGGGACTCTGCCTTAGCTTTCCTTTTTTCACTTGCAAAATTGAAAAATAATTTCTCTTGTTTTTTTGTTTAGCGCTGCACTCACCTTTATGCATATTCTCTATATGTATGAGCAACTGAACACATTTTGTTTAAGACAATAGTGAGTTAGCTGTAGGCAATAGGACAGCAGACACATTAGCTAAGGAAGCAGCTTTGTATGGAGAATTAGTGATTCAACCTGAATTAGTTTCAATTAATGTTGTGAAGAAAACAGACACACAGATTCCTTAATTTGCAGAGGAACACGAAGGGGTGATTTCTTTTGTGTTTATAGGATGATTGTGTTGTCGCTAGCTCATTCTATAGTAAGTTCGTTGGGATAGATTCGAGACTAGGTCATATCGTTTCTCTCCAACAAAGAAAAGTAAAATGTTAGATCTGTGTCTGGGCCACCGGATCAGAGAAAAATAATTGCCTGTTTGATTTTGAGCAGTCATTCACATTTCCTACATTGGGCTTTTGTTTCATCAATAGAGGAAACAAAATGGTTACAGATGTTACAGGACAATTTGAACAGTATTTTGTCACGTGCAGTTTGTATGCAAAAGATGGTCCCTCCACATATTTGTAAGTTTGAAAAAGGAGGTCAGCTTATGATAAAAAGTTTCAGGAGAAGTGGACCGTGGCAAAGTAATTGGGAAGGTCCATTTGACATCTTGAATGTTCAATGAGTAATGGTACTAGTTCAAAGACCTCTCAATTTAATGAAAAATGCATGTAGACATTAAAAAATGTGGGTACAACAAATTGTATATGACGAGATAATGATGTTGCAGTCCTTTTTTCAGGAATGAATTATAAAAATCTAACCTGGAGGAATCATGGATTCCAAAAAGAAGAAAAGATGTCAGCTCAACAAAAGAAAAGTTTTAGAGAGAAGACTTATCATCATCACAGGATTCATCTTTTCTCTAGTAATAATTTTATCTGTGGTAAAATATATCACAAACTGTTCCAGCTATGCAGAGGTTAACAGGATTGAAGATTTACACAACAAAGTCATTACATTATTCAGAAACAAAAGAGATCTAGACATTGATATCAATATAGATGACAAGAGTGATAGACATTGATATCAATACAGAGGACAAGAGTGATAAAGATATTGATCTTAATACAAATGACAGAAATAATAATTCTAGATATGTTAATATCAATGCAGCTGAAGATTTGTTTGGATATGTATGTGTAGGACAGGGATATGATTGCTGTATGAAATTATATTTCATTCATAGTAATAATTTTGAAGTCAACGTTAAAATAGAATCTAAAAAAAATTTTGTTAAAATGCAGGGATCTTAACAGAGCCAGAAGTTTTGAATGTAATATATTGGGAAGGAGTTTCTGGTCAGTATTTGTAAAATGTAAAAATTCAACAATTTGGTCTGGAGATGTTACTAATAACATGATAAGGTCTGGGAAACTACTTTACTCATTAGAGCAATATTATTACCTATTACAAAGTTCTGTAAAAATATTAGATCCAGAACATTTAAATATAAATGGAGATGAAAAAGGGAACATTGTAAGAACGTGGGATTTTAGATTAACAAGAAAATTAGCTCAAATAAGGGTTAAAATTAGTATTTCTGTGGTTGATATGATTGTTCCAGAAATTAAAATATTTCCACATTCTTTAAAATTCATTGAAGACAAAGATAGTTTGCATTTAATATGTAATACAGAAATATATTTACCTCAAAATTCATTGTTAACTTGGAAAAGGAATGGTGAATTTGTGGGTAGCTTTCTTCACAGTTCTACTATTATAATTCTTAAAGGAATTTTTGGTAGTGTGAATTGGATCAATGATACATTTGTTTATCAACAAATGAGTGTCTTTGAATGATACTGGTATTGTCAGGTGAGTGCTTACCGAGGCCGAGATGCCAAGAGCGGTTCGCCCTTGCCACTATGCGCACCCCGTCCCCTGGAGATGAAACAGGGAATGGGTGGCACTAAGGAGCATGGGCCACCAGCAGGTATGGGTCCCTTGTGGGAAACTGCAGAGCCGGGTTTGGGTATGCAGGAGTCCAGGAACCGGTGGAAGTCCCGTTGCTGAGTGGAGCAGACAAGCTGTAAGCAAGCAGAGGGTCAAACACAGGCAATAAGCAAGACAAGTCCGTAAAACAGGGGTCAAACACTGGTATAGGGTAGAGGAAGTCCGTTAATCAGGCCGGGGGTCAAACACTGGTATCAAGCAGAGGAAGTCCGTTAATCAGGCCGGGGGTCAAACACTGATATCAAGCAGAGGAAGTCCGTTAATCAGGCCGGGGGTCAATCACTGGTATCAAGCAGAGGAAGTCCTTTAATCAGGCCGGGGGTCAAACACTGGTATCAAGCAGAGGAAGTCCGTTAATCAGGCGGGGGGGTCAAACACTGGTATCAAGCAGAGGAAGTCCGTAAATCAGGCCGGGGGGTCAATCCAGGAGAGAGGCAGCGTGGTAAGAGCAGTCTGGGTCACAGCAGGAGATCAGGTAAGCATAAACAGGAAACAGGAAGCAACAGGAGCTGAAAACAAACCAGCAAGTCTGGGTGCTGGAGCTGATTTAAATAGCCCTGCCAGAGTGTCACGGTGGGCGTGCATGAGTCACCGCGCGCACCCGTATGCTATCGTGCGCCGAAGCGCCAATCCAGCGCGCACACGCCCAGGGACCGGATGAATGTAACTGGAGAAGACCCTTCTCTGACAGGTATATATGAATGTTGCATATCAATAGGAAATTATCTGGTGATGTGCTAAGGTAAGTGTTGTTGTAATGTCTCCAAGGAAAACTCCATGTATTGATAAGAAAAGTGTCCCTGCTAATCCATTACAGATTAATCATTTCCAATCCAGAACTCTTCTGAGAGAGGGAAAGTTTGTCATTATATTGTGGAACTTTAATGTTTCAGAATGGAAAATTTCTACAAGCTTTCCACAATGTCCAGGACATTTGGTTAATATGGAATTGGGTATTGAAAGATGGTTTGGAATTAATAGTAGAAATCATAACAGAAATAAGTGTGGTATTGTTGAAGGTATTTTAGGAGGGATTAGCACAATTGGGAGTATAACAAACAGTATGGATATTAATACTTTAACAACTTGCTTACTGGGCACTTCAACCCCCCTCCTGCCCAGACCAATTTTGAGCTTTCAGCACTGTCACACTTTGAATGACAATTGCGCGGTCATACAACACTGTACCCAAATGAAATTTTTATCATTTTTTTCCCACAAATAGAGCTTTCTTTTGGTGGTATTTGATCACATCTGGGATTTTTATTTTTTGCGAAACAAACAAAAAAAGATGGAAATTTTTGAAAAAAAAAAAAATCATGTTTAATAGTTTGTTATAAAATTTTGCAAACAGGTAATTTTTCTCCTTCATTGATATGCGCTGATGAGGTGGCACTGGTGGGCACTGATAGGCTGCACTGATGGGCACGGATAGGCACAGATAAGGCGGCACTGATGGGCACAGTTAAGGCGGCACTGATAAGCACAGTTAAGGCGGCACTGATGGGGACAGATAAGGCGGCACTGATGGGGACAGATAAGGCGGCACTGATGGCCACGGATGGGTGGCACGGATGGGTGGCACAGATGGGTGGCACAGATGGGTGGCACGGATGGGTGGCACGGATGGGTGGCACGGATGGGTGGCACGAATGGGTGGCACGGATGGGTGGCACGGATAGGTACCACTGATGGGGGGGCACTGATGGGTGGCACTGATGGGCACTTATGGGCACTGGTAGGTGACACTGATGGGCACTGATAGGTTGCACTGATGTGGGTGTTGATGGGTGGCACTGATGTGGGTGCTGATGGGTGGTACTGATGGGTGGCACTGTGGGCACTGATGGGTGGCACTGTGGGCACTGATGGGTGGCACTGTGGGCACTGATGGGTAGCACTGTGGGCACTGATGGGTGGCGCTGATTGTTGGCACTGTGGGCACTGATGGGTGACGCTGGTGGGCACTGGTAGGCAGCACTGCTGCCTATTGCCTTGTGTCAGAAGATCGCCGTGATCGGGACTGATGTCCCGATCACGGCCGCCGGTGATCGGGTTTTTTTTTTTCCTCCTCGCGCTGTCAGCGCGAGGAGGAAAAATAGCCGATTACCGGCTCTGTTTACATCACATGATCAGCTGTCATTGGCTGACAGCTGATCATGTGGTAAGGGGTCGGGACCAACCCCTTACTCTGATCTGTGATCAGGCGAGTCTCATAGACTCGCTGATCACCGAGCGCGCCGCGCGCGCCCTGCAGGGGGCGCGCAGGCCGCTCATGCACGGGACGACGTCAATAGACGTCGTCCCGGCAATTTAGATCCGCGCTGTTGACGTCATTTTACAACGGCCCGGATCTGAAGCAGTTAAAGTCTGATCTTGAAACAGCTGGTTTAGTGGGCAGTAACGGTATTAAAATACAAAGACATTTAAATGAGATATTCGAAAATATGGTTATTAAAACAGCTAATATAATGGGTCCATCTATTTTACATCTTCAAAATATTACTCCTCATTTATTGACAAGTGAACAACATTCTCATATAGCCAGAGCATGCTTAGAGATCCAGACTGAATATTCCACTAATTTTAAAATAATTGCGCAAGCATTTCAGAGTGGAATAACTCCTCTTGGCATTTTACAGAATTTACCCAGAGAATATGTATATGCTATAAATCATACAGATTTATGGGTAAATAAATGGATAGGATGTAAACAGGCTGTATGTTATAGTTAGGCCCCTTTCAAACTGGGGCGGTTTGCAGGCGTTATTGCGCTAAAAATACCGCCTGCAAACCGCCCCTAAACAGCCTCCGCTGTTTGTTCAGTGTGAAATCCCGAGGGCTTTCACACTGAAGCGGTGCGCTGGTAGGACGGTAAAAAAAGTCCTGCGAGCCGCATCTTTGGAGCGGTGAAGGAGCGGTGTGTTCACCGCTCCTAAATTGCTCCTGTCCATTGAAATCAATGGGACAGCGCGGCTATACCGCGGTAATACAAATAATACCGCGGCTATAGCCGCGCTGTACGAGCGGGTTTAACCCTTTTTTGGCCGCCAGTGGGGGTTAAAACCGCACCGCTAGTGGCCGAATACAGCCGCAAAAACGACGGTAAAACAGCGCTAAAAATAGCGCTGTTTTACCGCCGCCGCCCCAGTGTGAAAGGGGCCTTCTTCTATGATTCCAATAGCAGGGAAAGAACACATTTTGGTTCCAAACACTGTCTTGGGATTACCTGTCAGCAATACAAAATTATTATACTATAAATTACAGTATAAAGATATTAGAACAATTAGATCTGTCATCAGGTTTACAATTCCATTCTAAAGTTATCTGTTTACCTAATCAAGACAAAAGTATATTTCATTCTTGTTATCATAATCATACATTATGTTCAGCAAGAATAGAAAAAGTTGAAACTATTTCTGAATTAATTACTTTTGTAGATAAAAAGAAGGTTTGTTTTCAGATCATGTCAGACACAGAAAGGGTTAAAACTATTTTCTCTTCAAGGCTTGTATTGTATAGAAGGAGACATTGTAGCAATAAGTGTTAATGGGTTGAGAACAAATTTAACAAATATGCTTATGAAAAATATAAGTGCTCTTCCCACACAATACAATATATCTCAGATAGCTGAATTTCCATGGGAAAAATGGGCAAATGTAATTCAAAAGGATAAAGGTTTATTGATAGCTTTAGCTAAGGAACTTCAAAATGCAGAAATATTGTTTAAACATGAACAAGGTCATCTGCAAGAAATATCTCATCAATGGTTAGAGTTTTCAGGAAATAATTGGTGGAAAAAATTCAGTAATAGTGTATCAATTTGGGGAAAAACTTCAATAACTTCAACAGCAGGAAATATATTATCACGTCCTATAGTTATTCTTTTTATTATTATTATGTTATTCATTATATTCCAGTTATGTTTAATGTTTAGAATGAAAAAATAATATTATCAAATTAGAAATTAAATCAGGAGAGGAGATGATTTATTGCAAAATAAGCTTAAAAGAAGAATGGGTTTTGGAATTGCAAACTCAGTTACAAATGAAAATATATCTGGAAATATTACATCAAAGACAGAGTATTTGTGACATGAATGACGTATGAATGGATTAAAATATGAAATATGGTTATTATTCATATTTCAGAGGGGAATGTTATATTCAAAATTTAATTTGGTTCTAAAAAAATTATCTCTGCAGAGTTCTCCCTTATTAGTGTGAATGTGAGTCTTTGAGTTAATAGTTTACAGATGGTGACATTTGAACTAAGTTCTCAAGTTTTAGAGGCTGTTGAGACATTTGATGGACATTGTAAATCTTATATATGTTTTCAGAAAAGGTATTTCTATGTAACTGATATTTTGTTTCTAAGACAGTCTAGCCGTTTCGTGTCTGATGAATAGTCATGCTGTTTAAATGGAATTTCACATCTTTCTATGTATAAAATTAAGCCAGATGTTGGTCTCATATTTCTCATGTGTTTACTCTCTTGACCCCCACCCTTGGAGGAGTAGGAGTATTCAGTATTCAGGGTGTGTGTATTTTTAGGTGCGAAGTTTAACGAGGCTTGGAGTTTTTAAAAGGAAAGAACTCTTTGAAGATGCTCTCTTTCCATCTTGCCTCCCAGCTACATAACATCTTCTTCTACAGCATACAGACGTTCTCCAGCACACAAAGGGTTAATCGGCCATCTTTGTATTTCAAAAGCACATGGTCTTGCATGTTTTTTAAGAACTTTATTTTAATATACTTGAAACAAACGAACTATACTTGAAACTTTTTGCTCATATATGAAGCAACACTAATTATGAAATTATGAAGAATGTACTATTTTTGTAAGTATTTTTGTAACTCTTGTTTGAAAATTAAATCACACAGTTTGATTTAAGCTGACTCAGACATAATTAAGAAATTTGTCTCACAATCATCATTTCAAAGCTTTTGCAATATTAAGCTATTCTAACAGTTACATAGTGGGTTAGTGTGAGAGCTCCAGGGAGGGTTACTGAGAGTGTTAGAGTTACTGGAAGGGTTAGTGTTAAGGTTATGGTGAGTGTGAGGGGTAACAAGGAAGAATAAGTGTTAGAGTTAGAGGGAAGGTGAGTGTTAGGGTTAAAGGGAGGGTTACAGGAAAGATAAGAGTTGCTGGAAATGTTAGTTTAAGGGGGCCTTAGGGTTCAGCATTGTTCTATGTGTCAAGAGCTTTGTACTGAAAACTAACAGAGCCTATCTTGTGGTGCCAAAAGCTAACTTACTATGACTAAGTGGATCTAGAATGCGTGTCAATGAAAAATTAACATGCATTCTAGTGTGAACAAGCCCCAAGTCACATTTTAGCAATGACTAATGTGATTATGTGTAGTAGCCCTTATACGTGGGAGATGTAATATTCAGGCCGTGGTATCATACTGTATACAGGAAGCTCCTCATTATTTCAGATGCCTACACCAAATAAAATTATCAGCACTGCATAAGATTCAATCGTTACATAAAATTTGATTAGCAATTATGCAAAAGAAAGAAATAAGAACCTTTTTTAGTTTGTAGTTTTACAGATTGCCAATTGCAAATTTCAGCAACCAAGACACACTATATTTCAGACATCGCCAATGCTGCATGCTTAAAACACATTTCTCAGTGCATTTTTTGACACCTAACATCATCAGCAGAAAACAAGTGATACTTTAATGCAAAGAACACAAAATCCGCACATCACTTGAGATTGTTTTTAACAGTTGATCACTTCTGGTAGGTACATTTACATTAGACAGAAAAAGGGTTACAGGGCGATTCTGGTCCAGCAGAGGGACATGTGGGAGCAACGTCTGTGGAAATGTCATTGCAAGCCTCATTACCCAGGCAGCTGCTGAGTCCTCAGGCAGACAGCGCAGGACAAGGTAGAGGGCAGAAAGGCGATGTTGGATTATATATTAGTCATGTGTGATCTCAGGCCATGGGCCGATGTTTTCATTCCTTCCTGAATCATCCACCATCTGTTCCCTTTATCATAAACTGCTGTCACAAGAGATCCTGACTTGTCATTTACCTCAATCCTTACACATAAGGGGACCGCTTAGGACACAAAGCTGTAATCACATTTCTCCTTTTTCTTTTTCTATAGATGGTTTGTAGTAGTTCATTAAAAATGTTTCTGAAACTCTGAAGAATATGGAATTTGGTTAGCCAGGACAAGAAGAGATACAGGTAGCATCAGTGCCAGCCCAAGACATGGTGCTGCCTGGGACCAAGAATGAAATGCTGCCCCCCCAACAAAATAAAAAATCACTCCCACCAAAAGGCCCCCACATTCATTGTTTTATAATGCTAATATTTATAAATAATGTTAAAATACATAACCTATGGGAAAAGGGGATCCAGGACACAACCCATTGGATGTGTCCTGGATCCAGGGAAGGAGCCAGGGAGGGAGCCAGAGGAAGACACAGAGGTCCCAGCTAGGCTTAGATGGGGGGCCTAGATGAAGAGAATCCCAGGAATCCAAGGGGTCAGGAGAGAGCTCACAGGAGGAGAGCCAGAAAGAAAGCTGTGGGAGATAATCTAAATTGTCCAGAGGCTGAGTGACTCTTCATCTTCCTTACAGGGAAAGAGCCCAGTGGATATCGACAGAAGGCAACCAATGATCCTGTGTAGGGATGAGCCGAACACCCCCCTGTTCGGTTCGCACCAGAACATGCGAACAGGAAAAAAGTTCGTTTGAACATGCGAACACCGTTAAAGTCTATGGGACACGAACATGAATAATCAAAAGTGCTAATTTTAAAGGCTTATATGCAAGTTATTGTCATAAAAAGTGTTTGGGGACCTGGGTCCTGCCCCAGGGGACATGGATCAATGCAAAAAAAAGTTTTAAAAACGGCCGTTTTTTCAGGAGCAGTGATTTTAATAATGCTTAAAGTCAAACAATAAAAGTGTAATATCCCTTTAAATTTCGTACCTGGGGGGTGTCTATAGTATGCCTGTAAAGGGGCGCATGTTTCCTGTGTTTAGAACAGTCTGACAGCAAAATGACATTTTGAAGGAAAAAACTCATTTAAAACTACCCGCGGCTATTGCATTGCCGACAATACACATAGAAGTTCATTGATAAAAACGGCATGGGAATTCCCCAAAGGGGAACCCCGAACCAAAATTAAAAAAAAAAAATGACGTGGGAGTCCTCCTAAATTCCATAACAGGCCCTTCAGGTCTGGTATGGATATTAAGGGGAACCCCGGCCAAAATTTAAAAAAAAAATGACGTGGGGTTCCCCCTAAATTCCATACCAGACCCTTCAGGTCTGGTATGGATTTTAAGGGGAACCCCGCGCCAAAAAAAAAAAAAAAAAAATGGCGTGGGGTCCCCCCAAAAATCCATACCAGACCCTTATCCGAGCACGCAACCTGGCAGGCCGCAGGAAAAGAGGGGGGGACGAGAGTGCGGCCCCCCCTCCCTCCTGAACCGTACCAGGCCACATGCCCTCAACATTGGGAGGGTGCTTTGGGGTAGCTCCCCAAAACACCTTGTCCCCATGTTGATGAGGACAAGGGCCTCATCCCCACAACCCTGGCCGGTGGTTGTGGGGGTCTGCGGGCGGGGGGCTTATCGGAATCTGGAAGCCCCCTTTAACAAGGTGACCCCCAGATCCCGGGCCCCCCCCTGTGTGAAATGGTAAGGGGGTACATAAGTACCCCTACCATTTCACGAAAAAAGTGTCAAAAATGTTAAAAATGACAAGAGACAGTTTTTGACAATTCCTTTATTTAAATGCTTCTTCTTTCTTCTATCTTCCTTCATCTTCTGGTTCTTCTGGTTCTTCTGGCTCCTCTGGTTCTTCCTCCGGCGTTCTCGTCCAGCATCTCCTCCGCGGCGTCTTCTGTCTTCTTCTCCTCGGGCCGCTCCGCACCCATGGCATGGGGGGGAGGCTCCCGCTCTTCTCTTCTTCTCTTCTTCTTTTCTTCTCTTCTTCTCTTCTTCATTTTCTTCTCCGGGCCGCTCCGCAATCCATGCTGGCATGGAGGGAGGCTCCCGCTATGTGACGGCGCTCCTCGTCTGACAGTTCTTAAATAACGGGGGGGAGCGGGGCCACCCGGTGACCCCGCCCCCCTCTGACGCACGGTGACTTGACGGGACTTCCCTGTGGCATTCCCCGTGACGTCACAGGGAAGTCCCGTCAAGTCACCGTGCGTCAGAGGGGGGCGGGGTCACCGGGTGGCCCCCCCTCCCCCCCGTTATTTAAGAACTGTCAGACGAGGAGCGCCGTCACACAGCGGGAGCCTCCCTCCATGCCAGCATGGATTGCGGAGCGGCCCGGAGAAGAAAATGAAGAAGAGAAGAAGAGAAGAGCGGGAGCCTCCCCCCCATGCCATGGGTGCGGAGTGGCCCGAGGAGAAGAAGATAGAAGACGCCGCGGAGGAGATGCTGGACGAGAACGCCGGAGGAAGAACCAGAAGAGCCAGAAGAACCAGAAGATGAAGGAAGATAGAAGAAAGAAGAAGCATTTAAATAAAGGAATTGTCAAAAACTGTCTCTTGTCATTTTTAACATTTTTGACACTTTTTTCGTGAAATGGTAGGGGTACTTATGTACCCCCTTACCATTTCACACAGGGGGGGGCCGGGATCTGGGGGTCACCTTGTTAAAGGGGGCTTCCAGATTCCGATAAGCCCCCCGCCCGCAGACCCCCACAACCACCGGCCAGGGTTGTGGGGATGAGGCCCTTGTCCTCATCAACATGGGGACAAGGTGTTTTGGGGGGCTACCCCAAAGCACCCTCCCAATGTTGAGGGCATGTGGCCTGGTACGGT
This sequence comes from Aquarana catesbeiana, assembly GCF_042186555.1. Taxonomy (NCBI): domain Eukaryota; kingdom Metazoa; phylum Chordata; class Amphibia; order Anura; family Ranidae; genus Aquarana; species Aquarana catesbeiana. The sequence goes on from NC_133332.1 coordinate 216,971,563, forward strand.
TCAGGAGGGAGGGGGGCCGCACTCTCGTCCCCCCCTCTTTTCCTGCGGCCTGCCAGGTTGCGTGCTCGAATAAGGGTCTGGTATGGATTTTTGGGGGGACCCCACGCCGTTTTTTTTTTTTTTTTTTGGCGCGGGGTTCCCCTTAAAATCCATACCAGACCTGAAGGGTCTGGTATGGAATTTAGGGGGAACCCCACGTCATTTTTTTTTTAAAATTTTGGCCGGGGTTCCCCTTAATATCCATACCAGACCTGAAGGGCCTGGTATGGAATTTAGGGGGACTCCCACGTCATTTTTTTTTTTTAATTTTGGTTCGGGGTTCCCCTTTGGGGAATTCCCATGCCGTTTTTATCAATGAACTTCTATGTGTATTGTCGGCAATGCAATAGCCGCGGGTAGTTTTAAATGAGTTTTTTCCTTCAAAATGTCATTTTGCTGTCAGACTGTTCTAAACACAGGAAACATGCGCCCCTTTACAGGCACACTATAGACACCCCCCAGGTACGAAATTTAAAGGGATATTACACTTTTATTGATTGACTTTAAGCATTATTAAAATCACTGCTCCTGAAAAAACGGCCGTTTTTAAAACTTTTTTTTGCATTGATCCATGTCCCCTGGGGCAGGACCCAGGTCCCCAAACACTTTTTATGACAATAACTTGCATATAAGCCTTTAAAATTAGCACTTTTGATTTCTCCCATAGACTTTTAAAGGGTGTTCCGCGGCATTCGAATTTGCCGCGAACACCCCAAATTGTTCGCTGTTCGGTGAACTTGCGAACAGCCAATGTTCGAGTCGAACATGAGTTCGACTCGAACTCGAAGCTCATCCCTAATCCTGTGTCAGTGAGTACAAGACCCCAATGCTGCAAGAGTGACTGCGTAGTGCTTTAGTCTTTGGGAAGAAAACAGATCACAGGTAGCATAGAGATTCTGTGGGGCTTATGCTAAGAAAAGTACAGCCTGAAGTGTGCCAGTACAGCCAAGCAGGGGTGCAATACTGTTGGGTGTTGTACAGCTGCAGCTGAAGGTCTACAAGCCCTTTGTCAAGAAGTGGACAAGTGCAGCGAGAAAGGTAGTAGTTCTCAATCTGTTAAAGTTCTACATTTTTGGGGTATTCCATGCTCCCTATCCCTATCAAAGTTCACCGTTACTTAACCACTTCAATACCGGGCACTTTTAGCCCCTTCTTGCCCAAGCTAATTTTCATCTTTCAGCACTGTCACATTTCGAATGACTATTGCATGGTCATGCACAGGGGCGTAACTACCACCATAGCGACCCATGCGGGCGCTATGGGGCCTGCAGCCGAGTGGGGCCCAGTGAGGATAAGAGCACCGCCGGCACAGTCTCCCAGCCAGGGGAAGAGAGAAGAAAGGAAGAGGCGAGCTGTCCATATCAGCAGAGAGCTGAATTGCCCGATGTAAGAGCTTTCATTAGAACGTCCAGTGTTCCCGGGGCTCACGTTACATAGCTCCACCTTTTGGCCTGGTGCCTTTGACAGACAGAACGCCGATCCAATGCGGGACATGTGACGTCATCAAAGGCGTCGGGCCATGAGGTGGGGCTATGTGACGATGAGCCCCGGGAAGACAGGAAATTTAAATGAAAGCTATTACAGCGGGCAATCCCGCTCTCTGCTGATCCGGGTGGCTTGCCTCTTCCTCTGCATAGGTGAGGCTGTATGGGGTACAGGCAGACCAGGCTGTATTGGGCACAGGTCACGCTGTATGGGGCACAGGTCACGCTGTATTGGGCACAGGTCACGCTGTATGGGGCACAGGTCACGCTGTATTGGGCACAGATCACGCTGTATTGGGCACAGGTCACGCTGTATGTGGCACAGGTCACGCTGCATTGACACTAGGGCAGCTGTGGGGGGGGCTGTTTGCAGGGGGGCCCATACAACATTTTGCTATGGGGCCCTGCTATTTCTAGTTACGCCCCTGGTCATGCAACACTGTACCCAAACTAAATTGATATAATTTTGTTAACACAACTAGAGCTTTCTTTTGGTGGTATTTAATCACCACTGGGTTTTTAATTTTTTGCTAAATAAACGAAAAAAATGAATAGTTTGAAAAAAGCATGCTTTTCTTAGTTTTCTGTTTTAAAATTTAGCAAATAAATAATTTATCTTTATAAATTTAGGCCAAAATGTATTCTGCTACATTTCTTTGGTGAAAATAACCAAAATCCGTTCATATTATTTAGTCTGTAGGAAAGTTATAGAAAGTTAGAGTCCACAAACTATGGTATATATCCGAAAATGGATTAAAGTCCCACTAAGCTGTCAAATTGCAGTAGGGCCAGCCGGGAACTGGTTGATAAAAATTAAAAAAAAGAAACCCTAGACTACTTTTTGAGCCTGAGAGAGACTGATAAAAATGCTGTGAATGGCTGTGTGTGCTAAGGGGGAGGAATCAGGCAAAACTATCAGAGACTCTCTAGGGGGTGCTCTACACTAGTCTGTGCTATGTGTTTCTACTGAGGCACACAGTTAGGAAGACACAACCCTAGTACCTGCATGCAATGGTGGCTCTGCAGGATGCTGCCAGAGAAAGGAGCCAACGAAACAGGAAACCTGGAACAGAGGTGATGGCATCAGCTTAAGTCCTGCTTCACATGTCTATTTAGCTGCATCCACTAGATTCCAGCAGCAAGAATCAGCTGGAATCAAAGGTGCATGCAAATAGCAACAGCCATTAAGCATATATAAATCAATGACAGGCTGACAGAGGCCACTGCTGTTTGCATGTAGCCATACAACATAGGGTTGCCTGCAGTTAGGGACGAATGTCTGAGCCTGGTGTTTGGTGCACTTTAATTTGAGTACTCATACTACACAGACACATTCCACGGATACACTATAACATACAGCAATTTAATGCGCCAAACGTACAGTAACGCACAAAACTATATGGCGTTAAACTTGCCTTAACGCACAAAACTATATGGCATTAAACTGGCAGTAACGCACACAGAACTATATGGCGTTAAACTGGCAGTAACACACACAAATGTATATGGCGTTGAACTGTAGTAGTGCACACAGAACTATATGGCGTTGAACTGGCAGTAATACACAAAACAATATGGCGTTAAACTTGCAGTAATGCACACAGAAGTAAAATGGCGTTAAACTTGCAGTAACGCACAAAACTATATGGCGTTAACCACTTGCCGACCGCCTCACGCATATATACGTGAGCAGAATGGCATGGGCAGGCAAAATCACGTACCCATACGTGATTGCCTTCCCGTAGGCGGGGGGTCCGATCGGACCCCCCCCCCCGGTGCCAGCGGCGGTCAGCATTTGGCTTGGAGCGATGAGAGACGAGGGGGAGACCATCCGATCGTCGCCCCCCCTCGCGATCGCTCCCAGCCAATGAGGAACATCCCCTGCCTGTGTATAGTACACACAGGCAGAGGATGTGATGTCATCTCTCCTCGGCTCGGCAGTTTCCGTTCTAGCGCCGAGGAGAGAAGACATGTAAGTGCACCAACACACACACACACACAGTAGAACATGCCAGGCACACAAAACACCCCCGATCCCCCCCAAATCACCCCTCCCCCCTCCCTGTAACACTGACACCAAGCAGTATTTTTTTTTTTTCTGATTACTGCAGGGTGTCAGTTAGTGACAGTTACTGTGGTAGGACAGTGAGTGTTAACCCCCTTTAGGTCTAGGGTACCCCCCTAACCCCCCCTAATAAAGTTTTAACCCCTTGATCACCCCCTGTCACCAGTGTCACTAAGCGATCATTTTTCTGATCGCTGTATTAGTGTCGCTGGTGACGCTAGTTAGGAACGTAAATATTTAGGTTCGCCGTCAGCATTTTATAGCGACAGGGACCCCCATATACTATCTAATAAATGTTTTAACCCCTTGATTGCCCCCTAGTTAACCCTTTCACCACTGATCACCGTATAACCGTTACGGGTGACGCTGGTTAGTTGGTTTATTTTTCATAGTGTCAGGGCACCCGCCGTTTATTACCGAATAAAGTTTTAGCCCCCTGATCGCCCAGCGGTGATATGCGTCGCCCCAGGCAGCGTCAGATTAGCGCCAGTACCGCTAACACCCACGCACGCAGCATACGCCTCCCTTAGTGGCATAGTATCTGATCGGATCAATATCTGATCCGATCAGATCTATACTAGCGTCCCCAGCAGTTTAGGGTTCCCAAAAACGCAGTGTTAGCGGGATCAGCCCAGATACCCGCTAGCACCTGCGTTTTGCCCCTCCGCCTGGCCCAGCCCAGCCCACCCAAGTGCAGTATCGATCGATCATTGTCACTTACAAAATGCTAAACGCATAACTGCAGCGTTCGCAGAGTCAGGCCTGATCCCTGCGATCGCTAACAGTTTTTTTGGTAGCGTTTTGGTGAACTGGCAAGCACCAGCCCCAGGCAGCGTCAGGTTAGCGCCAGTCGCGCTAACACCCACGCACGCACCGTACACCTTCCTTAGTGGTATAGTATCTGAACGCATCAATATCTGATCTGATCAGATCTATACTAGCGTCCCCAGCAGTTTAGGGTTCCCAAAAACGCAGTGTTAGCGGGATCAGCCCAGATACCTGCTAGCACCTGCGTTTTGCCCCTCTGCCCAGCCCAGCCCACCCAAGTGCAGTATCGATCGATCACTGTCACTTACAAAACACTAAACACATAACTGCAGCGTTCACAGAGTCAGGCCTGATCCCTGCGATCGCTAACAGTTTTTTTGGTAGCGTTTTGGTGAACTGGCAAGCACCAGCCCCAGGCAGCGTCAGGTTAGCGCCAGTCGCGCTAACACCCACGCACGCACCGTACACCTCCCTTAGTGGTATAGTATCTGATCAGATTAATACCTGATCCGATCAGATCTATACTAGCGTCCCCAGCAGTTTAGGGTTCCCAAAAACGCAGTGTTAGTGGGATCAGCCCAGATACCTGCTAGCACCTGCGTTTTGCCCCTCCGCCCAGCCCGGCCCACCCAAGTGCAGTATCGATCGATCACTGTCACTTACAAAACACTAAACGCATAACTGCAGCGTTCGCAGAGTCAGGCCTGATCCCTGCGATCGCTAACAGTTTTTTTGGTAGCGTTTTGGTGAACTGGCAAGCACCAGCGGCCTAGTACACCCCGGTCATAGTCAAACCAGCACTGCAGTAACACTTGGTGACGTGGCGAGTCCCATAAATGCAGTTCAAGCTGGTGAGGTGGCAAGCACAAGTAGTGTCCCGCTGCCACCAAAAAGACAAACACAGGCCCGTCGTGCCCATAATGCCCTTCCTGCTGCATTCGCCAATCCTAATTGGGAACCCACCACTTCTGCAGCGCCCGTACTTCCCCCATTCACATCCCCAACCAAATGCAGTCGGCTGCATGAGAGGCATTTTCTTTATGTCCTCCCGAGTACCCCTACCCAACGAACCCCCCCAAAAAAGATGTTGTGTCTGCAGCAAGCGCGGATATAGGCGTGACACCCGCTATTATTGTCCCTCCTGTCCTGACAATCCTGGTCTTTGCATTGGTGAATGTTTTGAATGCTACCATTCACTAGTTGAGTATTAGCGTAGGGTACAGCACTGCACAGACTAGGCACACTTTCACAGGGTCTCCCAAGATGCCATCACATTTTGAGAGACCCGAACCTGGAACCGGTTACAGTTATAGAAGTTAGTTACAAAAAAAAGTGTAAAAAAAAAAAACAAAAAAAAAAAACACATACAAAAATATAAAATAAAAAAAAATAGTTGTCGTTTTATTGTTCTCTCTCTCTCTATTCTCTCTCTATTGTTCTGCTCTTTTTTACTGTATTCTATTCTGCGATGTTTTATTGTTATTATGTTTTATCATGTTTGCTTTTCAGGTATGCAATTTTTTATACTTTACCGTTTACTGTGCTTTATTGTTAACCATTTTTTTGTCTTCAGGTACGCCATTCACGACTTTGAGTGGTTATACCAGAATGATGCCTGCAGGTTTAGGTATCATCTTGGTATCATTCTTTTCGGCCAGCGGTCGGCTTTCATGTAAAAGCAATCCTAGCAGCTAATTAGCCTCTAGACTGCTTTTACAAGCAGTGGGAGGGAATGCCCCCCCCCCACCGTCTTCCGTGTTTTTCTCTGGCTCTCCTGTCTCAACAGGGAACCTGAGAATGCAGACGGTGATTCAGCCAGCTGACCATAGAGCTGATCAGAGACCAGAGTGGCTCCAAACATCTCTATGGCCTAAGAAACCGGAAGCTACGAGCATTTTATGACTTAGATTTTGCCGGATGTAAACAGCGCCATTGGGAAATTGGGAAAGCATTTTATCACACCGATCTTGGTGTGGTCAGATGCTTTGAGGGCAGAGGAGAAATCTAGGGTCTAATAGACCCCAATTTTTTCAAAAAAGAGTACCTGTCACCACCTATTGCTATGATAGGGGATATTTACATTCCCTGAGATAACAATAAAAATGATTTAAAAAAAAAATATGAAAGGAACAGTTTAAAAATAAGATAAAAAAGCAAAAAAATAATAAAGAAAAAAAAAAAAAAAAAAGCACCCCTGTCCCCCCTGCTCTCGCGCTAAGGCGAATGCAAGCGTCGGTCTGGCGTCAAATGTAAACAGCAATTGCACCATGCATGTGAGGTATCACCGCGAAGGTCAGATCGAGGGCAGTAATTTTAGCAGTAGACCTCCTCTGTAAATCTAAAGTGGTAACCTGTAAAGGCTTTTAAAGGCTTTTAAAAGTGTATTTAGTTTGTCGCCACTGCACGTTTGTGCGCAATTTTAAAGCATGTCATGTTTGGTATCCATGTACTCGGCCTAAGATCATCTTTTTTATTTCATCAAACATTTGGGCAATATAGTGTGTTTTAGTGCATTAAAATTTAAAAAAGTGTGTTTTTTCCCCAAAAAATGCGTTTGAAAAATCGCTGCGCAAATACTGTGTGAAAAAAAAAAAAATGAAACACCCACCATTTTAATCTGTAGGGCATTTGCTTTAAAAAAATATATAATGTGTGGGGGTTCAAAGTAATTTTCTTGCAAAAAAAATAATTTTTTCATGTAATCAAAAAGTGTCAGGGCTTTGTATTCAAGTGGTTAGAAGAGTGGGTTATGTGTGACATATGCTTCTAAATGTTGTGCATAAAATGCCAGGACAGTTCAAACCCCCCCCCAAATGACCCCATTTTGGAAAGTAGACACCCCAAGCTATTTGCTGAGAGGCATGTCGAGTCCATGGAATATTTTATATTGTGACACAAGTTGCGGGAAAGAGACAATTTTTTTTTTTTTTTTTGCACAAAGTTGTCACTAAATGATATATTGCTCAAACATGCCATGGGAATATGTAAAATTACACCCCAAAATACATTCTGTTGCTTCTCCTGAGTACGGGGATACCACATGTGTGGGAATTTTTGGGAGCCTAGCCGCGCACGGGACCCCGAAAACCAAGCACCGCCTTCAGGCTTTCTAAGGGCGTACATTTTTGATTTCACTCTTCACTGCCTATCACAGTTTCGGAGGCCATGGAATGCCCAGGTGGCAAAAAAAAAACCCCAAATGACCCCATTTTGGAAAGTAGACACCCCAAGCTATTTGCTGAGAGGTATAGTGAGTATTTTGCAGACCTCACTTTTTGTCACAAAGTTTTGAAAATTGAAAAAAGAAAGAAAAAAAATTTTTTCTTGTCTTTCTTTATTTTCAAAAACAAATGAGAGCTGCAAAATACTCACCATGCCTCTCAGCAAATAGCTTGGGGTGTCTACTTTCCAAAATGGGGTCATTTGGGGGGGGGTTTGTGCCACCTGGGCATTCCATGGCCTCCGAAACTGTGATAGGCAGTGAAGAGTGAAATCAAAAATTCACGCCCTTAGAAATCCTGAAGGCGGTGATTGGTTTTCGGGGCCCCGTACGCGGCTAGGCTCCTAAAAAGTCCCACACATGTGGTATCCCCATACTCAGGAGAAGCAGCTAAATGTATTTTGGGGTGCAATTCCACATATGCCCATGGCCTGTGTGAGCAATATATCATTAAGTGACAACTTTGTGCAAAAAAAAAAAAAAAATTTGTCACTTTCCCGCAACTTGTGTCAAAATATAAAACATTCCATGGACTCAACATGCCTCAAAGCAAATAGCTTGGGGTGTCTACTTTCCAAAATGGGGTCATTTGGGGGGGGTTATGCCATCTGGGCATTTTATGGCATTCAAAACTGTGATAGGTAGTGAGGAGTAAAATCAAAAATGTACGCCCTTAGAAATCCTGAAGGCAGTGATTGGTTTTCGGGGCCCCGTACGCGGCTAGGCTCCCAAAAAGTCCCACACATGTGGTATCCCCATACTCAGGAGAAGCAGCTAAATGTATTTTGGGGTGCAATTCCACATATGCCCATGGCCTGTGTGAGCAATATATCATTTAGTGACAACTTTTTGTAATTTTTTTTTTTTTTTTGTCATTATTCAATCACTTGTGACAAAAAAAATTAATATTCAATGGGCTCAACATGCCTCTCAGCAATTTCCTTGGGGTGTCTACTTTCCAAAATGGGGTCATCTGTGGGGGTTTTGTACTGCCCTGCCAGTTTAGCACCTCAAGAAACGACATAGGCAGTCATAAATTAAAGGCTGTGTAAATTCCAGAAAATGTACCCTAGTTTGTAGGCGCTATAACTTTTGCACAAACCAATAAATATACACTTATTGACATTTTTTTTACCAAAGACATGTGGCCGAATACATTTTGGCCTAAATGTATGACTAAAATTGAGTTTATTGGATTTTTTTAAGAACAAAAAGTAGAAAATATCAATTTTTTTCAAAATTTTCGGTCTTTTTCCGTGTATAGCGCAAAAAATAAAAACGGCAGAGGTGATCAAATACCATCAAAAGAAAGCTCTATTTGTGGGAAGAAAAGGACGCAAATTTCGTTTGGGTACAGCATTGCATGACCGCGCAATTAGCAGTTAAAGCGACGCAGTGCCAAATTGTAAAAAGTGCTCTGGTCAGGAAGGGGGTAAATCCTTCCGGGGCTGAAGTGGTTAAACTGGCAGGAACGCACAAAAATATAAGGCGTTAAACTGGCAGTAACGCACAAATGGCGTTAAACTGGCAGTAACGCACACAAAACTATATGGCGTTAAACTTGCAGTAATGCACACAGAAGTAAATGGTGTTAAACTGGCAGTAACACAATCAAATAGACAGTGTTCAACCGTCACTACACTCATGCTAGCTGAACTGTCCCTACTCTAGCTATACACTAATGTAAAGATTACTGACACGGTCTCACTACACTACATTGAAACTATCTGAGCCGTCCCTACTCTACACTAATGTATGTATGAATGACACGGTCTCACTACACTACAGTGTAACTATCTGAGCTGTCCCTGCTCTAGCTGCACACTATGCAAAGCTGAATGATGGTCCTCCTCACTACACTCACACTATCCCTAGACTGACACTAAACTAATATTCTACACTGACAATTGAAGCAAAATAGCACAGTATAGCACACTAACTAACTAATAGCACTGAACATAGCCCTGTTCTATCTCTCTCCATGCCAAAATCACACTTAAAGCGGGGTTCCACCCAAATTTTGAACAATATCTGTATGTATTCTCTTCCTTGCCTAGATGCTGACATGCCGTTTAAAAAAATTTAAATCGCCGTAATTACCTTTTATTTTTCTATTCTTCTTTGCACTTCCTGGTTCTCCTCCCGTGGGAGTAGGCGTGTTTCTAGCCTCTCCCAGACTCCTGGGAGCTAGTCTCAGGCTTCCCAGGATGCCACTGAGCATGTGCGGGAACGAGCGGTGAATGCTGGGAGCACAGCATTCAACACATCCAGGAAATAAATACTTGTGGGCTTCAAATGCCCACAATGAAGATGGAAACCGCCTGCAGTGAATAATTTAAGTTATTCTTTCCGATGAAATCTGACACAGGCGGACATATTACACACAATATGTGAGTGTGTAATGCTGAGAAGAAAAGTTTGTGAATGAACTCAAAAAAAAAAAAACGATAGATAGGTGGACCCCCGCTTTAAAATGGCTGCCATTGAAAGAATACTTTTATACTGTGGGGTGGGAATGAGAGATGATTGGATAAAGTCATGATGACAGTGTCCAATCATGACTCTGACAGTGCTCTGTGCCCTGACTGGCTGAAGCTTTCACTGCTTCAGCCAATCAGGGCTTGCAATGCACTGCTTAGCGCTGCAGTGCATTGTGGTCAGTTCGGGGGGCAAACAAATGGTTGAACGACCCGTTTGTTCAGATGTTCCCGGGAACGTCCAAACAATGAAAGTTCAGCCCTGTCAGGGCTGGCTCAGCCTTTCCTTCTCTGAGCTGGCCGCTCAGCTGTAGGCTAATTGCCAGCTCAAATCTCTCTCCACAGTTAACCAACTGTTGTGGATCTGCTCGTCCCGCCTACTTAAAGATCTCCAGCTCACTTCATTTCTGCCTTCGCCTTGGTCACATCACAAGAAACCATCTCCTGTGTTCCTGTTTAAAGACTGGCTTTGCTCCCTTCCCTTCTGGCTCCTTATCCTGCTTGCTGTTCCTCTACTTGGATCCCTGACTTCTGGCGTGGCTGATTACCCGAACTGGTTATGGAACTCTGGCTTGGCTGATTACCCGATCTGGTTACTGAACTCTGGCTTGGCTGACTACCTGATCCGGTTACTGGACTCTGGCTGTGCTTTGACTACGCTTACTCTATTTACCTTTTTATTTTTATTAATAAACAAGTGTGATTTTACTGTACTTCTGTCTCAGTCTGGTTCATGGTTTCTGACAGTAGGCAAAGGCCATGAATTCAGAAGATACAGTCAATCCACTTGTTGGTAATATTTTTTCCAGATTGGATGAGCAAGATCACCGCATGGATCAGTTTGCCATGGCGTTACAAACGCTCCTTCGTTGCACGGCTCACCTGGAATCCCCCACTGTAGCTGCTCCGGTACAACCTGAGTTGCAGGCCACCCCTGCTGCTGCCCCAGTCTCTGTGCAGGCACCCGCCTTGAGTATTACCTCTATAAGAGGTATGTATGGTTCCGACCCTCTTCCCCAGTGATTTGGGGGTGATCCAGCTCAATGCAGAGGGTTTTTCAACCAAGTTGAGATATACTTTGAAATGCTGCCCCAGGCGTTTCCCATGGACAGAAGCAAAATAGGGTTTGTGATATCTTTGCTTTCTGAGAGAGCCTTGGCCTGGGCTAACCCTCTATGGGAGACGTAAAAACCTGTTGTGTTGAGTTTGCGGCCTCCTTTAAAAGGGTATTTGACGTTCCCGCATGCTCCACTTCTGCTGCCAAGTTCCTCATGTCCATCAAACAGAGTACAAGAACTGTTGCCGACTACGCCATTGAGTTCCGTACTCTGGCAGCAGAGGTTACTTGGAACAATGAGGCCCTCGTCGCTGCTTTTTCTCATGGTCTCTCGGATTCCATCAAGGATGAGATAGCAGCCCGAGATATACCCACTGAGCTGGAGAACTTGATCTCGTTTGTCATCCTCATTGACTCCAGACTCAGAGAAAGACTTTCTTTTAAGGAGTGCTTGTGGAAGCCTCCTGTCCGTTTGCCTCCAAGCTTTGCAGTCCCACCCATGCCTCCCTCACCACCCATGCCTCCTAGTACCGAGTCGGTCAGTGAAGATGAACCCATGCACTTGGGCTTCGCGCGTCTCTCTGTGGATGAGAGAGCCTTTAGGAGAAGGGAGAGATTGTGCCTTTATTGTGGCCAGGCAGGTCACTTTTTGAAGTCTTGTCCTACCCGTCCTGGGAACACCCGAACCTTGAGGTCCTGTCATGGACAGACCTTAGGTGGTGTTGTGTTGCCCCAGTTATCCAGAAGGATAAGCCCCTGGTTTCGGTCACCCTTTCTTGGGCTAAGTCGTCTATCGAGATACAGGCTCTAATCGACTCTGGGGCTGCAGGCCTGTTCATTGTTGCTGCCTTTGTATCAAAGCACTCGATTCCACTGCAGCTGCGTGACACTCCACTTGCCATTGAGGCTCTTGACAGGAGACCTCTACAGTCTGCCCATGTGACTCATGAGACGGTTCTGTTGTCCTTGGCCGTAGGGGCTCTTCACCATGAGATAATCCAATTCAAAGTGATTTCCTCTCCCAAGTTTCCACTGGTTATTGGTTATCCTTGGTTACAGAGGCACAGCTCCACTTTTGATTGGCTCCGTGCTGAGGTTCTCTCCTGGTCACCACAATGCAGTGAAACATGCTTCCAGAAGGTAGCCAAGGTCCTGTGTACCTTTTCACTCTCCTCCCTGCCAGAGGAGTATCGTGATTTTAGCTATGTCTTTGACAAAGGTCAAGCCGGTAGTTTGCCTCCACACCGGCCGTATGATTGGGCAATTGACCTTCAACCTGGTGCCACTCCCCCTCATGGCTAGGTTTACCCTTTGTCGGTCTTGGAGGATAAAGCCATGGAGGAGTATGTTGCAGACGCACTTTCTTGGGGTTTCAACCGCAAATCGTCATCTCCTGCTGGTTTCTTCTTTGTGAAGAAGAGGAGCGGTGAACTGAGACCTTGTATTGATTATAGGGTTCTCAATTGTTTCACGATTAAGAATGCCTACAGGATCCCGTTGATTACAGAGTTATTTGACCACCTCAAGGGAGCAACGGTTTTCACTAAGCTTGATCTGAGAGCGGCTTACAATTTCGTGAGGATTAAGGAGGGCGACGAGTGGAAAACTGCGTTTAATACCAGAACGGGCCATTATGCCTTTTAGCCTTTGTAACACCCCAGCAGTTTTCCAGGAATTTATTAATGATGTCCTCTGAGATTTGTTGCAGTTATGTGTGGTGGTTTACCTCGATGATAACCTCATATTTTCCAAGTCCCTGGAGAGCCACCACACAGATGTCTGTCGTGTGCTTCAGAAATTAAGAGAGAACAATCTCTATTGTAAACTGGAGAAGTGTGAGTTCCATTGGGAACAGGTTTAAATTCCTGGGCATTTCCACTGCTGGTTTTTTGATGGACCCACTGCTGGTTTTTCGATGGACCCAGAGAAACTTTCGGCAGTCCTACAGAGGCCTCGACCCATGGGGTTGCGTCTTCTGTAGCGTTTCCTGGGTTTTGTCAACTATTATCGGAAGTTTATTCGTAACTTCTAGTCTCTGGTCAAGCCGCAGTCTAATGGGGCCACAGAACGAGCCAATCAGTCCTTGGAGCAATTCCTACGTTGCTATATTTCTGTGAGTTCCATTGGGAACAGGTTTAAATTTCTGGGCTATGTCATTTCCACTGCTGGTTTTTCGATGGACCCAGAGAAACTTTCGGCAGTCCTACAGGGGCCTCGACCCATGGGGTTACGTCCTCTGTAGCGTTTCCTGGGTTTTGCCAACTATTATCGGAAGTTTATTCGTAACTTCTAGTCTCTGGTCAAGCCCCTGACCGATATGACCAGAAAGAACAGTAACCCACAGAGTTGGTCTCCGGAGTCCCTTAAGGCCTTTGAAAGTCTCAAGGCTGCCTTTGTTTCTGCTCCTGTGTTGGCACATCCTGATCCTATGTTACCTTTTATCCTTGAGGTTGATGCTTCTGAGACTGGTGTTGGCGCCCTCCTGTCTCAACGTCCTACCTCTGAGAGCGCTATGCATCCTTGTGGCTACTTTTCCAAGAAATCGTCACCTGCCGAGTGCAATTACAAGATTGGTGACAGAGAGCTGTTGGCAATCATTTTAGCCCTGAAAGAATGGGGACATCTCCTCGAAGGTACCACTGTGCCTGTTCTCATTCTTACTGACCATAAGAATCTTATGCCGCGTACACACGGTCGGACTTTTCGTCTACAAAAGTCCGACAGCCTGTCCGACAGACTTCCGGCGGACTTTCGGCGGACTTGCAGCAGACTTTCTAACGAACGGACTTGCCTACACACGACCACACAAAAGTCCGACGGATTCGTACGTGATGACGTACACCGGACTAAAATAAGGAAGTTCATAGCCAGTAGCCAATAGCTGCCCTAGCATGGGTTTTTGTCCGTCGGACTAGCACACAGACGGGCGGATTTCGGGGTCCATCGTAGTTACGACGTAAAGATTTGAAGCATGTTTCAAATCTAAAGTCCGTCGGATTTGAGGCTGAAAAAGTCTGCTGAAAGTCCGGAGAAGCCCACACACGATCGGATTACCAGCCAGCTTTAGTCCGTCGGCGTCCGTTGGACTTTTGTAGACGAAAAGTCCGACCGTGTGTACGCGGCATTACATTCTTGTCTGAGGCTAAACGCCTCTCTCCCAGAAGGGCTCGATGGGCTCTTTTCTTGTCAAGTGCCAATTACATTGTCTCATTCTTACACGGTACTAAGAATGTAAGGGCTGACGCCTTGTCACGACAACTTTCCTCCACTTCCAAGTTGAAGTCGGTTTTGGTTCCTATGATTCCTTGTGACCGTTACTTTGTCCCAGAGTGTCTTCGTACTGCCGTGCTCCAGACTTACCATTCTCCCAAGGCAGCTGGCCACCCTGGTAAGAATCAACTTGTTTGGGCCTAGTCTACGTGCTGATGTAACTTCCTTCATAGCTGCCTGTTCCGTCTGTGCTCAGAGTAAGACTCCACGACACCTTCCAGTGGGCCTCTTACAACCCATACCCAATGGAGAGAGGCCCTGGACCCACCTGTCTATGGATTTCATTGCGGAGTTGCCCAACTCCCAAGGCAACACAGTTATCCTTATGGTGGTTGACCGACTATCAAAGATGTTCATTGTATTCCACTTAAGAAGTTGCCCACTTCTAAGGAACTGGCTTCCATTTTTGCTCGGGAGATCTTTCGCTTACATGGGCTACCCAAAGTGATTGTCTCAGACAGGGGTTTGTGTCCCGGTTCTGGCGAGCCTTTTGTGCACAGCTGGGAATTCAGCTTGCTTTCTCCTCTGCGTATCACCCGCAGTCTAATGGGGCAGCAGAACGAGACAATCAGTCCTTGGAGCAATTCCTACGTTGCTATATTTCTGACCATCACAACAACTGATCCGACCTATTACCATGTGCAGAGTTTGCTCACAACAGTGCCTTGAATTCTGCTTCCTGATTGTCTCCGTTTATGGTGAATTATGGTTTCCAACCTTCCATGTTGCCTGACTCGTTTGTTCCGCAGAGTATTCCTGCGCTAGAGGAGCATCTCCGTGGTCTTCGTTCCACTTGGGCACAAGTCCAGGAGGCTTTGCGTCATGCTAATGATAGGCACAGACTCCATGCTGACCGCAGACGCCTGCCTGCACCTTCCTTCCAGGTTGGGGACAGGGTTTGGCTGTCATCTCACAACCTTCAACTTCATGTTCCCTCACTGAAGTTCGCACCTCGGTTTATTGGGCCTTTCCGTATCCTTAGCAGGATTAACCCAGTGGCTTACGCGTTGGACCTTCCTCCTAGTATGCGCATCTCAAATGTGTTTCATGTCTCCTTATTGAAACCGTTGGTCTGCAACCGCTTTACCACCTCGGTGCCACGTCCTCACCCTATACAGGTTGAGAACCATGAGGAGTATGAGGTACAAACCATTGTTGAGTCCCGTAGGTACAGTACCTGGTGCATTGGAAGGGGTACGGTCCGGAGGAATGCTCCTGGGTCTCATCCATGGACGTACATGCTTCTTCCCTCCTCTGTGATTTCCATAGATGTTTTCCCCTCAAGCCCGGTGGTCCTCTGAGGGGGAGGGGTCATTGAGGAGGGGGGTACTGTCAGGGCTGGCTCAGCCCTTCCTTCTCTGAGCTGGCCGCTCAGCTGTCGGCTAATTGCCAGCTCTCATCTCTCTCCACAGTTAACCAGCTGTTGTGGATCTGCTCGTCAGTCCCGCCTACTTAAAGATCTCCAGCTCACTTCATTCCTGCCTTCGCCCTGGTTACATCACAAGAAACCATCTCCTGCGTTCCTGTTTAAAGACTGGCTTTGCTGCCATCCCTTCTGGCTCCTTATCCTGCTTGCTGTTCCTCTACTTGGATCCCTGACTTCTGGCCTGGCTGATTACCCGATCTGGTTTCTGAACTCTGGCTTGGCTGATTATCCGATCTAGTTACTGAACTCTGGCTTGGCTGACTACCCGATCTGGTTACTGGACTCTGGCTATGCTTTGACTACGCTTACTCTATTTACCTTTTTATTTTTATTAATAAAGAAGTGTGATTTTACTGTACTTCTGTCTCGGTCTGGTTCAAGGTTTCTGACAAGCCCGAACCGTTCGCCAGGGACAGCTGACATCCTTCTGTATGTGATGGGTTGTGAGGCATGGTGGGTGCAGAGTAGTTAAAGTTATTTGGCACCAGGTACTTCTTGAACGCAAAAGAAAGTTTATTTTTCTTAACAATCTTTTTGGGGGAAAGAGGGTTAGGGCCAGGACACCCTTAGGCAGTGGCGGACCGTGCATTAAGGGCTCATAGGTGCCGCCCCCTCTCTCCTGCCACCCCTCTATCACCAATAGATAGATTCATATATTGCATTCATGCATTGAATCTATGGCCACTACTGCTACCCCCTATTCAGGCGCCTGGCCCCTTTTCGGGCGCCTGAATTACAGCGGCGGGGGGTGTTTTTGAAGCACCTGATTAGAGCCATAGGCTCTAATAGGCATCAAAAAAGGTGACCTGTGACCGCCATGCTGGGTATTAGAAAAGTGAATTAATATTTGCTTTCCTAGCACTAAACTGCCTCTCCGCCAGTCAGGTGCTCGGGTCTGTTACCTGTCACCTGATTGGCTGAAACGACAGGCGCCGCTATTGGATGCCTATCAGGAGGAGAGGACAGGAGATGAGGATGGCAGGAGACTCCCGAAGGACCCCCACGGGCGGGGGTCACACTGGGGGCATTCAAGGGCACACTGGCAGCATTTAATGGGCACACTGGCAGCATTTGATGGGCACACTGGCAGCATATGATGGTCACACTGGCAGCATTTGATGGGCACACTGGCAGCATATGATGGGCACACTGGCAGTGTTTGATGGGCACACTGCCAGCGTTTAATGGCACAGTGGCAGCGTTTGATGGGCACAGTGGCAGCGTTTGATGGGCGCAATGTTGTGGAAATTTTTATGTATGTTGTCAGATGTCCCCCAGTGTCAGTTTTGCTGTAATACGCTCATTTCAACGTATTCACACATACAGACGTTGGTGGAAGACCATTGGCTGCGGAAGCCTTCCCATGGACATGGCAGATCTGTTTGCTCTTTTAAGGATGTCTGTTTATGCCTCACCAAGGGACTGGCCACTCCATGGCGACCACTAGGGATGAGCTTCGTGTTTCGAATCAAAAGCATGCTCGACTCGAACATCGCCTGTTCGGTCGTTCGTTTGCGAATTACTAACGATATGGGCAGTTCGCGCCAAATTCGAGTGGCGTGTCATGGCCCATAATTCACTGCGGCATCGCAGTGCATTGCTGGATGATGACTGGCCAAGCATGCACTATGACCGCATGCTTGGCCAATCACAGCGCCGTCTGTACAGAGAGCCGTAATTGGCCAAAGCCTTGGTGGCTTTGGCCAATTATGGCTCAGGGGGTTTAGTACACACCCCACACTATATAAGGCCGCCTGCACGGCGGCCCTGTGTAGTGTGTTCCGACGTTGAGAGAGAGATAGATAGACAGAGAGACAGTGTCATTTGATTTAAGTTAGATAGAGTAGGCAGGTGAGTCAGTTAGCCAGGGTGGCTTTGGCCAATTATGGCTCAGGGGGTTTAGTACACACCCCACACTATATAAGGCCGCCTGCACGGCAGCCCTGTGTAGTGTGTTCCGGCGTTGAGAGAGAGATAGATAGACAGAGAGACAGTGTCATTTGATTTAAGTTAGAGTAGGCAGGCGAGTCAGTTAGCTGCACTTACAGTGTATTGTGTGTATATATATATATATATATATATATATATATATATATATATATATATATATATATATATACACCTAGGTGTTGTGTATATATATATATATATATATATATATATATACACTGTATGCAGTTTAGCTAGATCTGTTCCTGTTATTCTCTTCCTACTACTGACAGGCAGGCAGGTGTTTTTACAGTATTTACAGCTACCTGAAGAAAATTGCTGGTGTTCTTCTGATCCTATTAGTCCTATTAGCTACAGTATTTACAGTTAGTGTAGTGCGTCCTCTGCACAGTGTGCATCTAAAGCTACAGTCAGGTCCATAAATATTGGGACATCGACACAATTCTAATCTTTTTGGCTCTATACACCACCACAATGGATTTGAAATGAAACGAACAAGATGTTCTTTAAATGCAGACTTTCAGCTTAATTTGAGGGTATTTACATCAAAATCAGGTGAACGGTGTAGGAATTACAATGGTTTGTATATGTTCCTCCCACTTTTTAAGGGACCAAAAGTAATGGGACAGATTAACAATCATCCATCAAACTTTCACTTTTTAATACTTGGTTGCAAATCCTTTGCAGTCAATTACAGCCTGAAGTCTGGAACACATAGACATCACCAGACTCTGGGTTTCATCCCTGGTGATGCTCTGCCAGGCCTGCAAGTGTCTTCAGTTCCTGCTTGTTGTTGGGGCATTTTCCCTTCAGTTTTGTCTTCAGCAAGTGAAATGCATGCTCAATCGGATTCAGGTCAGGTGAGTGACTTGGCCATTGCATAACATTCAACTTCTTTCCCTTAAAAAACTCTTTGGTAACTTTTGCAGTATGCTTCAGGTCATTGTCCATCTGCACTGTGAAGCGCCGTCCAATGAGTTTTTAAGCATTTTGCTGAATATGAGCAGATAATATTGCCCGAAACACTTCAGAATTCATCCTGCTGCTTTTGTAAGCAGTCACATCATCAATAAATACAAGAAAACTAGTTCCATTGGCATCCATACATGCCCACGCCATGACACTACCACCACCATGCTTTACTGATGAGGTGGTATGCTTTGGATCATGAGCAGTTCCTTTCCTTCTCCATACTCTTCTCTTCCCATCACTCTGGTACAAGTTGATCTTGGTCTCATCTGTCCATAGGATGTTGTTCCAGAACTGTGAAGGCTTTTTTAGATGTTGTTTGGCAAACTCTAATCTGGCCTTCCTGTTTTTGAGGCTCACCAATGGTTTACATCTTGTGGTGAACCGTCTGTATTCACTCTGGTGAAGTCTTCTCTTGATTATTGACTTTGACACACATACACCTACCTCCTGGAGAGTGTTCTTGATCTGGCCAACTGTTGTAAAGGATGTTTTCTTCACCAGGGAAAGAATTCTTCGGTCATCCACCACAGTTGTTTTCCGTGGTCTTCCGTGTCTTTTGGTGTTGCTGAGCTCACCGGTGCGTTCTTTCTTTTTAAAGATGTTCCAAACAGTTGATTTGGCCACCTAATGTTTTTGCTATCTCTCTGATGGGTTTGTTTTGTTTTTTCAGCCTGATTACTTGCTTCACTGATAGTGACAGCTTTTTGGATCTCATATTGAGAGTTGACAGTAACAGATTCCAAATGCAAATAGCACACTTGAAATGAACTCTGGACCTTTTATCTGCTCCTTGTAAATGGGATAATGAGGGAATAACACACACCTGGCCATGGAACAGCTAAGCAGCCAATTGTCCCATTACTTTTGGTTCCTTAAAAAGTGGGAGGCACATATACAAACTATTGTAATTCCTACACCATTCACCTGATTTGGATGTAAATACCCTCAAATTAAAGCTGAAAGTCTGCAGTTAAAGCACTTTTTCTTCGTTTCACTTCAAATCCATTGTGGTGGTGTATAGAGCCAAAAAGATTAGAATTGTGTCGATGTCCCAATATATATGGACCTGACTGTACCTGAAGAAAATTAGTGGTGTTCTTCTGATCCTATTAGTACAGTACCACAGGCAGCTGCAGTATTTACAAGTTAGTTTAGTGCGTCCTCTGCACAGTGTGCACCTACAGCTACCTAAACAAAATTAGTGGTGTTCTTCTGATCCTATTAGTACAGTACCGCAGGCAGCTGCAGTATTTACAAGTTAGTGTAGTGCGCTCTCTGCACAGTGTGCACCTAAAGCTACCTGAAGAAAATTAGTGGTGTTCTTCTGATCCTATTAGTACAGTACCGCAGGCAGCTGCAGTATTTACAAGTTAGTGTAGTGCGTCCTCTGCACAGTGTGCACCTAAAGCTACCTGAGGAAAATTAGTGGTGTTCTTCTGATCCTATTAGTACAGTACCGCAGGCAGCTGCAGTATTTACAAGTTAGTGTAGTGCGTTCTCTGCACAGTGTGCACCTAAAGCTACCCGGAGACAATTGCTGTTGTTCTGCTCCTATTAATACCACAGGCAGGCAGCTACAGTATTTACAGTTAGTGCGCTGTGTCCTCTGCACAGTGTGCACCTAAAGCTACCTGAAGAAAATTAGTGGTGTTCTTCTGATCCTATTAATACCACAGGCAGGCAGCTACAGCATTTACAGTTAGTGTAGTGCGTCCTCTGCACAGTGTGCACCTAAAGCTACCTGGAGACAATTGCTGTTGTTCTGCTCCTATTAATACCACAGGCAGGCAGCTACAGTATTTACAGTTAGTGAACTGTGTCCTCTGCACAGTGTGCACCTAAAGCTACCTGAAGAAAATTAGTGGTGTTCTTCTGATCCTATTAAGACCACAGGCAGGCAGCTACAGCATTTACAGTTAGTGTAGTGCGTCCTCTGCACAGTGTGCACCTAAAGCTACCTGGAGACAATTGCTGTTGTTCTGCTCCTATTAATACCACAGACAGGCAGCTACAGTATTTACAGTTAGTGCGCTGTGTCCTCTGCACAGTGTGCACCTAAAGCTACCTGAAGAAAATTAGTGGTGTTCTTCTGATCCTATTAATACCACAGGCAGGCAGCTACAGCATTTACAGTTAGTGTAGTGCGTCCTCTGCACAGTGTGCACCTAAAGCTACCTGGAGACAATTGCTGTTGTTCTACTCCTATTAATACCACAGGCAGGCAGCTACAGTATTTACAGTTAGTGCACTGTGTCCTCTGCACAGTGCGCACCTAAAGCTACCTGAAGAAAATTAGTGGTGTTCTTCTGATCCTATTAAGACCACAGACAGGCAGCTACAGCATTTACAGTTAGTGTAGTGCGTCCTCTGCACAGTGTGCACCTAAAGCTACCTGGAGACAATTGCTGTTGTTCTGCTCCTATTAATACCACAGGCAGGCAGCTACAGTATTTACAGTTAGTGCACTGTGTCCTCTGCACAGTGTGCACCTAAAGCTACCTGAAGAAAATTAGTGGTGTTCTTCTGATCCTATTAATAACAAAGGCAGGAAGCTACAGCATTTACAGTTAGTGTAGTGTGTCAACTGCACAGTGTGCACCTAAAGCTACCCGGAGACAATTGCTGTTGTTCTGCTCCTATTAATACCACAGGCAGGCAGCTACAGTATTTACAGTTAGTGCACTGTGTCCTCTGCACAGTGTGCACCTAAAGCTACCTGAAGAAAATTAGTGGTGTTCTTCTGATCCTATTAATACCACAGGCAGGCAGCTACAGCATTTACAGTTAGTGTAGTGCATCCTCTGCACAGTGTGCACCTAAAGCTACCTGGAGACAATTGCTGTTGTTCTGCTCCTATTGATACCACAGACAGGCAGCTACAGTATTTACAGTTAGTGCGCTGTGTCCTCTGCACAGTGTGCACCTAAAGCTACCTGAAGAAAATTAGTGGTGTTCTTCTGATCCTATTAATACCACAGGCAGGCAGCTACAGCATTTACAGTTAGTGTAGTGCGTCCTCTGCACAGTGTGCACCTAAAGCTACCTGGAGACAATTGCTGTTGTTCTGCTCCTATTAATACCACAGACAGGCAGCTACAGTATTTACAGTTAGTGCACTGTGTCCTCTGCACAGTGTGCACCTAAAGCTACCTGAAGAAAATTAGGGGTGTTCTTCTGATCCTATTAAGACCACAGGCAGGCAGCTACAGCATTTACAGTTAGTGTAGTGCGTCCTCTGCACAGTGTGCACCTAAAGCTACCTGGAGACAATTGCTGTTGTTCTGCTCCTATTAATACCACAGGCAGGCAGCTACAGTATTTACAGTTAGTGCACTGTGTCCTCTACACAGTGTGCACCTAAAGCTACCTGAAGAAAATTAGTGGTGTTCTTCTGATCCTATTAATACCAAAGGCAGGAAGCTACAGCATTTACAGTTAGTGTAGTGTGTCCTCTGCACAGTGTTCACCTAAAGCTACCTGGAGACAATTGCTGTTGTTCTGCTCCTATTAATACCACAGGCAGACAGCTACAGTATTTACAGTTAGTGCACAGTGTCCTCTGCACAGTGTGCACCTAAAGCTACCTGAAGAAAATTAGTGGTGTTCTTCTGATCCTATTAATACCACAGGCGGGCAGCTACAGTATTTACAGTTAGTGTAGTGCATCCTCTGCACAGTGTGCACCTAAAGCTACCTGGAGACAATTGCTGTTGTTCTGCTCTTATTAATACCACAGGCAGCCAGCTACAGTATTTACAGTTAGTGCACTGTGTCCTCTGCACAGTGTGCAGCTAAAGCTACCTGAAGAAAATTGATGGTGTTCTTATATTCCTATATTAATACCACAGGCAGGCAGCTACAGTATTTACAGTTAGTGTACTGTGTGCTCTGCACAGTGTGCACCTAAAGCTACCTGAATAAAATTGGTGGTGTTCTTCTGATCCTATATTAATACCACAGGCAGGCAGCTACAATATTTACAGTTAGTGTACTGTGTCCTCTACACAGCGTGCACCTAAAGCTACCTGAGGAAAATTGCTGTTGTTCTGCTCCTATTAATACCACAGGCAGGCAGTTACAGTATATACAGTTAATGTACTGCGTCCTCTGCGCGTCCTAAAGCTACCTGAAGACAATTGCTGGTGTTCTCACACTAATAATACTACAGGCAGACAGTTGATTCTGCTAGCTGCAGTATCAGTATATATATACATCCCAGCTTTGTGCAGCTACATCTCACTGCAGGCCATTAGTATGTCTGGAAGGCCAACAAGGAGAGGCAGACAGTCACAAGCCAATAAAAGAGGGCAAGCAGGCTCTGTGTTTAGAGGCAACAGTGCTGGTCGTGGAGACGGTGCATCCTCATCAGCACGTGGCCGTGGGACACACTTGTCCTTTTTTTTGGCAGCTGGCCGTGTTGAGCCGCAACATGCGGAAGACTTGATAGAGTGGATGACCAAGCCGTTCTCATCCTCCTCATCCTCTCTCACCCAGGCTCAGGGTACTTTGTCTGGCAAAGCAGCTGCCAATGCGGCCTCTTGCCTCGGCTCAATGGCATCAGTCACTCCTTCCCTAGCCCCACCATGTCCTCCTAAGGAGTCCCCCGAACTGTTTGACCACAGTGTTGGGTACATGATCCAGGAGGATGCCCAGCATTTTGAAGGCTCCGATGATGGTACCCAGCTAGAGGAAGGCAGTAACGTGAGCCCAGAGAGAGGGGGTGCCCAAGGAGGACAGCAATCTGGCAGTCATGTTCCCCCAGCTGCAGCATACTGCCAGCTTTGCTCCAGTGATGAGGAGGGAGGGGATGATGAGGTCACTGACTCCACGTGGGTGCCTGATAGGAGAGAGGAGGAGGAGGCACATCACCAACGAGGCAGGATGCCCTCTGGGGGCCAGCTTAAGGGCAGCACTCCGAATGCATCCCATCGCAGAGCTCCGCATGTGCAGGGCACTGCTGTCTCTGCGTGTTATTCCAAAAGTTCTTTGGTGTGGGCCTTTTTTGAGATGAGTGCATCAGATCCCACCGCTGCTATTTGCAACATATGTCTCAAGCGTATCTCTCGTGGCCAAAACATCTCCCGCTTGGGCACCACATGCTTGACCAGACATATGTTGACCTGCCATGCAGTTCGTTGGCAAGCGTACCTAAAAGACCCACACCAAAGAACAAAGAGGACCTCTCCTTGCTCCTCATCAGCTGGGATCTCCAACCCCACTATACCTTCAGTCCTCTCTGAGACCTGCACTAAGAGGAATGAAGGTGTAGAATTAGGTGTGTCACAGCCAAGTACTTGGGGGCAATCTGCTATCGGTACACCAACGTCAGATTGTAGCAGGCAAATTACCCTGCCCCAGCTGCTGCAACGCCGAAAGAAGTTCGCTCCCAGCCATCCACATGCCCAGCAGTTGAATGCTAGCTTGGTTAAATTGCTAGCACTTCAACTGCTGCCTTTTCAGTTGGTAGACTCTGCCCCCTTCCGTGAGTTTGTGGAATGTGCGGTTCCTCAGTGGCAGGTTCCCAAACGCCACTTTTTCTCATGGAAGGCGATTCCGGCTCTCTACCGGCATGTGGAAGGCAATGTCTTGGCCTCGCTGGACAGGATGGTCAGCGGTAAGGTGCATATTACCGCTGACTCATGGTCCAGCAGGCATGGACAGGGACGTTACCTATCTTTCACTGCGCACTGGGTGACTCTTCTGGCAGCTGGGAAGGATGCAAGACAGGGTGCAGTAGTGTTGGAGGTTGTTCTGCCACCACGCCTCCAAAATACTGCTAGTGTTGATTCTGCCACACCTCTCTCCTCCACCCCCTCCGCTTCTTCTTCCTCCATGGCCACTTCCTGTGCTGATTTGACTTCGGAACCAGCGGTGCTCCGTAGCCGTTCAAGGGGCTACGCAAGCATGCAGGCCAAAAGATGCCATGCGGTGCTTGAGCTGGTGTGCTTGCGGGACAGGAGCCACACTGGGGCAGAGATTCTGTCAGCTCTGCAGGGGCAGGTTCAGAGGTGGTTGATGCCACACCAGCTTAAGGCAAGTATGGTGGTTTGCGACAATGGCACCAACCTCCTCTCCACCCTCCGACAGGGACAACTGACCCATGTGCCCTGTTTGGCTCACGTCCTTAACTTGGTGGTGCAGCGGTCCTTGGGCAGGTACTGGATACAGAATGTCCTGAGGCAGGCCAGGAAAGTCTGTGTGCATTTCCGCAGGTCATATAATGCCAGTGCTCAGCTGGCTGACCTCCAAAAGGAGTTTAACCTGCCCAAGAACCGCCTAATCTGTGACATGCCCACCAGGTGGAACTCAACGTTGACCATGCTGCAGTGGCTGCACATGCAGCAGAGGGCCATCAATGAGTACCTATGCGACTATGGCACCAGGACAGGGTCAGGGGAGCTTGTTTTTTTTCCCCACATCAGTGGGCCATGATCAGGGGTGCATGCACTGTCCTGTCACCATTTGAGGAGGCCACGAGGATGGTGAGCAGTGACAGTGCATGCATCAGTGACACTGTCCCCCTTGTCCACCTGTTGGAGCACATGCTGCGTCGAATAATGGACAGGGCACTTGAGGCAGAACAGAGGCAGGAAGAGGAGGACTTCCTTAGCTCTTAAGGCCCCCTTTATCCAGACAGTGTTCCTGCATGCCCGCCGATCACACAGGAAGAGGACGAGGAGGAGGAGGAGGAGGAGGAAGAGGAGGATTGTGTCAGCATGGAGGTGGAGCCTGGCACTCAGCATCAGCAGCAGTCTTTAAGGGATCATTTACAGTCCCAAGAAACCCATGGACTTGTACGTGGCTGGGAGGAGGTGGCTGCGGATCATGTCGCCCTTAGTGACCCAGAAGACTCCGGACCGAATGCCTCAGCAAACCTACGCTGCATGGCCTCCCTGATCATGCAAAGCCTGCAGATGGATCCTCGTATTCGTGGTATCAAGGAGAGGGATCAATACTGGCTGGCAACCCTCCTTGATCCACGTTACAAGGGTAAGGTTGCAGACCTTATCTTGCCATCGCAAAGGGAGCAGAGGATGAAACATCTTCGGGAGGCCTTGCAGAAAAGTCTGTGCAACGCGTTCCCAGAGACTGGGAGGTTACAAAGTCCTGTTCCTGGACAACGTGTTGCTGAGGCTTCAGTCAGTCAAAGAAGGAGCGGTGGAGAAGGTGGCCGTCTGACCGATGCGTTCAGACAATTTTTTAGTCCGCAGCCCCAAGGTATGATTGGTTCCAGCAACCATCGCCAGTGTCTATTTTACATGGTGCAGGAATACCTAGGGGCAAGATCTGACTTGGACACCTTTCCCACCGAAAATCCTCTGGGTTACTGGGTCTTGAGGATGGATCACTGGCCAGAGCTTGCACAGTATGCAATTGAGCTACTGGCCTGTCCTGCATCCAGCGTTCTTTCGGAACGCACATTCAGTGCTGCTGGAGGTTTTGTAACCGATCACAGGGTGCGCCTGTCCACCGACTCGGTCGATCGACTGACCTTCATAAAAATGAATCAGTCTTGGATCACCACCAGCTACCAAGCACCTGATGCTGATGTAACTGAATAATATTTTTTGAAATGTCAGATCCCTTCAAGACTGCCTATGCTGATGCTGAGTGACTGTCCTGTTATGCTGAGTGACTATCCTCTTGCTCCTCAATGATCATGCTGATAGCTTGTAAGAATATTTTTGGTTCTGGGCGCCGCCACCAGTGGCTAAGGCCCAATTTTTCAGCCCCTGTTTAACAGGGCGTGTAATTACAATTTTCGATGCAATATTTTGCAAGGAGGGTTCATTGCTGCACTCAACTAGAGTATTTGTGAGGGGTTGCAGTGTTGTGGCACCAGCACCAGTGCCTAAGGTCCAATTTTTCAGCCCCTGTTTAACAGGGGCGTGTAATTACAATTTTTGATGCAATATTTTGCAGGAGGGCTCATTCCTGTGCTCCAACTGGAGTATCTGTGAGGGGTTGCAGTGTTGTGGCACCAGTGCCTAGGGCCAAATTTTTCTGCCCCTGTTCAACAGGGACATGTAATTACAATTCTTGATCTAATATTTCACAGCAGGGCCCGTTTCTGCACCCACCAAGAGTAACTGTGAGGACTTACAATGTTGTGGCACCAGCACCACCACCACCAAAGGCCCACTTTTTCTGCCCCTGTTCAACAGGTGCATGTAATTACAATTATTGATCTAATATTTCACAGCAGGGCCTGTTCCAGCTCCCACCAAGAATAACTGTGAGGACTTACAGTGTTGTGTCACCAGCACCACCACCACCAAAGGCCCAATTTTTCTGAGTCTGTTAAGCAGGGGCATGTAATTAAAATTCTTGATCTAATATTTCACAGCAGAGCCTGTTCCTGCGCCCACCAAGAGTAACTGTGAGGGCTTACAGTGTTGTGGCAACACCAACACCTAAGGCCCCAATTTCTGCAGAGTATATAGGGCAGGCTCCTACTTTCAAACATCCAACTTACAAACAACTCCTACTTGCAAATGGAAGGAGACAACAGGAAGTGAGATGAAATCTACCCCTAGGAAGGAAAATTCTCTCCTGTAAGAGTTAATATGGGAAAAACGTTTCTCCGCTCCACTGATGCTTTATCATCAATCCTTGTTTCTAAAAACCCCAAATTGTCAAAAAACATTTGTCATTGGGACAGAAAGTGAGGTAAAATCTTCTGAAGAGGTGCACAGACAGCAAAACAAATGTCACAGGGGTGATAACCCTTCCCTATGTTTTCCAAAAAGCTTAAAAATTGATTTTTTGGCTGGAGCTACACTTTAAAAATGTACCAGTTCTAAATTACAAACAGATTCTACTTAACAACAAACCTACAGTCCCTGTCTTGTTTGCACCGCCTGTATACTGCTGTTCAGAGGGCCTGGGGCCCCACGCCTTTCCTTTTTTTAATTTGGGTGCGGGGTTCCCCTTAATATCTATACAAGACCCAAAGGGCCTGGTAATGGTCTGGGGGGAGGGGGGTTATCCATGCCGTTTGTCTCACTGATTTTCATCTATATTACAGGGACTGGACATTACATTAAAGCCGTACACAGTTTTAAATGACATTTATTACTTTAAAAATGTCATTTTGTGCAGGGACCATTCTAAGCCACTTTACAGGCATACCATAGACACCCCCCAGGTACGATATTTAAAGGAATATTTCACTTTTTTTTTTTTCACTTTAAAATCACTGCTCCCGAAAAAACGTCCGTTTTTAAAACTTTTTTTTTGCATTGATACATGTCCCCTGGGGCAGGACCCGGGTCCCCAAACCCTTTTTAGGACACTACCATGCAAATTAGCCTTTAAAATTAGCACTTTTGATTTCGAACGTTCGAGTCCCATAGACTTCAATGGGGTTCTAACGTTCGTGCAAATTTTCGGTCCGTTCGCAGGTTCTGGTGCGAACGGAACTGGGGGGTGTTCGGCTCATCCATAGCGACCGCATATAAACTCCTAAGTAAGCAGATTTGCGTACATGGGAACCATAGCATAACCATACAAAATTATGGCCCACTGAGCCATGATAGAGTATGGCTCGCATCATTGGTAGCAGTGGGAATGTGCACATGATCGTGTTCAGAGCCATGTCCTTTGTGTCTCACAAAATGCTTGCCGCATGGCTCTGCACACGACTAAGTGTAAAAAAGTATAGCGCTAAAAAATCCTTGTGAATACTATGTTACATATAATCATTGAAGTGTTAGTAACATCAAGTGCAAAAAATCTCAAAAAATTAGAAATACAAATATACTGTATCCAAAATCTGTGTATGAATACTGGTACGTCAAATATCACTAGTGCAAGAGTTATCTAAATACTTACCTCTGGTAAGCCTCCCTTTTGTTCATTGGTGGTGGCTCTCTCACTATACTGGTCCCTTTGGAGTATTGGCGTGTAATGAATGTCCGTTCCAGTGCATTTCTGACCACTCTTCCATCCATGGACTTTGTTATTTATATTTATTAGTCACACTCTAATTTTTAAGATGTTTAGTGTTTGACCATTGGATTCGTTTTTGACACCACATTTGCACTTATTTTTCTCACTGTGATACTCTTTTCACATCTTTCGATTTATTTAATATCGTGTTATATATAACATGTTGTTTTGTATACACATCTCAGATTTAGCGTAATCTGTAATTTGGGTTATTTAGATAACTCTTGCACTAGTGATATTTGACGTACCAGTATTCATACACAGATATTTGTATTTCTAAACAGTATATTTGTATTTCTAAATTTTTGAGATTTTTTGCACTTGATGTTACTAACACTTCAATGATTATATGTAACATATTATTCACAAGGTTTTTTTAGCGCTACGCTTTTTTACACTTACACATATTGCTTTTTGGTCTATAGCTGTGTTGGCTGCTATTTTTACCTTCTACCTACACAGCGCTGTATATCTTTTTCCTCTGAACATGACTGTCTGCACATTTCACTACTGTATTTCTATTTGAATATATACATGGGTGTGTGATTGGTTCTTTTGAAAGAATACAAGTGTCTGATTGGCTGATTCTGAAGCCACCACCTTCCTTTGTTTATTCATGTTGACAGTATAAATAAAGGAGTAAAGCATTCAATGGCAGGATTCTGCTGAGCTCAACGTGATACCAGCGTCTGTCTGTGTTACTTAGAGACATACAAAGCGCTCTTTCCCGGCATTATATGAGAGAGCTGTATTTGTGCTGTTAAACGCAAAGAAATTATATGCTTATAGGGAGAAGCTTAAAATTTCCCTGACAGTTTGGCAGGCCAGAAAGGAAGCCAACAGATCTTCCTAATTCAGCGGACCTCAAGAGGGAAGAGACATCCAGAACCAGACCAGCAAAGGCTGGCTTATGGTAAGACAACCATACTGCAAGTTTTTTGAACATTTTTGCTGTTCTGTGTTCGGGATCTTGATTCTCTGTATGAGGTAAGATCTGCCGGGCAAAGAACCTTATGTCTTTTTTTGTCACTTTCTGTATAATGATGGGACTTTAATTGTAAGTTATATTTTTGTCATTGTAAGTAGGTCAATTAATTGGGGAAGCACCTATATTTAAATCCTATATAGGTCCCATTTAATACAAACCTAAAGTGAATGCTGTGTGTTACTGAGCAGGCTGTGTAACTGTATGCTGTGTAATAAGTTTGTGATGTATATGAGAAATAGAAATTTATGAATTGTGATTATTACCTTTGTATGGGACCAAGACACATGTCCCCATAAGTGTAATAATATTTTTTAGTGTAGTGATGTGATCATTTCTTTGCCCATTTACCAAGTGTATACTCTTATTATGCAGTGTTTGTTTGCCCTTTTTCAATACGGTTGCTATGCTCTCTCTCTCACCAAGGATGAGGTCATCAAGACTGTTGCTAAAAACAATGAAGTGGGCAGACACCCACAGCCTAGAGCTCAATCTGCTGATTAAACCTCCAGTGATAAGCCTCTCTTCCACATTAAATGTTTCCACTGTGGATATGCAGGCCATACAGTTCGTCAGTGTCCACTGCTGGCTGATAGTTCTGAAATTCACAATAAAGCTGGACATGTGTAAAAAAAAAAACAGGGAAAATCTAGAAAACAAATGTTTATTAAACTACTTGGGATGTACTTTCAATTTGTTAATGATATACCCACTACTGCTCTGTTTGATATTGGTTCTCAGCTGACTATCATATACAGGCCCTTCTATCAGCAACATTTAAACCACCTCCCTTTGCAACCTAGGGACACTATGCCTGTTTATGGTGTGGTAGAAAATCCTGTATTTATGGATGGTTGTCAAGAAGTTGAGCTTCGCATTCCTGGTGTGATAGCTGATGAGGATCCCCCACTTAAAGTCATTGCTTATGTGAGCCCTCCACCTGGGGGTAACGAGTATGCTCCTATGATTGTGGGTTCCAATGTGGAAGTCGTTGAGGCTGCTTTCATACGGTTTCTTCAGCCCCAACTGGGAACTCCTCTATCTTCACTCCCTGTTGCTCCAGAGCTTCAAAATATCTGCCAAACCTTTGCTTCTGATCTTCCCAGAAGGTGTGTGGGAAATCCATGGCATCCCATAGAGCTTCCAGCCAGGGGAGTGAGAGCGTTGCGGCTTTATGTGGAAATTTCACCAAGTGCAACCGGTAGTTTTTTCCTGCTGGAGACTGATACCAAAGAGGCTGCAAAGAATGGCTGGGAGATAGAACCAGAAAGGAAAGACTATTGTTTAAAATGTCCAAGAATGGATGTTGTTACTGTTCGGAACATTACCACATACCCAGTTATAATATCAGCCTGGAAAGATGTAGCCTATTGTTACCCAGTGGAAACCATTAGCTCCTACCCTGCCAAGGTCAAGAAGAAAGAAACCAAATTAGACTTTCACCTGTATGATGCCGATAGTCCTGCAGAGCACAAACAAGCGCTAGGAGAGCACCTAATGGAATACGAAGACGTTTTCTCAACTGATGACATGGATGTTGGGTGTGCTAAAAGTATTTAGCACAGTATTCGCCTAACAGATAGCACCCCATTTAGAGAAAGTCCCAGGCGCATACCTCTTAAAGATCTGGATGATGTTCGATAGTGCTTGCACAAAATGAAAGATCAAAACATCATTGTTGAGTCTAAAAGCCGTATGCATCCCCAATAGTGGTGGCCAGAAAGAAAAATGGTGGAGTACGAATATGTGTTGATTATAGGACTCTAAATCGGTGAACGGTCCCAGATCAATACACGCTACCTCGCATTGAGGAAACTCTTGATGCCCTGCAAGGTAGCAAATGGTTCACAGTAATGAGATTTAAGATCTGGTTATTATCAAGTACCAATGAGTGAGGAAGATCAAGAAAAGACAGCTTTTATCTGCCCCCTGGGGTTTCTCCAGTTTGCTTGCATACCTCAGGGCATTAGTGGTGCACCTGCAACCTTCCAGTGTCTAATGGATTGGACATTGAGAGACCTTTGTCCCACTCAATGTATTGTCTACCTAAATGACATAATTGTTTTTGGCTCCATTCTCGAGGAGCATGACCAGAGACTGTTTAAAGTGCTAGATCGTCTGAGAAAAGAAGGTCTGAAACCCTCCCTGGACAAATGTAAGTTTGCTCACTCTTCAGTAAACTTTGTGGGTCACATAGTATCTGCAGAAGGGGTAGCAACTGATCCTGCTAAAGTGGAGGCTGTGGTAACCTGGCCCCGTCCCACAAATCTGAAAGAACTGAGGTCCTTCTTGGGGTTTTGTGGCTATTATCGCTGCTTCATTAGAGGCTATTCCAAGACTGCTCGGCCTCTTAATGACTTGCTCAAAGAAAACCCTGGCATTGACACAACCAGCAAAACTCCTTTCAGTGAGTGGTGGATTTCTGCTTGTGAGGACGCTTTTCTATAGCTTAAGAAAAGTCTTATAGAAGCACCAGTGTTGGCTTAGGCAGACCTACAAAACCCATACATTCTGTATGTAGATGCCAGTTATGATAGATTAGGAGGAGTGCTGCATCAGGAGTACCCAGATAGACTAAGGCCTGTTGCTTATATTAGTCACAGTCTAAGCCCGGCAGAAAAGAATTATCCTGTTCACAAACTGGAATTTCTTGCCCTGAAGTGGGCTATTGTTGAAAAGCTGCATAATTACTTGTATGAGGCTCAGTTTGAGGTGAGAACTGACAACAACCCTCTGACTTATGTTTTAACTACAGCTAAGCTGGATGCCACTGGTCATAGGTGGCTAGCTGCCTTGTTTAATTACCAATTCACTCTCAAGTACAACCCAGGACCAAAAAATATTGGGGATGATGCTCTCTCTAGGTGTCCTGGGTTGCCAGTGAACTTAGAAGAAAGTGAATGGGAGGAAGTACCTGGGCTTGTTGTGGCTGCCTACTGTGCTACAGCTGCTGTACAAGGAGACAATATTTGCGCAGTGGCAGTATCATAGCCAATGAGGTTCAACTGAGGCATGATTATTGCTAATTGCTTCTCGGCCTTTTGACTAAGATCAAGTGTAGTATCTGTTCTTATCAGTTTCCAGAGGAGGCGCTGTGTCACTCTCGTTGGGAAGGGCCAGCAAATCCAATGGTGTCATAGTACCTGGAAAGGCGATACTCAGCAGGGACTACGCCGTGTTGCCCGACAGTATACTGGGGACCGGCCAATGGTTGAGTCTGAGCCGTCTGGAAGGGTGCTCCTGGTAGGGATGGGTGCTGCATTTTGGTCTGGCCGAAGGGTCGGGTCCCTGGCCTTCTGGCCTGGATTGTGGTGGCTCTAGCTGCTGACAGTTATTTGGGTAAGAGAACGCTTACTCCCCTTTTGCAGGGGGGGGAGTGGCTAGTATCTATTTATCCAAATGTGAAATTGGAAGGGGTGATGGGAGTGACGGTGGAGCCTTCGGGGCAAGGGCTCTCACCAAGCTTCCTGAACCTCATGCCTTTTCTGTCTGCGGTGGGGGCTGCCGTGGTCTAGGCTGTGGGCCAGGGTAGGTCTTGAAAGCCTATGGAGTAGTGCCCCTGGAGTGGCAGTCCAGGGGTGCCATAAGATCACTGTGAGTGGCAGTCACTTTGATTTTGGGCACCACGGTCACTGCACCATAACACAGCTTTTTTTGCACCTGCCTCTTGGGCCGGGCCTTTTGGCTAGGACCAGAGGAATTTTTTATTCCTGGCCGGAGGGCCTGGTCATTGTGTTACACAATGGCCACTTCTTTTCACTCTCCTCTCCACTATCCCTTCCCCCACTTTTTATTTATTTTGATTGAAACCTGTGTAGTCTGGTCACGTCTTGTTTTTGTCACGTTTGTCTCACTGTGTGATGAGTAAGGATGCGGGTCCTCGGGCCAGCCCTGAAAGTCTTGGGAAGGGGTGGACATGGCCTTTTGGCTTAGTTCGCCCTCTCTCATGGGGTCTCCCTTCGGGGGAGCCCCACCTAGTACTTGGGTGGGTCCTGTTTCGGCAGGCCCTCCAGCGAACGGGGTCTGTCTGGTTTCAGCCAGATAGACCATTGTAAGTACCTTTGTCCCCGCAGGAGCCTAACGCCCCGGGGGATCAGGGAATTGGCACGTCTTGTGTACCCGTTGCACTTTTTTGTGAGCACTCTTTATGTGTGTGCACATTTTTTATGCACCGGGTGAAGTTTTTGGGTGTGTTTTGCACGCCATAGGCTTTCAAAATAAAACAAAAAAAAAACAAGGAGACAATATTGTTTTCTCTGACTTACGAGTTATTGACTCCTTGGGAGCTGGTGAAGAGTGTAACCCAAACATGTATTGCTGCCCCACCGCTTTAGGGGTACCAGAAAACATCCAGCTGCAAGAGAAAGATATGATCCTTCTACAAAAGAGAGATCCAGTAATTAGACATGTTAGAGAATCTGTTTTCTGAAAAGATCCTAATTACATGAGAAAAACCCTACCTGAGCAGAGTACCTACTATCTTAAAGAATGGGATAAACTCAAAATAATTGATGGACTTTTATACAGGGTACATTTGTTCCATGATCATCCCTGGAAGGAGACAGCTAGTTCTCCCTCAAGTCTACAGAAAATCTGTTTTGAGGAGTTTGCATGATCAACATGGACATCTAGGAGTTGAAAAAACCTATGGACTAATCCAAGACCGTTTCTTTTGGCCACGAATGAGGTAATCTGTTGTGGACTATTGCCGCCGATGTGTGAGATGTCTGCGACGGAAAACTTTGCCTACTCGAGCTGCTCCTATGGAACACTTGAAAAGTTCTAGTCCAATGGATTTAGTGTGCATGGACTTTTTGTGTATTGACAATGACAGCAGTGGTGTGGGAAATGTTCTAATTGTGACTGACCACTATACTCGATATGCTCAAGCCTATCACACCAAAGATCAGAAAGCAGTAACTGTAGCTAAAGTGTTGTGGGAGAAGTTTTTTGTTAATTATGGACTTCACTAAATCGACTTCACTCTGACCAGGGTTGGGACTTTGAAAGTCGCCTAATTCAAGAGCTGTTAACATTGCTTAACATTGACAAGAGCCTCACCACACCTTATCATCCAGAGGGTGATGCTCTCCCTGAAAGTTTCAATCTCACCTTGTTGAACATGTTGGGTACCCTCCCTAATGGTGCTAAACAAACCTGGAGCCAACATGTTGGAGCTATGGTACATGCCTACAACTGTACCAGACATGAATCAGCTGGTTTCTCTCCTTATTTTCTCATGTTTGGGAGAGAAGCCCATCTCCCTATTGACATTCAGTTGGGTGTGTCTACTGATGGAGTGGAAAATAGAAATCACTACAAGTATGTGGCACGACTTAAGTGACTTAGAGTTTAAAAGAGGCCTATGAAATGGCTGAGGAAAATACTGTAAAAATAAATGCTGCCAATAAAAGGCGTTTCGATGGCAAAGTTCGTTACAAAGACTTACAACCTGGTGATAAAGCGCTTCTCCGTTATTTGGGACCTTCAGCCAAACATAAATTAGCTGATCGCTGGTGAAATGAGTTGTTATAAGTTATAGAAAAACTGCCTAGAATTCCAGTCTACAGGATTCAAAGACCTGAGGGTCGGATCAAAGCCTGGCATAGGAATTAATTGCTTCCAGTACCACAAGTTGCTACTGCTGATGAGGAGCCACAATCTGATATTGTCACAGATTCTAAAGATGTGCCTTGCGCAGACCGTGGAGACCAGAGTGATGATACTGACTGGTTTACACCTCCACCAGAGTCTCCTGTATAGGTTCCTTCACCTATTACTGATCGGGGGCCTTCCTCAGAGAAGAGGTTTGAACCCAGCTACTCCTGTGTTTGAACCAACAGCCCAAAACTTTGTGCCTACAGTTCCAGGCATGGTTGGAGCACCAAGTTTTCCCACTAATGCTGTCCCAGAGTTATCTGGACTAACACCTGTGGGTTTGAGGAGAGGAGATCGTGTTTAATGACCTCCACCAGTTGTTTTTTTTTTTTTTTTTAATTAAAACGTTTTTATTTCCCAAAAAAACAAAACATAATTATACAATTTTCCAATGCACAAACATTATGTCTTTTGTTCAGCACAATTATTATACATATTACTCATGTAGGTAAAAGCCAGAAGTCACTAGTCAATTATAAAGACTGTTACAAAGTGGCAATACAGCAGATCTTTTGGGGTATCAATGCATCATGTGCTATTATACAGATTTAAAGAGAATGGACTTTATGGTACAAGTCCAGCAGGGTGGTACGTCAGAGAGGGAGATGTGCTCTGCAGTGCTACACACATGTGTCAGTTGTATTGAGCCAGCGGTCCCAGACCTTATTATATTTTGCAGAGCACCCTCTATTAATGTAGACAAATTTCTTATAGGGCAGTGTGCTATTAACGTCAGTTTTCCAGTCAGATAATCTAGGGGGAACCTGTCTCATCCAGAGTTTGGCAATAGTTTTCCGGGCAGAAAATAGGGTCTCCTGCATAAAAGTTTTGGTGTATTTGTCAGTGTCGGCGTCTGGGAAAATACCCAGTAAGCATGGTTTGGGGTCTAGGGTTAGCGGAGATCCCATATTGTCATGAAGAAAATCCACCACTTGTTTCCAGAAGCCCTGTATGTAGGGGCAGGACCACATGAGGTGGTAGAATGTGCCTGTTTCTCGACTGCACAATAGACATGTGGAGGGTTGTCCCCAGGTGAATTTCGCTATTCTTATTGGTGTGAGGTATGCGCGGTGTAGAATGTATGTTTGGGTCAATCTGTCAGATAGCTTGGGTGAGACAGCTTTGCATGCGTCCAATGCTTCGCTCCAATCCTCGTCTTCCAGGATTCCTAGGTCTTCCTCCCATCTTGATTTTATATTGTAATCTATTTTAGTGGATGAGGGAGTATGAAGCATATTATAGAATGTTGATATTAATTTCTGGGGATCTATACTTTTGACTATGTCCATTATAGGATTACAAGCAGGGTTAGGTAATGATTCTGGAAACTGAGAGCGGATTGCATGTTGGACCTGTAGAAATCAGAAAAACATGTGATTCGAGAGTGCAAATTCTAGTTTTAATGTATCGAATGTCTTTAATGTGCCGGCAGTAAGTAAGTGTGATAGGTAGAAAATTCCACTTCTGCACCATGCTTCCGAGTCCGGTATAGTCAAGAATTCCTGTAGTGTCTTATTGTGCCAGATGGGAGAATAGTCGTTATGTGTAGGTATGTCTAGTTTGATGGAGGCTAGTTTCCATATCTTCCTATAGTGGCTTAATAGGGAATTGTGGTCCTCTAATTTAGTAGTACCTTCTGCGCCAGCTGCTATAGCGCAGATGGGGTAATTTGTCAATTGGGTCCAGGTAGGGCATAGAAGCAAAGTAAATCTCTTTCTGTCAGTCTTATCCATATGGAACAGTTGGGATAGTTGGGACACTAGGTAGTATAGAGCGAAGTCTGGTAGGGCCGTGCCGGCTAGGTCAGTGGGTTTTTTAAGTAATCGCCATGCTAATTTATGTCTATTCTTCCCCCACACAAAGGGTTTGAGAATTGCATCTATTTTTTTGAAATATTTCAGTGGGAGATATACAGGGGAGTGCCATAAGATATATAGAATTTTAGGGAGGAGTATCATTTTAATAAGGTTGATACAGCCCAATATCCCAAGAGGGAGACGCGCCCATATTTGTGTTTTGGATTTGATCAGGGCAAACAATGGTTCCACATTGAGAGAGACATAATCGATCGGGGACCTAGTCACGCTCACACCCAAGTATTTGATACTATCTACGCGTTGTAGGGGTAATCGGGTCTGCAATTCAGCCTGGGGAGCAAAATCGAGTGGGAGAATTTGTGACTTCTCCCAATTAATTTTGAGCCCCGAAAATGAACCGAAGTGTTCAATAGTTCTTAAGGCTTCAGCCAGGGAGGGGCCTGAATCTGCTAGATACAGTAGGGTGTCATCTGCATACATGCTTATTTTTTCTTCTAGGTCGCCCACGCGTAGGCCTTGTATCGATGGGTTACATCTGATGGATATTGCTAGTGATTCCGTGGCTAAGGCATACAGTAGGGGGGATAGAGGGCAGCCCTGCCTGGTGCCTCTGGAAAGTTCAAAGGTGTCCGACTGCCACCCATTGGCGGTTACCCTGGCCACTGGGGCCTGGTATAGTAAGCGGATCCATCTAAGAAATTTAGGGCCGAAGCCATATTGTGCCAGACATTTCCACAGATGGTTCCACTCCACGCAGTCAAACGCCTTAGCAGTGTCACCACAACCCTTTCTCCAACATTGTCATGACAGGCTTGTATATTTATGAACAATTTTCTAAGATTAAATGTGGTGTTCCTACCAGGCATGAAGCCAGCTTGATCTTCATGTTCTAAGGTTAGGATAACCTGATTGAGGCGTAGCGCCAGAATTTTGGCCAGGATTTTTATGTCCACCTGAAGCAGGGAGATGGGTCTATAGGATTCGGGGAGACCCAGATCCTTGCCCGGTTTTGGAATGAGTACTATGATTGCCTCCCTCATGGATGCTGGTAAAGTAAAGGTCTGAAATAAGTGTTTGTAAAGGGAAAGCAGATGAGGTACGAGAGTTTCACTATATTGAGAATAGAATTCTATGGGTAGCCCATCAGACCCTGGTGACTTGGACCTAGCAAAGCTAGCGATTGCCGTGGCTATCTCCTCGGTCGTTAGTGGCGCTTCTAATGTTTCTGTCTGATCTGTGGTCAGCTGTGGGATTGTGAGTTCTTCTAAGAAGCGATCAATGGGTGTTGAGTCATTGGATGTAGTAGTTGTGTACACTGAGCTAAAAAAACCCGTGGAACATTGCTGTTATAGTTGCAGGGTCGGTTATCATCTCACCTGATGGGTTTCGTAGGGAAATCACTACTGGGGGCCTGTCCTCACTATGAGCCATGTACGCCAATAGTTTTCCTGCTCTCTCTCCATGTTCAAAAAGTTTCTGTCTAGAGAAAAAAAGTTTTCTTCTAGACATCTCATATTGCAACTGATTAACTACCCTAGATTGTAGTTTAAGGTGAGAGGCCTTGTCAGGAGAAGGATCAGCCTCGCACTGACGTTCCGCAAGTGAGAGGTCCTCCAGTACCCTGTCTGTCTTCTCCGCTGTGGCTGATTTTAGTTTATTAATTTGGGATGTCAGAGTGGCCCTCGCATGTAATTTGAATGAGTCCCATATGTTCGCAAATGAGGCAGAGTGAGCGTTTACCTGAAAGTATCTTTTCCATTCATCATCAATCTGGACATCATCCGGGAACAATGAGAGCCAAAAAGGGTTGAGTCTCCATGTCCTGGGTGGTTTAGTTAAAGGGATAGTCAATGTGATCCAATATGGACTATGGTCCGACAACAGTCTAGGGCAAAAGGCTGCTTCCATTAGTCTAGGTACCAGTATCTGTGAGAGTAGTATAAAGTCTATACGGGACATTGTGTTGTGTGTGGAGGAGAAACATGACTATGCCCTGGTGGTCGGGTGTTTAGTCCTCCATGAATCAGCCAGGTTAAAGTTTGAGATCAGTCTGGCAAACCTAGTATGTGTATATGGCCTAGAAGTCAAGGGAGGCTGTGGTGCTCTGTCAAGGCTGGGGTTTAGGGTAACATTGAAGTCTCCTAACCAGATGGCTGGGACTGTCGGATACTGGGCCATGAAGTCGAGTCCCTCCGTCAAGACTGTCATGCTAAATGGGGGTGGTACATAATAAGCCAGTAGCAAAAACTGTTCATCATATATCTTAACATGTAGGAAAACATAACGACCGTTTGGGTCTGTGTTCAGAGCACACAGCTCGAAATGCAAGGACTTGGCTATGAGCAAGGACACCCCTCTTGCATGCGTGGTATAAGTTGAGTGATATGCCCACCCAATCCATGGGCGTTTAAGGGCGAGCTGTAAACGGCCATCTATGTATGTCTCAACGAGAACTATAATGTCCGCCTTCTGCTTTTTAATATACGATAGGAGAGCTGTACGCTTGACTTTGTCTCGTAGACCTCTAAAGTTCCACATTAGGAGCTTAAGAGAAGTCATGGTTAAGTATAGTGTAGATAATATAGGATTTTGATCATGTAGTACCATGGTATCACACAAGAGAGG
Organism: Aquarana catesbeiana; assembly: GCF_042186555.1. Classification (NCBI taxonomy): domain Eukaryota; kingdom Metazoa; phylum Chordata; class Amphibia; order Anura; family Ranidae; genus Aquarana; species Aquarana catesbeiana. Next base: position 217,011,327 of record NC_133332.1, read on the forward strand.
GTCCTCAACCCACACATGTCAGTAATCTCTCTAGCTTTTAAGTCATGCATGACTATACTGAACATTGCATTCTGTAACTGGCAGCATTTGTAATTGTTGCATTGTACTCGTATTATATCAATCCCCCCTCCCCCCCCACCCGGCCCAACACCGACCCCAACTGGTGTGGGCATATACCCATAACAAAACCCAAACTAGTGTGTGAGGTGGATCAGACACCTCACTCAAGTAAAACAGTGACATAAACATAAACAAAGGTGAGTGGGTCATTGTAAAGAAGCTTGAGGGACGAGACAACTGGATCACTGCTGCTGCAAGAAGCTGCTCAACTACACCAAAGGATGAGCAGTATCTTTGTATATTTATGTTTTTAAAATGTATTTTCCAACTAGCTAAGAAAGCGAACAGGACACATTGTTGGGTCTACTCTGAATCTCCACCGAGCTTTAATACCCCAGTGATGGCAGCGTTACATGATATATAAGATGTTCATATTGGTATGAGGAGTTTTGACAAACTAGTAAAATCTCCAAACAGACACGTCAATAGAATTTAACGATACATTTCTAGAGGGTAAAATTAGTTATAATTTTAACAATAGATCTGGTTCTTGCCAGCTTTGGTATCAGGACAACTAGGTAGCCCACAAGTGTGCTTCAACTTTAGTTTGGTATTAATATGAATCTACAGTTTATAAGGTAATTCCCCTAATAAAAGAGGTTCATGCGTGCTGGTGAAACTCGTCCCAGCATCTTCTGTTGCAGCCGATCGTGAGGATATGATGCTGTGAGAGAAGGTAAGAATCGCAGGGACAGCTAGAAGGGAATTGTTCACCAACCCCAACCAGGTCTGGGCATGGTTTCCTGCTTGTACACGGTGGGGGCTTGAGCTTATGAAATGATTGAACAACTTCTCATCAATTGTGGATGGGATGTTTAATGTAACTGTTGAAGCTACAAGGAAGTTACCACAGGAAGAACGGCAAATCAAGACTTTCCTATTAAAATATGGCCCATGATTATTTGTTGGCATCCAAGGGGGGTTTCTGTGAATTCATAGGTAAAGATTGTTGTACCTGGATCAGGGATACTAGTGACAAAGTTCAGGCCCATATGGATAAGGTTTAGATCCCTGCAAGGCAAAGCCAGAGCTATAGCTAGTAAAGGTTGGAATCCTTTTAAGGGTCTGGGAATCTTTGGGGATTTTATTTTTTATTTTTCAGCAGATCATGGTTGAAGGAAGTAGGGGTATATATACTCATGTTGTTTTTGTTTCTATGCCTTTTATATGCCGTGATGAGGTGCTACTGTTGCCTGATTGGACGAGTAAACAGAGCCCGAGCAGATGACCACAGCTTCCTCTGAAATGAGACGCCCCGAAGCCCAACCCATGTACAAGACACAGAGGATCCCAGACCGACCAGCCTTCATGTCCTCCTCTAAGTCATCCCTCCTGAAGAACAGAGTCTACAAGTAAAGCCGTGTTATGAACTTGTATGGACTGTAAGGCCTGACTCATTTCCAGGTGTAAGAAGAAGATCAAGATTCATCGAGGGCCACATGGAAGCATATGACAAAAAGGAGGAGCTTTTGTGGAAATTTTTAATAATGTATGTTGTCAGATGTCCCACAGTGTCAGTTTTGCTGTAATACGTTCATGTGAGCGTATTCGCACATACAGACATTGGTGGCAGACCATTGGCTGTGGAAACCTTCCCATGGAAACGGCAGATCTGTTTGCTCTTTTAAGGATGTTTGTTTATGCCTCACCAAGGGACTGGCCACTCCATGGAGACTGCATCTAAACTCTTAAGTAAGCAGATCTGCGTACATGGGAACAATAGCATAGCCATACAAGGGACCAAGGCACACTGGCAGCATTTGATGGGTAAACTGGCAGCGTTTGCTGAGCACACTGGCAGCGTTTAATGGCACACTGGCAGCGTTTAATGGCATACTGGCAGCGTTTGATGGGCACAGTGGCAGTGTTTGATGGGCACAGTGTTGTGGAAATTTTTATTAATGTATGTTGTCAAATGTCCCCCAGTGTCAGTTTTGCTGTAATAGGCTCATGTCAGCGTATTCGCACATACAGATGTTGGTGGAAGACCATTGGTTGCGGAAACCTTCCCAGGGACGCGGCAGATTTGTTTGCTCTTTTAAGGATGTTTGTTTATGCCTCACCAAGGGACTGGCCACTTCATGGCGACCGCATCTAAACTCCTAAGTAAGCAGATCTGCGTACATGGGAACCATAGCATAACCATACAAAATTATGGCCCACTGAGCCATGATAGAGTATGGCTTGTGTCATTGGTAGCAGTGGGAATGTGCACACGATCGTGTTCAGAGCCATGTCCTTTGTGTCTCACAAAAAGCTTGCTGCATGTCTCTTTACACGACCGTCTGCACACGTCACTACAGTATTTCTATTTGAATACATACATGGGTGTGTGATTGGTTCTTTTGAAAGAGTACAAGTGTCTGATTGGCTGATTCTGAAGCCGACAACTTCCTTTGTTTATTCATGTTGACAGTATAAATAAAGGAGTAAAGCATTCAATGGCAGGATTCTGCTGAGGTCAACGTGATACCAGCGTCTGTCTGTGTTACTTGGAGACATACAAAGCGCGCTTTCCTGGCATTATATGAGAGAGCTGTATTTGTGCTTTTAAGCTCAAAGAAATTATATGCTTATAGGCAGAAGCTTAACATTTCCCGGACAACAGTGGCAGCATTTGATGGGCACAGTGGCAGCGTTTGGCACAGTGGCTGCATTTGATGGGCACAGTGGCAGCGTTTGACACAATGGCTGCAATTGATGGCACAGTGGCAGAGTTTGAGGGCACAGTGGCTGCAATTGATGGCACAGTGGCAGCATTTGAGGGCACAGTGGCAGCATTTGATGATTTTTTCTCAAAATTTTTTTGTGCCCCCCACCCCCCAAATTTTGAGCACTAGCCGCCTCTGCCGTTAGGTTGTTGCAAGATGAATTGGCAGACTCCGAGACTTCAATAGGAGGACAGCCACGCAGGTAAAGGCATCCAGCAGGACACCACATCTGCATGTACAGGAATGCTGTCTCCTATGGCAACAGTCTTTAATAGTTCCAAACACAAGGCTCAACAGTTCCTTCACTTTCACTACAATCACTCCTTGTAGTTCTTCAGCCCACTGAGCTCCCGGTCTCTCACTAGACCCACTGATTCACTGTCACTGCATCCCTAGAGCTACCTCTCAAAATTCACCCCACTGGCCTGCTCGGTCCGTAGCCTGACACACAAGGCTGCTCTGCAAGCATCACCTCCGCTGGCTGGGTCCCTGGCTTGATTCCCACTGAAGTTTCCCAATTGGAGAGAATACTGCTCCGGTACTTGCTTCAGTTACTCACTGTGGTCCCTGGTAATAAGGCGGCTAGTCCCTTACTGACGAAAGCTTCCCCTCTACCTCCGACTACGACAGGTTCTCCAGCCGACAGAACCGTCACTTTTGGTTGGACTGCAAGCGGCAGTCCCAACCCTGCGCTGCTCTCTTGCTTCTGGATAGGCCCTCAGACAGCCTAGCAGCCAGATGTGCCCAGGATAGGCCCAATCTCTGGCCTAGCAGCCTGGGCAGTACAACACACATCCACCCAGACAGCCATCCTGATGGCACAGAACATAGATCATCTGACTCCACCAGAATATATATGCTCTCCCAGCAGGCTAAGGGATTCAAGAAAACCCTGCCCATTGGCTGAGACACCCCACATACCCATAACCTGACCTTGGGTTGCCCTTCTCATATCTAGCACCACAAAGTACCTGGCCACCTAGTGGTAGAAGAGAAAAGTGCAACAAGGCTAAACTTAGGGAGAAATCAATGGATCTCTAACAATCAACCAAGATAATAATAATAATAATTAATTCGCCATTCTGACACACCTGGGCTCTAATCAGGTGCTTCAAAAACACCCCCGTCACTGTAATTCAGGCGTCTGGCATTCGAAAAGGGGCCGGACGCCTGAATAGGGGGTGGCGGTCATGAATAGATTCATGCAATGCATGATTCTATCCATTAGTCACAGAGGGAGGTGGCTGGAGAGAGGGAACATCGCACGTGCACCCTTAATGGACGCACCGCCACTGGTCACTGGTGTTTTTCTCCTTGTTATCACACATCCATTTGAGAGGGGCATGATCAGTGACTAGTTTGAATGGTCTCCCCAACGGGTAACATTTCAGGGCATCTCTGGCCCATTTGATAGCTAAACATTCCTTCTCAATAATGGCATAGTTTTTCTACTGTCTGTTAAGCTTCCTGCTCAGGTAGACCACTGAGTGCTCCTCCCCATCTCTGATTTAGGACAGTACAGCACCCAGTCCCACATTGGAGGCGTCTGTCTGTACCACAGATTCCTTTGTGAAATCTGGGGTCATGAACACAGGTTGTACACAAAGAGCCTGCTTCAACATTTGAAATGCCTTTTCTGCCTCAGGATTCCACTTAATCATGACCGACACTCTACCCTTGGTCAGATCTTTTAGTGGGGCTGCAATGGTGGCAAAATTGGGTATAAAACGCCTATAGTACCCTGTGATCCCCAGAAATGCACAAACTTGCTTTTTATTTATAGATTGGGGCAACTTTTGAAACGCCTCAAACTAGTTTTTTTTTTTTAACTTCAAAATGTTCCTTTATTAAGACAAAAAGTCAAAGCATGATACAACATTTCTCCAAAATAGACCAAATCAAAAAGATACAGTATAGGTGAGTTTTCATACAAGGAATAATAAGTACATTAACTATGCAACATTTCATATCTATACGACGGAGTTCTCTCCATTTCACTTGGTCCAGAGCCAGAGCAGGTACTACACCCCTATATATCAGGATCCTTCAGTCAGGGGGCTACTCCTGCCTTCGCCGTTCATGGCTGCCAAATTTTATTACATTTCTTGGGGCAGTTCCTGTTAAGGTATGTTAATATGTATAGTGGAAGCACAGCGTTTATTTATTTCTCCCAGGATCCCACCGTGGGGGGGAGAGGGAGCATTCCATCGCAATACAATTTCCCTCTTTGCGTAGAAGAAAAAGTAGGTTAGTTGCAATTTGGTGTAGCGAGGCCTCTGATCATCATCCTGGATACTCAAAAACTCTTTAATGTCCTTCTGTTGGGCCACTGACAAGGTTTCAGTTATGGGTACCTCAGGTGTCCCAGGGACCATGTTCTTTTGGGGGGATGGCACTGTCAGTAAAGTCTCTGTCCTTCCAGGGCTTCAAGAGTTTAATGTGATAGATTTGCTCAGGTTTCCTTTTCCTGGTTGGTAAACTTTGTAGTTTACTTCTCCTGCTCTTTCCATCATTTCCACTTTGCTAGGAAATTACTCTCAACTCTGGGGACTAGTACCAGCACCCTATCGCCAGGATTGAAGGTCCAGGTCTTGTCACCCTGATTAAAAACACTTCTCTGGACCTCCTGGGCTTGCTCCATATGTTTTTGTACAAGCGGCATGACAGCCTCGATTCTATCTTGCATCAGTGAGATATGCTCAATGACGTTTCTATATGGCATGGTTTCTCCCTCCCACGTTTCTTTTGCGACATCTAGCAATCCCCTGGGATGTCTACCATACAGTAGTTCAAAAGGGGAATAACCTGTAGATGCCTGAGGTACCTGTCGTATGGCAAACATGAGGTTTGGCAGCAAAAAATTACCAATTTCTCCCATCTTTATCCACCACCTTTTTTAACATGTTTTTGAGTGTTTTAATAAATATCTCCACAAGACCATCTGTCAGAGAACTCACAGTACTAGCTCCCGTCTCCATGCAGTAGTGACTAACGGCCATGCGCGGTGTCCCCGACAGAGGGCAAAGAGTTCCGGATCGGACGTGCACACCCACGCACCCGTACGAACGTGTGAGCGCACCCGCACACCCATACGAGCGGGTGTACGTTCTCACGCACGTTCACGTCCACCAATCCTGGCGCTCAGCGCCATATATAAACAAGGTCTTTGCCTGACACTAGTGCTGAATCGTCTTCATCTAGTTCCTAAGTTCTTAATTCCTGTGTGACCTGTTACCTTGCTCCTGACTACCCGGCTTCCTTGACTACTCTCCTGGATCTCCCTTGCCTGTTACCTACCTTTGCTGATTATACTGACCCTGGCTTGGACTCTCTACTACGGCTCTGCTTCCTGACTTTGTACCTCGCTGCCTGCCCGTTACCGACCTCTGCCTGACTTTGACTACGAACTTGCCTCCTGTGTGGATACCTCGTTGCCAGCCAGTTGCCAACCTTTGCCTGTCCTGACGTTGCAGTTGTTCTTGAATCCATACCTACCTGCCTGGCTTCTACTGAGCAGTTCTGGTGATCAGTCTTCTCATCTTCTCCAAGAGGATCCTGAATCTCCAAGTTCCAGCTTCCAGCCGCAGGCACCTGCACCCTTCCGTGCCCCGGCACTCCCTGTCCTCACTACCAGTGGTGTTGGGACCGGAACCGTGCGAGAGGCCTCCCTCAGCATTTCAGATTCCGCTGTAAGGTACGTGACACCATCAGTTTGGGGGGTGGTAGACAGAGATACGGAGACGGGAGATTTTGAACAACTTAAACAATTCTTTAGTGACTATGGACATAAATGGTGTGCCTTGATCCGTTAATATTTCTTTTGGAATACCCACATAACTAAATACCTGGACAAGCTCTTTGGCAATAGCCGTAGCTGGAGTATTACGTAAGGCAATGGCTTCAGGATATTGTGTAGCATAGTTCTGTATTACCAGTATGTGCTGATGGCCCCAGGCAGATTTTACTACTGGTCCCATCAGATCCATGCCAATTCTTTCAAAAGGCAATTATCGGTAATGGTACCAGCGGACTGCGAAAATGGGGCGATGGCGTGGAATTCCTGACTTCTGTGGTGGTGTTAGAGTCAGAGATCATTTCTTGTTCATTATCCTCAAGCTGGGGGCTGGATTCCAGCTCCTCCTGCTCCCCAGCCATAACAGAAAAGGGAAAAGGATCTACCCCTCCATTGGACACACAAACAGTTTCCCTTTCAATTTTGCAAATCAAAAGGGTCCAGAGTAAGTTCCAGCGTTTTCTCAGCAGGGGGCGCTTAGTCCTCCTGACTCCTTTTGTTTTCCCATAAACCCCAAAAGTGTGGAAAATCTCTCCCCACTAGGGCTTCATGAAGTAGTGAGGGTACCACCCCCACTGAATGTGTCACAGTGCCCCAAGGGGTATCAAACAACCACAGCAGTCTGGTGGTCACCATGTATACAAATCTCCCCATAGTGCTGGGGTGTAACTTTGCAGGGTTTACAAAATCACCTTTGACTAATGTCACAACACTACCAGAATCTAGCAGAGCAGTGACTGATATCATACACATTTGTTTTTCCATGCATCCCTGACATGATGCAGTACATGCCACCTGTGCAAAAGGAGACATGCGTTTCTTCAAATAAGCATTATCACATTGCATTGGTTTATCATTTAGGGAACAGTTTGCAGCAATATGACCTAACGCATGGCAGCGATAACATTTTATGTGTTCTGTATCCAGCCCTCTAAATCAGGGGTCATCAACCCCTGGGCCGTGGCCTGTTTGCAGCTGGACCGCAAAGGCTGCACTGTCTGACGTGCGGCGGCCGAGCGAGCAGAGAGATGACATCATCTCTCACCGCCCGCCCACATCACAGCTGTTCCGTGCTCACAGCGGGGCCGCTATACTGAGGTGAGCGAGCAGAGAGATAAGATCATCTCTTACCGCCCACCTGCATCGCTGCTCTTCCAAACTCACAGTGGGGCTGCTATAATGCTGGAGGTGAGGCGGGGGAGCAGAGAAATGAGATCATCTCTCACTGCCCGCCCGCATCACTGCTGTTCCACCCACACAGCATGGCAGAACACCGATACACTGCTGGAGGTGAGGCAGGGGAGCAGAGACATGAGATCATCTCTCACCGCCCACCCCCCATCACCGCTGTTCTCCCTCACTACCCACTACTACAGGCTTGCCTCTGAATGCGCACACCTGTGCTGCCACCACTGCAGTGACAATCTTCATATGGTGGCAGGTGACAATCCACATCTGGTGGCAGGCGACGTGGCAAGTGACAATCTGCATTTGGTGGCTGGTGACGTGGCAAGTGACAAAATGCATCTGGTGGCAGGTGACGTGGCAAGAGACACTCTGCATCTGGTGTCAGGCGACTTGGCAAAGGACAAAACGCATCTGGTGGCAGGCGACGTGGCAAGTGACAAGCTGCAGCTGAAGATAGGCAATGTGGCAAGTGACAATCCGCATCTGGTGGCAGGCGACGTGGCAAGTGACAATCCGCATCTGGTGGCTGGTGACGTGGCAAGTGACAAAATGCATCTGGTGGCAGGTGACGTGGCAAGAGACACTCTGCATCTGGTGTCAGGCGACTTGGCAAAGGACAAAACGCATCTGGTGGCAGGCGACGTGGCAAGTGACAAGCTGCAGCTGAAGATAGGCGATGTGGCAAGTGACAATCCGCATCTGGTGGCAGGCGACGTGGCAAGTGACAATCCGCATCTGGTGGCAGGCGATGTTGCAAGTGACAATCCGCATCTGGTGGCAGGCAACATGGCAAGTAACACTCTGCATCTAGTGGCACATTCTGCATTTTGGTGAGTTGAACTATTTCATTGTATATTACAATGTAATAATAGAAATAATGCGCTTCAATCATCCTGACATCATATCAATCATGGTGCCGGGATGATTGAAGCGCTAACACCAGCCATTGCCCCGATAAATTGCCCTCGAAAAGCCCCATACACCCCCGAGCCTTGGCACAATATTCTTTAACAACGCCGGTCCCCGGTGTCAAAAAGGTTGGGGACCACTGCTCTAAATGACCTCAGAGACGTTCCTGACCTATTTGGCCAGTCTCCAGGTCCAGAGCCCACAGTCTCATTATCTGTAGCAACAGTCTTGTCAATTTTCCCCGAGCCCTTGAACCCTGGAACAGTCTTACCGGATCCTCCAGGCGGTTTTTCACCACTAGAGACATTGGACTGGAGCACAGATGGGTTCACCAAGTCCTCAGCAGCCGTATATCTCTCCACCAGGTCAAACAGCTGGTGTCATGGTTATGTAGTAATGTTTGTCTGTCAGCTTACCTCTCCATGTGTTCAGATTAAGAGGCGCCAGACACTCTCACCTGGCTCCTTGCATATTCTTCCCTCAGCATAGCTCCACCCCAGCCTCTAATTAGGAACACTATATTAACCTGTGCATTGCAAGCCAGCCTCGCTGATCAATATTGTGTGATTTGGCTTCCGTGTGCTCATTGCTCTGTGTCCTACGTCTGATCCTGTTTACCGATCTTGGCTTGTTCTTGACTATCCCTGCTTGCTTGTGACCCTGACCTTTTGGTGTGTTCACTGTCTATCATTGTCTGCTAATCGCCCTGACCTTTGGCTTATCTCCTTACTATCCCTTGTTGTCCTGGGATGCTGCTTCCTCTCTGTCCTCCTGTAGCCTACCGTGAGCTGGGAGACCCTGGGGGCCGCGACCTGGAGTCAGTTGCAGCGCAGTCAGTGGAGGATTAAGGTGGTCATGGGCCCCTAGGCTATTTTTTGTGTGGCCCCCGCCTAAGCATGCTTTACCAGAAAATAAAATTATTTAGTGACATGTCATAGTTGCCAACATTGTAAAAAAAAAATGTGGGACACTTTTGTGGCTGTAGGCGGAGCTGTCCAATAATTAGGGGGCGGGGCATTCGTCAGCAGGCGTGGCCTAGCAAAAATAGACAAGTGCGGTACGCGAAGCGCGCCGCGACGAAAAATGGGCGTGGTTTACGTGAAGTTGTGGGCGTGGCTTAAATGGGCGTGGCTCTCGAGGGTGTGGTTAGAGTCTGAAATGAATGAGGGATGGAGAGGGGGAGAGAGGGGGAGAGAGAGGGAAATGACGGGACAGCAGCCCTAGATCCTACACAATAGAAATATGTGTATTCTAGAAAGTTTAACAATCAGCAGATAAAGATACTCCAAACACCTGGTGTTAGCACTTCAATCATCCCGGCACCATGGTTGTTATGGTGTCAGGATGATTGAAGCGCATTATTTCTATTATTATATTGTAATATAAAATGAAATCATTCAACTCACCATAATGCAGAATCAGTGGGATCCCTGAGCGTGTCACCAGCCACGTCGCCTGCCACCAGCCGTCCGTCCTTGCTTCAGATGTCCGAGCAGAGTCCGTCCTTGCATCAGATGTCCCCAGCGGAGCCCCCCCTCACACCAGGAGTCCCCGGCGGAGCCCCCCCTCACACCAGGAGTCCCTGGCGGAGCCCCCCTCACATCAGGAGTCCCCGGCGGAGCCCCCCTCACACCAGGAGTCCCCGGCGGAGCCCCCCCTCACATCAGGTGTCCCCGGCGGAGCCCCCCTCACATCAGGAGTCCCCGGCGGAGCCCCCCCTCACATCAGGAGTCCCCGGCGGAGCCCCCCCTCACATCAGGAGTCCCCGGCGGAGCCCCCCCTCACATCAGGAGTCCCCGGCGGAGCCCCCCTCACATCAGGAGTCCCCGGTGGAGCCTCCGCCGGCCGCCGACCTCTAGCGGCGGCGGCGG